>NW_019154108.1:26297982-26700608 GCF_002288905.1 Enhydra lutris kenyoni | reverse complement strand
GGGGGGGGGGGGGGGGGGGGGGGGGGGGGGGGGGGGGGGGTGCGGGGTGCCGAGCACAGCTGGTCGACTGGTTGGTGGGCTCCCTCCTGTCTGCAACAGAGGCTTGTCCCCCGCCCAGCACCACTGATGTCTGAGCAGGGATATCCCACCGGCCTCCTGAGATCTAAGTGCCTGCTTCCCTGATAGGATGGGGCCCTAGCTGTTAGACAGCTGTCACCTTCTCTCTGGGAGTGGCCCCATGCATGGGAGTGGAGGAGGGGTCTAAGGCAACCCCCCCACCCCTGGGGCTGGGTTCTGGGGTGAGTAGTGTCAACCGTGGGGAAGGAAAGGTGCCTGGAAAGTCCGGGTGCAGTTTACATGGCATTTGTTGTGGGCGGAGGCAAGAGGGAGGGCTCAGTGTCAGGGGTAACTTTCAAAGGGGGTGGAGTGGAGGGGAATATTAATCCCTGATCCGCAGGGTACCATAGTAACTGCCAGCAAGGGGAGCTATTCTGAGTGTGTCTCTGTGGCAGCGCAGTGGCGGGGACTGTGGGAGATTTACTAATGTGGGGCTTTCATATTCTGATCTTTAATGGCAGGTGATAAGATTAGGGCCAGAAAGCTATGATTTAGCACTTCGGAGCTACTTGATATCTCACCCAGGGCTCAGCCACCATTGGTCTGCATTAATCCCACGGGGCAAACCAGAGGTGGGTGGGTGGGACTGAGCTGCCCTCTGGGGAAAAGGAAGGGAAGGTCAGCCTCTGGAACGTCAGCTCCTGGTGGGCAGAACGCAGCCCTCGCAGCCCTCGCGGCTTCCACTGAGTGGTGCCCTGGCCACTGATGGAGAAGCGGGGGCAGCTCGTAATGAACCTGGGAGCAGCAGCAGCTGTAAAGGGGGCCGGCCATGCAGACCTGGCTGTGTGCAGGGGTCGGGACAGCCGGCAGGGCCTCTCTCTTTGGGACTGAAAGAAGGGACAGGTCTCCTGATAAGACCCAGAAGAGACTAACGGTAAACATCACAGTTGGAAGGTCCAGAAGCCACATTAGCAACAAACAAAACAGCTGTAAAGGAGGAAAAGCAAGCAGAGGAGGAAGGACCCCCTCCCTCCCTTCTTTGCTTGTCTATCCCGCCATGCATGTGAATCGTCCCTTACATCTTGGGGGCACTTGTCCTTCCCAGGACCTCGCACATATGTGCAACTGTTACATACTCATGTCAGAAAATACCCCAGGGCTTTCCTCCACACAGGGCTGCTCAGACGACCCAGATCTCCTGGATCTCCATCAAGCACTAGCTGCTCTGCACAGCCTCTCACTTAAACCCACCTCAGCACTGGGAGGAGACTCCCACAGTGCCCGTTATACTGGTGAGGAGCCGAGGCTCAGTGGGTACATGACCAGCTGCGGCCAAGGCCACTCAGGTCACAAGGCTCCGGACCAGGACTTGGGGTCCAGCCTGTGGACTCCCTTTGAGGTGCCCTCCCACTTCCCCACATTGGGCTGTTCTCATTGGCACAGAGTCTGAGGGGATCCCCAGGAAGGAGGCTAGGAATGTGGGCGGGAGTGTAACCACACCGATCCATCAGTTGCTGGAGGCCACACGGAGCTGGCAAGCGAAGCTGCTGAGGGTTTCGGAAGTGTAGCAGGAGTCCATCCGGCAAGGCTTTCTAGTGTGTTTTCTTCTCCCTTCCCCTTGGCATCTTAGGTGTCTCTCTTTGATTTCCCTCCATTGCCTGCTTCCAGGCGGTGGACAAAGGGGTTCTCTTCAAAATTGTGGTTTTTCTCTCTCTCTTTCAGCAGCAGCAGAAAGGAAAACTCATGCCCTTGCTGAGGCAGGTGGTCAGAGCACATCACCCTCTCTGGGCTCTGTGGCCCCTGGGGTCAGGCCCTCCCCCAGCCACCTTGCACTGCAGCAGAAAACCTCTGAACAGTGGCTAGTCTGACAACTTGATCCAGGGAGGAAAAGCCAAGGTGGCAGGGAGAGGAGTCCCAGGCAGAGCGGTGGCAGGGGGCAGAGCCTCAGGTGAGACCAACGAAATGTGTATTTCCTACCTGCTGCTAAAGTGACCTTAATCCAGCCATCACCCCCCTTTCAAACCTCATCCATTAACTAGGAATTAAAAATCTCTGCACACCTCCCTACATTCTTGCTGGGAAGAAATCATACATAGGAAAGGGGTTTGAAAGCTGTAAAGGGCTGCAGAAATGAAAGGTAAACAAAGGTATTTTTATTAAGTACAATGAGGAAGATCAAGAGTGGCAGAGAAAGAGGAGGGAAGAACCAGAGGGTTAGGAGTAAGTGCCAGCAAAAATGAATGCTTCCCCACAGAGAAATGCATTAGGCACCTTCAAATGTTCATTTTTTTTTCTAGAAGATCATAAAAGAAGATCTATTCCTAATGGGCATCAATTATAAGACTTAAGAGTCAGCTCGTGGCACCTGTGATTGGTAGATATCATGGCAGTTCCTCCCATTACTTCCCCAGCCCCAGTCTGGTACACAAATCCTGCTCTTTCCCTACCCTCTGCCAGGCTAGAAAGGGCAGTACTAAGGAGGAGAGGAGTGGAAATGAGGGAGGAACTGAGGAAAGAGAACTCAAAGAGCAAATTCTGTGTATTTTGCTACTGATAAAGTAGACCCTTAAAGGTCGGGGTAGAATGAGGGAGGGCTTTTTGCAGTTTTGCTTGGATAACCCCAGCCTACACTGCCGCTGTCTGGGAACAAAGCTGCAACTCTTTTGAGGCTGGACTCTCCCTGTCTGATCTTGCTAGACGCTATGCCCCCTTCCTGAGCCGTGGAACAGGAGGCCAGACCTGGCAGCTAGGGCACTGGACCATCAGCCATATTTACTGAACACTTACCGGGTGCTCAATGCTAGACTAGCTGCTGGAGAAGGGGAGGGACCACATTAATAGAAGACAGGATCCCCATCATCAAAATACCTACAGTTCAATGGGGTAGACCAGAAGCCCCGTTGCAGGTTCACTCCATCATGAAGTGCTGCCTACCAGCTGTGAAGATGATGTCATAGGCCATAATCAACAAGGCATAGACGAGAGACAAGGACTGCATGAGGGCCTACAGAGGAAAGGATTGGAGTAAGGCCAGAAGATGTAAAGGTTTCTTGGAAGTGGCGAGGCCCAAGCCCTCAAGAGTGAGTAGGGCTCCCTGACAGCTCAGCCCTGGACAGGAGGGCCATGTGGAGACACAGGGCCCTGCAGAGGGAGCCCAAAGGACTGCATCTTGCTTCCAGGGTGCTGTGGGCACCAGTGACATGGTGTCTAGGGTCACTGCCTTCCATGAAATCAGGGGGTCCTCCACCACCGTGCTCTGTCTGCCGGAGCTACCCCAGGGGCAGGGGGAGCCTCCACCTACACACAACTTGACCTGAGCTCTGACAGGAGGTCCTCGCTGAGAACCAGGTAGGCCCCCAGCTGAACCCAGTCACCAGCCAGCTGCCCCATCTGTATGCAGGGCACTCCCCAGCCCCAGAGTTGATAAATAAGCCAAGAGAAGTCATTCTGTCCCAAGAGATCGGGATGTCTCTTGAAATACAGAGATGCTCTGTCTGGTGCTTCTGTGGTTCCTGAGTTCATTGTTATTCTTTGGCGAGGAACAGAGCGTGGATTGAACCTGGTTCCCATCTACAGCTGAGAGTACCAACGAAGGCGGAGGGGGGAGCAGGGAGCAGGGACAGAGACAAAGATGCTCTTGGTTGTGCCCCGAAGTAATAAATGGGGCCACTAAATGAACAAGAGAGGGGGACAAAAGAGAAGCGTGGCAGGGAGGGAGCGAGAAGGCAGAGGGTGTTGAGAAGGAAAAGAGGCAGGGAGAGAAAGAGATACTGATGGAGACAGAGAAGAGACGCTGGCAGAAGGACAGCTGAAACATCTAGCCAGGGCAGGGGGAAGGGAGATTGGGAAGTCAGGCGGGAAGAAACACAGACAGAGAGCGCCAGGCAAAGCACTGAGTCTACAGAGATGCAGGACAGGCAGGACAGAGCCCCAGGGAGTCAGAGAGCAAGCCTAGGCAAGAGAGACGCAGAGGAGGGGGACTGGCACGGGGCGGGGCGGTTTGAGGAAATAAAGAGACTCTGTGAGCACAAGGACATGGGGCTTGAGCGTGAGCACTAAATGCCCACGTGTGTCTAAAGACAAAAGAGCAGCCTGTCTGTCTTGTGTGCGTCCTGGGATAAAGAACGCATGGGCCCTGGAGGAAGACCATCTGGGTTTGAATCCTGGTGCCACCGATTTCTAGTGGCATGACCTCCGGCCAGTTAAGGAACCAATCTGACCCATCTCTGCAAATGAGCATAATGTGAGTTGTACCCCCTAGGGATGTCACGAAGCCTGAAGATTTGTTTATTACAGAGTATGGAAGCACCTAGAGCAGTATTCTGGATGTAGGAAGACCTTAGGGGCTGCAGGCATGGACAGGACCGAGGGGAAAGGGCAAGGCCTCTTCTTATTTCACATTCATTATCTTGAGTGGACACAATTTTTGTTGCGTGCAGTGTGAGGAGGACAGAGGAGCGCCCAGAAGTGGACCAGCCCAGCTGACCGACGGTAAGCCTGAGCCGAGATGGAGAAGAAAGGAGGCTCGGGTCAGTGTCATCATAGCCTTTAAGGAGACAGTGAGGAGGCTGACTTGGCGAGGCTACCAGTGGGACCCAGGGGAGGCTGAGCGTGCCGTCTTTCACACCACATTCTCCTCTCTCCTGCCATCCAGGGGATGGGATTTTCCTCCCTGAACTGATATGAGACTTTAGAAATGACTTCCTATGCAACTAAGGCATCTACCTGCACACCTGGGGGAAAGATGACACACTCTGCTAAGCCAGGTGCAGAGATGTAATGGGGGCAGAATTACAGACTTGAATGACTTTTTCTGGAAAAAAAGACAGGGGCAGGAGTGGGAAGTGAGGGGGGGTATGAGGAGAAGGAGGGAAGGCACTGGAAGCTCATTCTGTTGCAGGCCTCCCATCACCCTCCCAGGCTGGCTCCCGTGATCTCAGGGTGGGTCAAGGGTAGGAAGATGAGGCTGACACTATTCTCCATCCACCTTCCCTGAGCACAGTACGGCTACCGCAACAGACTCAGCAAAAAGCCTGAGCACAGACCTCGCACCGAGTAGGTGTTGCTTGCTAAACAGAGGTTTGTCACCAGGGATATTTCCTGAATCAGGTGAGACACCCCCGCCCCCCACCAGCTAAGATTCGTTTTAATCCTGAGAAAAACACAGGAATCCCAGTATCTTTGGTCCCCAGTTTGTTAACCCAGGCTCTTGATGCCAGAACAGAGCCTGGAGCAACAAACATTAAGGACACCTTGAAAAAGTTAAAACGTATTAATTACTGCCAGTGCTCACTTGTGGTTATGAATATTATGATCAGAGCTATCACTGACTACAAGACTGTCCAGGGCCCAGGTGGTTTTACCGTAAACTCCTGAATCCTCCCCCACCCTACAGAGTGGGAACAGGATTCCCATGTTCTAGACAAGACAGGGGCTCAGAGAGGTGAGTCACGCTTACACTTGGGCGGATCCAGAGCCCCTACCGTTTCCATGTCTAAATCTCCCCCGAGTTTCTTTAGGGAGCATAGATTTCCATTCATGTCAGATTCTACTTTAACTTCCGTTTCTCCTGAAGACCGTACCTGCCCACCCACCCCTGCCATCTTCTCCCCTGGTAGGATGGAATGATGGGCTCTGCTGAAACTGTCCTTATGAATCAGACATGATCCTGGAACTCTGGCCCAGAGGAATAGCCTTGGGGTAGTGCCCGCCCAGAGACACAGAGACACAGAGGCACATGCCAGGTCTCCTGCTTCCTTCCTTCCCTTCCTCGTGAGCCACTTGGGCCTTTGTGGGGAGCAGGACAGGGCGATACCCAGCAGCCATCCAGGTGCCCGGCACCCTTCGCCCCAGAAACCTCCACACACTCCACACACAGAGCGATGGAGGGGCATGGCTATGAGAAGTGAGATTCTCACTGTCCCAAAGTTTAAGATCTTCCCACACCAGGAAGCATTTTGTGTGTAGCTAGAGCAACAGGGAAAGCCCACCAAGTGGTAGGGCCCCCATTTCTCTGTCTGCAACAAGACTCAAACTAATCCAAACTCCTGCTCCCAGGAAGACTGAATGAGTTTCGGGGCCAGGGGTTAGCCCTAGCTGCACAGCAGTCTGTACCCCGGTGACAGCTGCTCCTGCTCCCTTTTCCTCTATGGACATGAGCGGCTTTATCCAGGGCTCAGAGGATCCTAAAATAGGTGTCTTTGCTCATTTGGGTTGCTCTAACAGAATCCCATAGACTGGGGGGCTTATAAACCATGGAAATGCATTCCTCACTGTTCTGGAGGCTGGGAAGAACAAAATCAAGGCTCTGGCAGGTGTAGTGTCTGATGAGGGCCTGCTTCCTGGGCCAGAGATGCCGTCTTCTTGCTGTGCTCTTACATGGGGTATGGGAGCTCTGTATGGGTGCTCCTTTATAAGGGCACCAGTGCCGTTCAGGAGGGCTCGTCTCTTGTGACCTGATCACCTCCCAAATGCCTCACCTCCTAGGACCATCACACTCAATGTTAAGACTGAATATACAGATTGGGGAGCCGTAAGTGTTTGGTCTATAACACACACACACACATGCACACATTTGCACACACACGTGCACACGCACACAGCTTATTCCTTTAAGAGAGTAAGGAACCCACAGAGGTCTAATCAAGAGAGATAATGAAATCTTGTCCTGGAAAAATCAGGTGAATGCCCAGCTCCCTACTGGCGGTACATGGCAATGTGTTGCCAATACTGATTGGCTTTAGTTGGGATGTGACCAACCCCATAGTATCTCCAAGTCAGAGCTGTTTTTGCTGCAACAGTTTTCCTCAAGGACTGGTTCTTCCAGAAAAGACCCTGCAAGCAAAGCACCTCATGGGGCCCAGGGGGAGCTGGCAGGTGAGCTGTGTCCGCTATCTGTCCCCTTCCAACATGAGGGGAACATCTTACTTCCCGCCTGAGCTGGGGTCGCTTCTGCGACAGTGCCTGTCTGTCCACCTCCAACATGAGGCAGGCATCCGTGCCCTGGCTCGGGACTTCCCGCCTGAGCCGGGGCCGCTTCCGCGACAGCGCCTGTCTGGCTGGCTCCCACCTCAGCCCAGATCCCTGCCTTGAGAGCCAAGGCCCGGAGAGCTGGAAGGATGGAGGGAAGGGAGGAAGGAGCAAGGAAGGGAACAGACTAAGGGAGGCAAGTGGCACCAGAGGAAGGGGGAAGGCACGTGAGAGCATGTGCTGGTATGGGTCTGGGAAAGCCCCAGGAGATGGGCTTCCAACAGTGATTAATTTAGTGACAGAAAATAGATTCTCACTGCCAGCCACCAAGCTTGCCGAAGCTGACAATGAAGCAGTCAGCTCTGCGATCGGGCAGCGCCGGTCTTGTGAGAAGGCAATTTGTGAGCTCCACGCTCCTGCACCAACAGACCCGTGACTGTGGGAGTCCATCCCCGCACCTTCCTGGAGGATGTAGCCGCCCCGCTCTTGGACAGGGAGACGCTAACCCTTACCAGAGCCTACCTCCCACACTGGGGTTGGGGGTGCTCAGAGACCCAGAGGCACCTGGGCTCCCGTGGACACTGATGCCTGGCAGATGTGCATGAGACTGACTCCGCCACTGGGGGCAGGCTGAAGGTCCGGGGGCGAGAGCTCCATCTCCCATCCTGGCAGGCACGACATGAAGGCTCATCAGAGATGAAGCCGCTCATTCATTCTTTCCACAAAATGCGTTGTGCTTCGGCTGTGTTTCGGGCTCTGGGTTAAATGCTCTGTTTACAACAGCCCAGGTAAACTAACTGTAGAGACCACCCTCCCAGAACTTAGAGTTGAGTGAGAGACACAGAAAATTAAGTGATGAGTGCATTTCACCTGTCCATCCCATAACAGGCACACAATTCCAAACACTCGAAGGGAGCCAGTTAGAGCAATAAAACCCAGTGCAGGATAAGGCTTCAAGTTCATCTAGCCTACATTCATGTGGGATATGAAGACACTGGAGTCCAGAGAGGCTGTGCACCATGTCCAAAGTCACACAGGAAGAGGGTGCCCAGGGCAAGGGTTGGAACTTCCATCCCTTCTTCACACTTTTCCAGCCACTCCACACTGCCCCAATCCAGAGAGACCCAGCAGGAATGAGGCACATTCAACCTTTCCTGAGATGTGTTCTTGGAATCCCTGCTCTGTCAAATAGTCCGCGAAAGAAGGTTCTATTGTCAGCTTGGTTGGGAAAATGCCAGCACTGGTCTTCCTTATGGAAGCTGACAGTATCCGTGATTGCGCTAAGGGCTATGAGGTCTGTGAGAAGGGTCTCTGCTCATCATTGTCTAGCGCCGTGTTGCCAAGACTGAGTTGTCCACGGAGGGCCCTTTACGTAGCACATCCTAACACCATAGGCTGACCCTCCTCAGAACTCTGGGAAATCCAGGATCAGTTCAAGTTCTGTGAATTTTAGACCTTGGATCATCCCTTGCTGCCTTTTTCCTGTTTGCTTTTCAAGGAGTTTTGGTTCCTCCCCTCTAGGTGCCACCAGATCTGACTCTATTCTCTCAGCCTTTCCCCTGGGATTCTGGGGTCCCCTCTCCTCTTGATTTTCTTCACTCTGCTCTCTCCGAATCGTGTCTGCGGACTTCTCATTTTGTTCTGTCCCTCAGTAATTGATCTTCAATTTACTTCAAGCTCGCTTTTCCCGAGGTGGCCAAGGAAGGGACTCAAACCTTCACCAGTCATCTTCGTACACATAAATCACAAACCCAATAACTGACCTGTGACCTTTCTCACCGCAATTTGCTTCTCCAGCTAACAGTTCATTCATCTACGTGAACAATACTTATTGAACACTGATGTGCGGGTCACACTAAAGGCCACTTTCCCAGCAATCTCTGCCTAGTTAATTCCACTGGTTGGAGAACTGTGGGAATAAGTTTAAGTTCATGGGTTGGGCCTCTTGTGGGCCCCTGAGTTTCATTCTGCCTGTGACCTTGAATCCTGGCCAATAGTCTCTCAAAATGTGTGCCCTTGAGCATGAAGGGGACAGAATAAGGGAATGTGGCTGGCTTGTTCTGATATGTGACCTTTAAAGGAAAAAAAAAAAACACTCAAAGGCCATTCCTTGGGGTTGGAGGCAACGTCCCATTCGGTATGGCCAATGACAGTTGGCTCCTGTCCACATCGACCATCCACCTGCTCTCCCAGGTCCCCAACCATTTCTGAAAGCGTCTCCCTCTGCAAAATTCTGTGATTATCTCATCAGGAAACAGCTAACATTTGTCTTTTATTTCTTTTTACTCAAACAAACCTATTCTTTTTGCCAATCACTGTCTATTTCTTTATTCCCTCCGGCACTGTGCTTTGTAAGTGATGCTCAGAGATTTCATTTGGACCTGAAGAAATGAGAGAAATGGCCTTAAAAATGTGTCCTGTTCAGCAGTAGGATTATCAGTAATATGGTTCCTTTTGCAATAAACTGCCCACCAGATGTGTGACTATGTCTGAATGCTTCTCTCTTTCTCTCTCTCCCGCCCGTCCCTCCCCAGCCCCCTCACCCCCCACCACACACACAGAGGGTGTTCTTCCATAGGAAGACAACCCCCAGAAGTTGATTTCTATCATCTGCCTAAGTTTTCTCGAATCCTTTGGAGAATTAATTTCATGGAACGTTGCTTACTACTCCAGTTCTCCCAATACACCTGGGGGGGGGGGGCGTTCTAACATAGAGGACAAATAACACTTACCCCAGAGTCATTAAGAAGTGTCATAGAAAACACTACCAAAATGTATACCAACCATTCATTTCAAAGACTGTATACAACTCAGAGTCCCAACAAATCCTTCGTGGGCACACGCACTCCCAGAACTCTGGGTTACCCCTGCGTGGGTAAGAGAAATCTCAGAGTGTGTGGCCTCCCTCTCCTCTCCCCCGCAGCCTTCCTTGTCTCCTACAGCCCCGTTTGTACCTTGAGTCCCTCAAGAACCCCTCTGCCCACTCCAGGCTCCACCACCCTTCCTTCCTCCCTGCATCACAGGCTTGTTATAAACTCCTCTTTTTCCGAAAGCCCAGTCTGCCTTAGTGCTGTCAACTCTTACCCAACAGAAAGGAAGCTCGAACGCTCTAGGCTGTAGAGCTTTATGCCATCATAGACAGAGCACAGTGTTGGAAATAAAGCAACATGTTCTTTCCCGTCCTCCCTTTCTCCCAGGCAACCTCCAGCTTGCCTCGTCCAACTTGGAACCCTTCTAGACACAGGCACGTCATGCTTAGCTTCCCGGTGACCCAGAGCCCTGAGATGCTGAGATAACTCACCCCAGGCCTCTCTCCCCTGGGACGTATGGAGTGCTTTCTTCCTTCTTGGGAGACAACTGCAGGGACTGAAGTCCCTGACAGAGTCTCCTCCTCCCCTGCGCGGAGAAGACAGGAGCCACAGACAGTGAGAGACAGATGCTCTTGTCAGGATCCCGTGCTTCAGGCAAGAGGCAGCCCATATGGCTCAGGCTGAAGATTCCCTGGCCCTCCCCAACTTCTGAGGCCAGGCCCCCCCCACAACCTCCCCTCCCCTAGAACACCCTCAAATTTTCCCACCAGTCAGGCGTGAACACACCAGCCATCTCAAACACCCAGAGACTTGGGGAACGTGTTAGGAAGAAATGTAAACAATACATACTAATTGCTGCGGTGATATGAGTTATACATTAAATTAGATGGGCCAGAGTGCTGAGCTCACCTACTCTCCCAGCTTCCACCCTGAGCTTGATGGTAGAACAAAGAGAGGCATCTTAGGGGGAGAAAACTGACTCCTGTGGGCACCTCTAGTATTGGAGTAACTAGGCCCTGGATGCTTTGGGCCACATCAGCCCTCCGCTTGGCTCTCTGCTGGGCTCCCAGGGCGTTCCTGGTGGAGGCAGGGAGGAGCCCTCCACCCGGCAGTGGCCCAGAGAGGGCAAGCATACCCTCAATGCACCATGCCTTCCACGGGGGCTGCAGCCTTGCAGAATGAGCCTCAGAACCAGCCCTGCCTTTGAGGGGCCCTGGAGGAAAATGATGGCGAGCTTTCTCATGAAGTCTGACAAGGCTTGCCATCCCCTTCTGTGAGACTGCTCAGGAGGGAACCGGGAGCAAAGCAGAAGCTAAGGGCACCTTAGATGCATAGATGAAGGAATGAAGGAATGAGTGCGAGAATGAGTGACATCGTTGGAGGCTTCAAATGCCTCTTCTTTTTACCGCCGCAAGGTTTGTTTGGTTTTGCTCACTGAGCAGAGGGAATGTGGGAGGAAATGGCAGCTCCACTGGGTGGGACCCAGAGGCCTTGCCTTTGCCACAAGCAATGCTTAAAGCTGGCTGAGGCGAGCAGAATCCAGAGGCAGGACTGTGGGTTGGCTTTCGTGTGGTGAAGTCAGAGCAGCGGGGGACCGAGCCCCAAGTTTCCATTAGTGTTTTCCAGTAACTCTCCATCCACACACTAGCTCTGAGTCGTTGGTGTTCTCTCCTCTCTGTCCCTCAGAGAGAGTTGTTTCCACGCTACAGGCCAAGGCTGCACCTTCTGTGGCAGCGGTCAGAGACAACGTTGTCGAAGTCTGTACATTCACTCGACAAACATAGCCAGTAACCTCTGGGTGCCGCTGCGCTGGGCTCTGGGGAGCCTGAGGTGAATGAAACACAGTTACTGAGCTCAAAGGGCTCACAGTCTAGGAGGGATATGGCCAACAACAGATAATTATCCATCCGGGCAACCTGCAGGCCTCACAGCCCCAGGTCTCTGTGGCGCCACATCGGGGACCTGCCACCAAATAGTGCGAAGCCTACAGAGGACCAGAGGCCTGACCCAGATCCACAGCTTCTCAGGGACCTACTCCTGGCTCCTGCCTGGGGCCCTTTGCCCTCCACCAGGCTCTGCAGCCCCTTGGCCACCCAAGTGACCCCCAAGCAGTGCCCCCGTGCCTCTGTGTTACCTCCTCCTACTATCTAAAACGTGCCACAAAGAATTCCTGTCTCCACAGGGATGCCAGAGAGCATGGCCAAATGCCTTCTTCGCCTACCTTGGTTTTCTTCCATTGTTTTCGTCAATATAATTCCAAGGCGCCAAATACCTCTTAGACGGAAGGCCTGTAGGCTGCCAGGGAGGGAAAGCACACTGGGAGTAGGGCCATTTGCATGCTTTCATTAAAACAGACTCTTGCTAACCAAGCTGCCAGCTCCCCTGAATACGTGTCTTCCTGGGGTGATAGAGAATCAATGGGCCTGATGCAGCTTCTGGATCCTTATTACAGTCCTGGCTTAGGTCCCGTGGAGGCCCTCAGACAGACATCAATAACCTTGCCTCTCATTGCCTTTATCAGCCTCGATCTGGTCCCATTAGAATGCGCCAATATTTATGTACATTGGAACACCACTGCCAACAGCAGCATTGCAACAGGGTGGCTGGCCAGCGGGAGCGGGGGAAAGCTGGAGACAGTGTTCTCCCTCCTCACCCGGCTTTCGTTCAGTCCAGAGGCAGAAGACTCCTCTTTGCCCAAGCCCTTATCTCCCTTGCCTGAGGCCTCAGGGGCCTTTGCCACCCAGAGGTTCAATATTAATTAAAATAATAATATCTGTTGGGGGTCCATACTGTCAAGGGATACTATTTCATATGTATTCATTATCTCATGCGATCATCTCAAATTTCAGCAAGATAAGTAGTATTGCTATTTAATGAATGAATAAATCAAAGCTCAGAGTAGTTGAAAGGTAAGCTCAAGGTTGCACAGTTAAAACCAGGGTTATGGGAAGGGTAACAAGGTCACACAAGAAGAACCAGGGTTTTAGTTAATGTCTAGACCCCAAAACTGTATACTTCTACTCAATTATACTGCCTTGTGTTCTTTAAATTAAAAAATGCAATAAATATTTATTGAGTACCTACTATGTCCCAGGTGCCACCGTAGGTGGAGGATACTGACATAACAAACCAGGATATTGTAATACAAGAAATGCATCCACAGGAAAATCTTACTCGACAATAAGTATGAGCAAAGATTTAAAAGGGATTGACTGGGAAGTACTTTTAGATGAAGTGACAAGAAGGTCCTCTTGAGGGGGTGACCTGCATACCAAGCCACGAAGAGCAAGGAGGAGCTGCCACATGACCCTCAGGAGGTGCAGTTGCTAGTCCTAGTGTAGGGACAAGCTGGGGGGTATGAGGAAAGGAGGGAAGACCAGAATGGCTGAAACCTAGCAGGTAGGGGGTGAGAGTTGGAAGACATGAGAGGGGAGAGGGGTGCAGAGCCAGAGCCTCTTGGCTTGTGTGCCAGAGGAAGCCATTGTGTTTTACTTTCATTGTGATAAGAAGTCCTTGGATGCTATCTGATAAAATTTCTTAAAGTTCCACCTGGCTCTGTGCAGGGAAGTGTTGGAAAGGAACAAAAGGAGAACCAAGTGGACTTAGAAGGTTGCTATGATAGTCACTTAGGGAAGGGTTGAGTCCCTGAAGGGAGAGAAATGAACATGGGTCGGATAGGTTTAGGAAGCAGGGTAAATTGACTGGCTGCCAGGTTGGAGATGAGGTGTAAAAGAGAGAAAAGAATGGAGAAAGTCTCTCAGGATTTGAAATGGAGCAACTGGGTGAATCACGGTGCCATTTGTTAGAATCTGGAGGGAGGGTTGGATGAGGAATCAAGAGTTTCGTTTGAGCCATTTTCAGGTCTAGATGTTAATTAAACATGCGTATTGTTGGCTATCACCATGGAGAATGTACAACTATAGATGGGAAGGTATCCAGTTCTGTCTCTGCCACAACATTCAGAGGTAGAGCACAGGAAGAGAAGGCTGAGAAAGAGAAGCCAGTAGAGTGGGAAGAAAACCTGGGGAATGTGGTATCTGGGAAGTAGCTATATTAAAATATTTCAAAGTAATGATGATGCTGGTGGTGATGGTGGTGATGATGATGATGGTGAAGATGATGTGATGAAATGATGCTGGTGGTGGTGATGGTGATGACGATCATGGTGGTGATGATCATGGTGGTGATGGGATGATGACCATGGCGGTGATAATGTTGATATTGATGATAATGATGTGATGGGATGATGATGGTGGTGGTGATGGTGGTGATGGTGGTGGTGGTGATGATGATGGTGAAGATGATGATGTGATGGGATGATGACCGTGGTGGTGGTGATGATGATAGAGGAGGAAGGAATCTCCCCATTTTACAGTGAGACAGGTCAGGTTCAGAGAAAGTACTTAAAAGTGAAATAGCTGCTCTTATTTCCCCTTGTGTTCATTGAATAAGCAATGCCCAGTTCCTTCTTTCTGTGCCTACAAATCAGCTTCTATGCCTCAACAGCTTCTATGCCTCAACAAGTCCTGACTGAGTTCTCTGGAGGTCCTGTCCTTTTTCAGCCCCGAACTTGGTTTATTAATCTCTTTGTCGGTTTCAATGCTCAGATCAGGGAAAATCTGCTAGCTTAGCTGACAGACAAGCAGTCTGCAGCTGCGGAGGGCAATCAGGTTTCCTATTTTGCTCTCTTCTCCAACACAGACCTTTCTCCGGCCTCAGTCTCTCATTGGAGCCTAAACACAGCATTTGGTAGTCAGCTACCCCTTGCTACTCAAAACTGCTCCATACCCTTCCTCGAGACCTCACCAATTGTCACCTCCTCTGAGGGGGTTTCCCTGAGACACCTACCCGTATTCATCACTACAGTCCCTCAGAAATTATTCCATATATAATTAATTTTCATTCCTAATTAGGTTCAATTTTGTGCTTCATTTTGGCAAAGTAGTTGGGTTCCTGTGACATACTTCACAGTCAAAAACGTCATTACCAGAGGTGAAAGCAATAATGAAAGGAGAGAAATGTGTCCCTGGGTGTCAGAAAGGGGGCTACAAGAGAAAAGAATGATCTTAGATGCCAACTAACCTTGGGGAAGAGACATGTGAGAGCAGGGGGGCATCAGGAAGCCCTGGGATTAAGGAGCAAGGGCATACATGGCTAGGGTGAGATACTCCGGGTCCTGGAAAAGACCCAGGCTCTCTACCATCAGCAGTGCTTGGAACATGATCTTGTGCCGCTAGCCATGGCCTTGGCTGGCCCTCCCGAGAGGAGCAGGTGCCATCTGGGAAGTGAGCCTGACTGCAGCATCCCTTCACACCTGTTCTCGCCACATCAGTCTGAAACAGACCACACACATCTGCACGTGGAACCTCCCCCAGCAATGGTAATATAATTTAAGAGTGCTCCAAGTTCCCTTCACCAATCTTCCCATCTTCTTAGAGTAGGAAATTTGTACACTTGAAGAATGGAGCTTTCAATTTTGCAACTATAAACAAGTGGTTTCATTTCCATAACCACAATTGAGGGAGCCCAGGGAGGGGGGGTGGGGGGAGGCGAGTCACACCGAGGGGTAAGCAGGTGTAAAGGAGTGTGGATGTGGCCAGATGAGATTGTGCTCTGAATGGACTCCTAAGTGGCGGAGGGAGTGGTCTCATTAAAGGGGCAGCAGGAGACATGGGGAGAAGTGTCATGAACTCCACAAACCCCCAGGTTAGGCCCTCCTTACTCTGAATGTGTACAGATGAGCAGGGTAAAGAGAGATTTATTCGTTTGCACTGCTCTGTGCACTTGTGAGGTCCTGCAGGACCATCACCACATGTGGGGAGACCCACATCCATCCTGCTTCGTGGAATTCTGAAGACTTTTCACTCATTCCCTCAACAAGTATGTACCAAACATCTATTACATGCAGACCCCGTTCTATGTGCTCACAGTAAGTCATTGAACAAAACACACACAGACCCCTGAACTTGGGGTGTTAACATTCAAGTAATAAGTCTCAGACAAGCTACAAACATGATCAACAGTAAAGTATGTGGGACATTAGAGGTAATGAGAGCAGAGTCTGTAAAAGAGATGCTCTTTCCCTAAGTATGCCTCCTAAATCCTGCATTGTCACTACAATCTCACTTTGTTCTCTGTTATCAGGAGTTGCCACACTGCCCACTTCTCTCTTATCCCACCAAGCACCTCCCTCCACCCATAACTTGTACTGTGCACGTATCAGCCCTGGAGAAGGTGCTCAATCACAAGTGTGACATTGAATTAGTCATCCTAGTTTGGGAGCACAAATTCTGTTCCCTGACAGAAATCCTCTTTAGAGATTATCTGTTTACCTTAGAGTCCCTTTTCCACAGACCCTGTGTCTTCTGTGACACTTGTGGGGAATGTGGTTATCCAAGGAGGGTCAGTCTAACTCAGAAAGAAAAGAAAAAATCACATTCCTATTATGACTGCTTTCCACTCCTCTTCTGCTTGGGTCTCCTAGGAGCCCCATCTCTACCCTTCACCCACAGTGACTCCTTCTCTTAGTTCTTCATTCCTGACCCAGAAAGAGAGACGGGGGGGGGGGGGGGTGAGGAAAACATTGCATCCTTACCTGTGTCCCCCCACAAGTGACTGTTCTAGAATTTACCATATAAAAGATCTGAGTATGCTCTGATTTTGTTCCCCTGTGCACATATGCATGAGATGGAGAAGCCAACATCCCTACCCGTGCCCAGCACTGGGGCGATGGGCAGAAACACTCTCAGCTGATAAGCTCATGAACCACGCTGAAGTGCACTTGGACTGCTCTCCTTGCCCATCACTTATTCTCATACGTATTATATCAAGTTCTGTAAAGACACAGTTAAGCCATACTTTCAAATTCAGTGTATGTGGTAAGTAAAAGAGTAGGCTCAAAAATACAGTGTATTTGTGCCAGAGGTCTTTGAAGCTTGGCCCCCGGCCCCTTTCTCTTCTCACTCATACCTGGTTCCAGTCCAGTCTCACACGTGTACTCTCCTGGTGATGACTCACAGACCTCCATTTGTAATCCAGACCTCTCTGTGCCTTACAACTGAGTATCTCACAGCATCCCAAGGGGTGTCCCTATTTGGTCACTACCAAGTTTCTCACCACCATACAACCATTACCAACTCAAAAGCCTCCTACCACCACCTCCAAGCCTGGACCTCTTCCACCTCCAGCAATAGTTTCACCACCACCCAGGGTACAAGCAGGAAGTGCAAGCATCATCATTGACTCTCCCTTGTTCTCACCCTCATATTCCATCTATCAAACAAGCATGTGTCTTAAATGTCTCCTGAAACTACCAACTCCTGTTGTCTCTGTGGCCACCATCTTCATCCCAACACCCATCCCATCTCATTGGGAGCACTGCAGACCTCCAGTCAATTTTCACTTGGCTCCCTCTCTAATCAGATCCTCACATTACAACCTGAGGAATTTCTAAATGCAAATCTGAGAGCGCTACCCACCACCTATGTTTCCATTTACTTCAGTGGTTTCCTGTTGCTCTAAGAATGAATAACCAAAATTCTTATGATACAGGCTGTACTGTGTCCCCCTGAAATGTCAAAGTTGTACCCCACCCAGTAGCTCAGAATGTCACTCTATTTGGACACAGTGTCTTTAAAGTGGTAATTCAGTTAAAATGGTAATTTTAACTGGTAAATTCAGTTAAAATGAGGTCATTAGGGTCCTAATCCAACATGACTGGTATTTTTTTTTAAGATTTTATTTATATATTTGACAGAGAGAAATCACAAGTAGGCAGAGAGGCAGGCAGAGAGTGGGGCAGAAGCAGGTTCCTCGCTGAGCAGAGAGCCCGATGTGGGGCTCGATCCCAGGACCCTGAGATCATGACCTGAGCTGAAGGCAGAGCCTTAAGCCACTGAGCCACCCAGGCACCCCATGACTGGTATTTTCATAAGAAGGAATTTGGACACAGGCAGAGAGAAGACCCTGTGATAATTCAGAGAGAAGATGGCCATCCGCAAGCCAAGGCTAGATCTCAGGAGAAGCAAACCCTGCCAACACCTTGATCTGGACTTCTGACCTTCAAAATTGTAAGAGGATAAATTTCAATTATTTAAGCCGTACAGTCTGTGCTGCTTTCTTACGGCAGCCTTAGAAAAGGGACGCATCTTAATAGGGCTACCAAGTCAACCATGGCATAGGGTGGCTTTAAAATATGTACACAAATCTTTGGCACTTCTCCCTTCAAATTCTCCTAATTCTCTTCCCCTTGAGCTTGGGCTAGTGGCTCGCCTCTAATGCATAGAATGTGGTAGAAGCGACAGGGTGTGGCTTACCAGATCAGGATTTTTAAAAGGCATTATGGCTTCTTTCTTTTCTTCTTCTCTTTCTCCTGGATCATTTCTCTGGGGGAATGAACTACCATATCATGAGGACTCTTAAGGAGCTCCATGGTTGTGTGTTAAGGACTTGAGGCCACATAAGCAAGCTATCTTGTAAGCAGACCCGATAAGCCCTGACAGGCCTCCAGGGGACTGAAGGTCTCGCCAGTATCTTGAGTTGTGACTTCATGAAAGACTCTGGGCCAGAACCACTCCACTAAGCTCCTCTTGAATTCTGTACCCATGGAAACTATGGGATAATAAATGCTTGTTGTTTTAAGCTGCTAATTTGGGGGACAATTTGTTCCGCAACAGTAGATAAATGGCGCAGCTCAACTCGAACTCCTCTCCTAGGCTTGCCTCTTTCTACTCTCTTCCTCTGAGCTCCAGCCCCACCGGCTTTCTTCCAGACCTCAAACTCCCCACATTCCCCACGCCCATATTTCTAAAGTGAACCCCTACATTTTTAATGGCATCTTACTCATGCTTTGATTGTATTTCAAGCACTAATTCTTTGGGAAATCTTTCCTGACCCCTAGCCTAGTAATATGCTCTGGTTAAACCATGTTCCTTTCCCTTAGAAGTCTTTCTTCAGCTCATTATTTGTTTTTTAGGGTGATTATTGAATTGATGTCTGTCGTCTCCACTAGACTACAAGTTACATGAGGCCAGAGATGGTGCTGGCTTTGCTCGCCACTCTATGTCCCCAGTACCTACCTACACAATTCAGCCAGTCAATAAATAATTATTGGACGGCTGGATTGATGAATGGATTTTAGCCAAAACCTGCCAATCCTTGCTCTTGAGGAACAAGCCTTACATTTCAGAAATATCCTTCTGTTGAGTCTCCTAGTTACAGGGTCATCTGTAAACCTACAAACACTATTAACCAATCTGTAGCCAAACATGAGTTAATGAGGGCTCAGAAATCTGCACGGTTTGCTCATACATTTTATGCCATTAAAAATTATTTCGTCTTCCTTTCGTATCTTCGTAAAAATTCCCTTTTGAAATTCCATTAGGTATGGCCCTGTTTCGGCGGGGAGGAGAGGAAGTCTGGAACAGGTGGAAGGGTAAAGCTCCCACAGGTGGATGGGCGGGGCAGCTGGGAAGGCTGCCCCTCCTACTCTTTGCAGCTGTGGGACGGGATTGGAGGGGTTTGGTGGGAGGGAGGCGTGTGCAAGGGCAGTGCTTCTGGAGTCAGGATGCAGCGGATCTGCAGATGGTACGCTGGAAAGAGCTTTGCCTTAATTGATGAGCCTTGAGAAAAGAAGGCCGAAGAGAAACATGGGTTATGAATTGGATCGTCCTTCCCTGTAGAGACAGTAGCCCGCGTGGCTCAGCCCCGGACAGACAGGGCGATCCTGGAGGACAGAGCCCCAACCCATTTTTTAAGATAACTATCATAATTTTAAATAAAAAATAGATGCTTTTAAATCCAAGAGCTTTATTAAATCAAACTATTTAGCTGCACTTAGCCTGGTCTGCCCTACTTTAAATTTGTGTTGTCTGTAAGTGTAGTTTATGAATGACAATTCTTTAAAAGAAAAAAAAAAAAAAACACCAGAAGGCTGTTTATCCTGGGCCTCTTTATCTCGGGCTATTTTGCATGTATATGTATGTACATATATCTGTAATTTCTCCCTACGACCAAGAAGGCCAGACTTGGGAAGAGCTTTTATTCATTATTTAATCAAGGAAAGAGCTTTAACTCAAACAAGAGCCAGGGAGGGCGGCGCGGGGTGGGGGAGCGTGCCCAAGCAGGAGTGAAAAAGAGTCTGGGCGAGAGAGAGAGAGCATTTTTATAAAGAGACTCTCAAGATAAAAACCTGAACAAAGAGCAACAAACGGTTCCTTTCTGCACCTTTTTTTTTCCCTTTCTTTTTTGAAGATCCTGACAGGCTCAATTCCCTTCCTGCATAATCTCCTCTCATTTCTTTCTGGAGCAATGTCAGTGTTCTGAATACAGAAATACATCACCATTTCTTTCCCCTCGAGGTTACTTCTTCCTCTGGCTACAGACGCAGGCGAGAGCGGAGCCCAGCAACCCCCCCTTCCCCGGAGGGCCCAGTGGCTTCAAATCCTGCCTCCGCCTCCCCTCACCTGGGGTGGTGTCGTGATTTAATTAACTGTGCAAGCTGCAGATGGCGGCTGACATTCAGCCTCAGTCCCACTTGGGGCAACACAGGGGCACCTGGGCCTGCTGACCCCTGTGAGCACCTGCCGAGTGCCAGGCCTCCCGCCAGCTGCATCTCACTTAAGCCTCAGACCCCCCTCCCCCCCAGGAGGTCAGTTCCTCCCACCTTCGCCTTGTAGATAAGCCCACTGAGTCTCCGAGAGACGGCTTCGTGCCCTTGGAAGGAGTCCTGGCTTGAGAGTCAGCCCTGCCTCTCCACCACAAGAAGCTCTCCCAGGATCTTGACTTTCCTCGCCCAAGTGTTCTCCCCAGAGAACATTCCTTTGTGCCTAATCTCCCCCTCCTGTGTTTCCCCAATCAGCTATGTCCCATGGCGTCTTTGAGCTTACAAGAATTCCTTAATTCAGCAATGACTTCTTGAGCACCTTCTGTGCGAAATCTGGAACTCCTCCCGTGGAGCTTCCGTTCTGGTTATAGGAGACAGACCACAAGCAAGCAGGTGTGTCCTGAGCTCACACGGGGCAAGAGCTGGGGAGGAGGACAGACCAGGGAGCGGCCCGGGGTGGGTAGAGGGCTTCTTGCCCTTCTCTGTTGGGAGGTCAGGGAGGCCACGTGAAAGGTGGTGCCGGCAGACCCAAAGGGAGGGAGGGCTTTGGTCTGGGTAGAGGAATAAGGCAGACAAAGTTGCTGGAGTCCTCAGTGTGCCTGAGGAACAGCCAAGAGGCCATGTGGCCAAGGGGAACGGTCAAGGGGGCAGGATAGGTGAGAGCAGAGTGGAAGGCCAAAGTGGGCCCGGAGTAAGAGATGAGGTCGGTGACACAGCAAACAGAGCATGAAGGCCTTTTCGGCTGTTCCAGCTTTGGTTTTTCCTTGATCACTCTGGTTGCTGTGTTAAGAGCCGACCAAGGCAGAGAGGCAAGGTCAGTTGCAGGAAGACCCATGAGGGACATCTGCAGTCATGGGGGGGTGCGAGCTGGCAGCGACTGGAAGTGAGGAGCGTGGTTAGGGTCTGGAGGTATCTAGAAGGTGAAGCCAGCAGAGCTGCTGTCTGCTTGGATGTAGGACGCAAGACGGAGAGGAATCAAGGCTGACTTCAAGGTGTGGGCCGGGGCAACAAGAAGATGGAGTTGCCATTACCGAGAGAGGAAGAGAATCA
This sequence comes from Enhydra lutris kenyoni, assembly GCF_002288905.1. NCBI lineage: Eukaryota > Metazoa > Chordata > Mammalia > Carnivora > Mustelidae > Enhydra > Enhydra lutris. The sequence continues at coordinate 26,679,119 of NW_019154108.1, read as the reverse complement.
GGGGAGACTAGAAGGGGAGGTTTGAGAAAAGCGAAGGTGGGAGCATCACTCAGGAACGAAGGCAGAGAATGGAGTAGGGAAACACGGTAGGATTGCCCTGCAGAGCTGAGGGCTCTGTTGAGGTTTGTGGCCTTGAACGTAAAAAAGAACAAACATTTTGTTTGTTCTCACTAGCTGCAGTGAGCTACATTAATACAGCTGTGGAGTAAGGCGGGGGGTGGGATCTAACCAAGGCTGGGGACCCGAGGCCAGCACACCGGAGCCCAAATGCAGGGTCCCATAAAGAAGGTCAGGGCTACCTGAGCCAGACAGAAGGGGAACAAGCAAGAAGGCCGAGGACAGGGGGATGTGGGCAGGCAGGATCAATGGCTGGTGCATCCTGGACAGGTAGTGGAACTGAAAGAGGAGGTGGGCCACGAAGTCAGGAGGTGCTGATGAGACTGCATGGGTGTGGGAGTCAGCTGCAGCAGGTGGGAGAATGGGGGGGGAATGGCCCCAGGACTGGTTTCCCCGACATCTGCCCTATCTTGGGCTCCCCTCCTGCCTTTCTACTTGATTTTCCAAGAATCCTTGCCCTTTCCGATATTTATGTCATTAACTGATACACATCCAGCTCCTTCCCCCTGTCCTGTTGGTCCCTGGTTGTGTTAGTCTGGGTCATCTGAGAAGCACAGGTCATGGGATTAAACACCCAAGAATTTTATTAAGGTAAATGTCTGTGAGAGGAAATGGAGAAGGGGCTGGGCAAGGCTGGGAGAGCCATGGGACCACCATGCCATCCTGACCCCAGGTGAAGGAGAGTCAGACAGACAAACAGAGATGGAGAGATTGAAGGGAGGGAGAGAGGGGAGGCTGGTTGGAAGCATCTAGAGAGCTATGCAACTGAACAAAGGTTAACAGGCTGGCAAGTTGGCAGGACATCTCTCCTGACGGCGTCTGTTAGAGACCCTGTCCCCTAGGCAGGGGTTGGCCTTAGCACCCCTGACACAGTCATTGACGGGGAGCAGCCCCAGAAAGCATGGGCTCGAGCTAGCACGACAGCGGATTTCAGAGCACAGCAGCTGGGGCCCTTGGAAAACTATTCTGCTCACGTGGGGGTTCCTGAGGCATGTTGTTGAGGACGTCACACCATTCTAGCTCAGGACCAAGCTCAGGAGTGTGGCACAGCTTTTAAACTCCCCATCCTATACCCTCTCGCTTCTTGCTAAGCTCTGGGGACAGCTCGCACAAGAGAAGCCTGTCCTCAAAGTGCGGCTGCTTGGTGCCCTCCACACACAGCCGCCCTCCCCACACGCTCCTCACCTCAGAGATGTTTCTGGGCCCTTGAGGAGGCTGCCCTGTGTGTGCTGCCTGCCAAGTCCCCGTCCAGCTGCCACTGTTAAAATGGGCTTAGCCAGAGCTGGACTCAGAGAGCATCAGGGCAAATAGACACAGAGGCAGAACCGGGGCCTCCTTGAGCCCATTTGCCACTCAGCCGACAGCTGCGGCCTCCCCATCTCCACAGAGAGCTGTTTCCTTCTATCTGTTTGGCATTCCTCACGTCCCGCCCATTTCTCTGCCCCATATTTCCCGCTCCCTGATACCTGGAAAATCAGCCAACACAAGCTTCACCTCAAGACTTTGCTTCTTCCCACCCACCCACCTCAGGCCACCTCAGGCCTCTCCACAAAATGGATGCCATCTCCAGCCCCTGGCAGTTTGCACCTTCCCTGTAAAACGCACCTTGGATTTTTCTTTCCCTCCAGTTCCTTTTCCTCTATGTTCCTCAATGCCCCTTGATGTGTCATCCGTGTGCTCTCAAGTCCGTCCCTGCTCCTATGGGACTCTGCCAACCATTGGCTGATGCTCCAAGTGTCCTCTTCAGATAATACAATCCATTGCTTTCTACCATCCATCCTCTTCCTCCTTCCCGCCTTCTCACCTCCTCTCATGACTCCCATATGTACACTCCCCTCTTCCTCCTCAAAGCAGACCTCTTGGACCCATGTGCCCCATCCCCACTACTTCTCCCCCTGGCCCTTGGCAAGGCCCCGAGGCCTAGGCCTCAAATCTATCTTCCCTTAAGATGGAAACAGAACAAAATTCTCCTCCAATAGTGGGGTCGTTCAGAGCAACATCTCAGTTTGACTAGCTCTGCCCACCCAGCCACCTAGCTGGCCCGCTGACGCACCCTACTCAACGCAGCCCCAAGAGGCAGGGCTTTGGAGGTTGGGTTGGACCTGGAGTCATAATCAATTCAGAAGCAAAGATGACACAGAGGGTTTCCTCAAGGTCATTCCTCAATGAGAGCACAGCTAGAAACCAGGTAGAGTGACTGTCAATCCAACCTCTTTTCAACTGCATATCATCGACAGTGTTTCCACTGAAGAAGAAATCCCTGCACGGGGTGAGGCCATGGGTTCTCTACCACATCTGCACGCTGGTGGGGGAGCAGCTGCCCGGGGCTCGGTGGAAACACAGAGCCTGGCCCCACTCACACCTACTTGGTCACCATCCGTGTTTCCATGGGTGACTCCTCCACGCATTAACTGGTCACGAACACCAATCCAGAGCCTGTCAACCACGACCCCCCAGCCCCCGTCCAGATTAGAGGCTCCAGAATGTGATCTTTGGCGGGCAATTCGTAGTGGAAGGCAGAGAGCTTTCTGTCGCACGACGGTGGCTAAATCAATTTTCTTTACTGACAGCCTGATTAAACAGTCCTGTCCCTTCATTATCTTTGTCTTCCATAAGTGGCAAGGTAAGTTAATCATTTTCCAGGGATATTTTCAAAGGAGGATACTCTGAAGGGGACTCCGAGGGACATCTGGTGACTACAGCAGGTTCCACGTGTGCCACGTGGCCACACGCCTGGACCCCACCCTTTGTGGCACTCTACTCATGAGGGCAGACTCGGTGGGACACAGACAAACATCGGTGCATTACAGACCCTCTCCTCCGCTTTACCCCACCCCTGAGACACCGGCAGGGTGCCCCAAGCTATTCTTAGACTGACACGCCACCACCACCTCAGGGTTGTCACCCAGCCAGCACTCTTTGTAATGTAAAGAATGAGAATCTCTCAAAACGTTGATTTTTGGGTCCAGGGACACCTTCCTTTCTCCAGACCCACAGACAGGAAGAAAGGCATTCTTGGCAAGAGATCAGGAGACCTGGGGTGCCTGGGTGGCTCAGTCAGTTAAGCATCTGCCTTCAGCTCAGGTCATAATCCCAGGGTCCTGAGATCGAGCCCCGCATCAGGATCCCTGCTCGTCGGGAAGCCTGCTTCTCCCTCTCCCTCTCCCACTGCTTGTGTTCCCTCTCTTGCTGTGTCTCTCTCTGTCAAATAAATAAAATCTTTAAAAAAGAGAGAGAGACAGCATCAGGGAAATACAAATCAAAACCACAATGAGATACCACCTCACACCAGTCAGAATGGCTAAAATTAACAAGTCAGGAAATGACAGATGCTGGCGAGGATGCGGAGAAAGGGGAACCCTCCTACACTGTTGGTGGGAATGCAAGCTGGTGCAACCACTCTGGAAAACAGCATGGAGGTTCCTCAAAATGTTGAAAATAGAACTACCCTATGACCCAGCAATTGCACTGCTGGGTATTTACCCTAAAGATACAAACGTAGTGATCCGAAGGGGCACGTGCACCCGAATGTTTATAGCAGCAATGTCTACAATAGCCAAACTATGGAAAGAACCTAGATGTCCATCAACAGACGAATGGATAAAGAAGATGTGGTATATATACACAATGGAATACTATGCAGCCATCAAAAGAAATGAAATCTTGCCATTTGCGACGACGTGGATGGAACTAGAGGGTATCATGCTTAGCGAAATAAGTCAATCGGAGAAAGACAACTATCATATGATCTCCCTGATATGAGGGAGAGGAGATGCAACATGGGGGGTTAAGGGGGTAGGAGAAGAGTAAATGAAACAAGATGGGATTGGGAGGGAGACAAACCATAAGTGACTCTTAATCTCACAAAACAAACTGAGGGTTAATGGGGGGAGGGGTGTTGGGGGGGTGGGATTATGGACATTGGGGAGGGTATGAGCTATGATGAGTGCTGTGAAGTGTGTAAACCTGGCGATTCACAGACCTGTACCCCTGGGGATAAAAATATATTATATGTTTATAAAAAATAAAATTAAAAAAAAAAAAAAAGAGAGAGAGAGAGAGATCAGGAGACCTGCACTGAGCCCCTTGGTAGCTGAGGGTGGGGAAACTCATAGGGACCAGGGGCTGTCCGGTTATCTCACGCTGAAATGAGGTAAAAGGTCAGAAATGTACTCACAAGTCTTACCCCAGGGCCCAGCAGGTGTGTGTGCCTGCAGACAGGTCACTCACAATGAGCCTGGAGGAAGAAATTGTTTCTCTCTGAATGGCGGTATCTGCACCACATTTCCATGAGATGTTAGTTTTGATTTGGATGCACCTGCTCCCCACACAAAGATAAACATCTGGGGCCAAGAAATGTTGTACATTGCAGGGCTGTTCTGGATCAATACCAAATGAGGATGTAGATTTCTTCTTTCTGCTCACGGCAAAAATGTGCTCGAAACACGTAAAATCCTTTGGATCTGCTTTCATTTAAAAAGCACAATTATTCCTGAAGTTTTCAGTTTGCTACCACAGACAGTTTTCTGCTCAGTGTAGTAATCCAAAATATCCATCCGTAATGCTTAGCATCTGCTCTCCACAGAGCGCCATAATTTGAAGTTCTAGGGAAGTTTTTTAAATGAAAAAAGCAAGGAAAGAAAGAGAAAAGGAAAGGAAGGAGGGAGGGGAGGGGGGATTAAAATATCATCTAAGGGTAGTTTCCTCTCTGGGAGGCTAATAATAGATAAACTTTAAAAATATCTACATTGGCAGATTCTTACGTTGGTTAATTGATGGTCTTCATATTTTTAGTAGAGGGCTGCTGGCAAAAGCAGGTGAAAACAATTAGTAATGATTTCATTAGGGATCAATTTACTGTAAAGGTTAATAGCTCTTTGTTTTGAAGAAGATCTCTCCTAACCCTTCTGTGATCTGTGATTTTCCTTTTTATGGTGCTTGGCTCTCAGGTATCATTCAATTTTTTAAAATTATTCAATAAATGAATAAATGAATGCTCATATTTATATGAAAATGTCATGACTGTCTACAGAATTATTTGAATTTCATATATCCTGCCTTTCACAGCTGGGATAGGATCTAGACTCAGTTAATGCTCAGCTGTACTGATCATTTTAATTATGATACTTCACCAAAGAATCAGCGCAGAACAATTTTTTTTTAAGATTTTATTTATTTTTTTGAAAGAATGAGTGAAGGGGAGAGGTGAAGGTGAGGGAGAAGCAGACTCTCTGCTGAGCAGGGACCCCCCCCCCCCAAGGTGGGGCTTGATCTCAGGACACCAAGATCATGACCTGAGCCAAAGGCAGATGCTTAACCAACTAAGCCACCCAGGTGCCCTAGAGAACCATTTTTAAACAAAAAAACAAAAACCCCCCAAAAAAAAAAAAAAAAAAAAAAAAGGAGTGCACAGTCAATATACAAAAAAAGAAAATGCAGTTGGCCAACAAACATAGGAAAAGATGCTCCCACCTCACTAGCAATCATGGAAATACAAATTAAAGCACCCAGGAGATACCATGTTCAACCCATCAGATGGGCCGCAACTGGGTACAATGGCATGGAGGGGAAGGGCTCTGAAGTCAGGCTAACTTGGTACAAATGCTAGCTCCACTGTTTGCATAAGACTCTTAACTTCCCCGGGTCTATAAACAGGTAATATACTAATACCTACCTTGCTAGGTTATTGCAAGCATTAAATGATTTCATACACATAAAGCGTTTAGAACCGTGCCTGGCAGAAAGTAAGCACTTGATAAATTTATCTGGTACTGGCACCCAGTGCTGAGGAACGTGGGGAAGCAGACACCCTTGCCCAAAGTTGGTTGGAGTGTAAATTAGTACAGACACTTTGGAAGGTAACCCAGCCTAGTGGCTTCTGTAGAAATGGAACGATATGCAGATCCCGTGACCTACAGTGGTTTCTGAGTCCTCACTCCCCAGAAATGAGGATATTTGTTTCCTTCTCATGCTCCTTGCAGCAGTAGGTAATGAAAGATATCTGGAAACTCTGAAGTAGCAGACTGACTAGCTAATTATGGTGTAATTATGAATACTATATAGCACGGAAAGAGAACAAGGTATATTTCTGAGTACTGACATGGAATGTTCTCCAAGACATACGGTTGAATAAAAATAGCAACCATCAGTGCGATGATGTGATGTCATTGTAAATACAGCTTATGATAATGACATTTTAAAAGATGTATTTATGTAGCATTTGGTAAACACTGCACACAAAACTGTATTTTATATATATATATTTATATATATATATATACATATACAGTCAACTCTAAAGGAGGTATGACAGTCAAAGAGAACTTTATTTGCATTATTGTATTTTCTCTTTTCTTTCTTTCTTTCTTTCTTTCTTTGACAGAGAGAGAGAGAGAGAGAGGGACAGGGAGAGAGGAAACACAAGCAGGGGCGGTGAGAGAGGCAGAAGCACGCTTCGTGCTGAGCAGGGAGCCCGATCGGGGCTTGATCCCAGGACCCTGGGATCATGACCTGAGCAGAAGGTAGACACTTAATGAATGACTGAGCCACCCAGGCGCCCCGCATTATTTTATTTCTTATAACGCATTTCTCTATTACTCGCATAATTCATTAGGGAAGAGGGAACAGGGAGTGATTGATGGGCACAGAGTTTCAGTTTGGGAAGATGAAAACATTCTGGAAATGGATGGTCGCATAGCAGTGGGACTGTCCTTAATGTTACAGAACTGTGTGGTTCGAAAGAGTTAAAGTAGAAAATTGCACATTAAGTCTTTTTTATCACAATAAACATTTTAATTTAATTTAATTTGAAAATCCTTTATATGATCACATGAAAGAACAGGACGACTCGGGTCAGGGTTGAGTCTGGGCCACAGAGTCCAGGGGTGCAGTCTTTAAAGGAGCCCTGGGTTTGGGCTGGGGAGAGTCAGAGAACCGCACACAGGTCTGGGAAGGAGAGGCCAAGGGGAGGCCAGTGTGCCCGAGGAAGCAAAGTCTTGAGAAAAAATGAGGAACACAATGAGACATTCTGTGGAAAGTCAGCAGTGCCCAAGTGATGGCATGGGGCCTCAATCTGCTGGAAGACAGAGAACCAACTCCCCTAATTCCCTTCCCTCTCTCTCCAGTCAGAAAGCCTGCAGAGAGAAGTTCGCAGGAAGGAGGGCTGGGCAGCGGGCAGAGAAGACGGAAAAGAAAGGGTCATCAAAAGTAGAGTCTTATAAGCCTTCATATTCTTGCTGCAGCCGCTCGTCTTTCAAAGAGCTCTCACGCACCTGGAGAGAACTTGATTTCTTTCTGAGAATATGCCTTTCAAGTAGATTAAAAACTATTTTTGTGAGTCGCGGCTGTTTACATGCAAACCTGTCATTCAGTTGATGTGTGCCTCGCAGACGCCCACGGAGTCTTATCAACGGCTCCCTTCCTTTTTTTTTTTGGATAATTTCCTTTAGGTTCCTATGCCGTTGTGTCTGGGCAAGGGAGGAAAGTGAGGGAACCAGAGGGTGTTTTATTTCCTCAACAAAGTGAAAACAAAAATGGGAAGAGTCTAGAGCCTCCTCCGGCTGGAATGTGAGCAAGGCAGTCTCAGAAGCTGACCAGGGCTGAGCTCACTCAGGGCTCGAGGAAGGCAAGGTCCACCCCAATCTACAGATTTAACAACTTCCCACGATCACACACACTCGAGTTCCATGGCGTCTACCACCTACCCGACAGGAAAGCCTAGTACTCAAGCCACAATTGAGGACAGAGAAAGGCTTCTCTAGAAAGGACAGGTCAGCTTGGGTGGGCACAATAAAACCTTGAATAATTCAAATACAACCCTAGAACAATATGGGTTTGAACCTCGTAGGTTCACGAACATGTGGGTTTTTCCCAGTAAATGCAGTATGGTATTGTAAATGTATTTCTCTTCTTTATGATTTTCTTAATAACATTTTCTTTTCTCTACTTACTTTATTATAAGAATACAGTATATGGGGTGCCTGGGTGGCTCAGTCGTTAAGCCTCTGCCTTGGGCTCAGGTCATGATCTCAGGGTCCTGGGATCGAGTCCCACATCGGGCTCCCAGCTCAGCAGGGAGCCTGCTTCCTCCTCTCTCTGCCTGCCTCTCTGACTACTTATGATTTCTCTGTCAAATAAATAAATAAATAAATCTTAAAAAAAAAAAAAAAAGAATACAGTATGTGAAGGGGGCACCTGGGTGGCTTAGTCGTTAAGCGTCTGCCTTCGGCTCAGGTCATGATCCCAGGGTCCTGGAATTGAGCCCCGCATCAGGCCTCCCTGCTCAGTGGGGAGCCTGCTTCTCCCTCTCCCACTCCCTCTTCTTGTGTTGCCTCTCCCCCTATGTCTCTCTCTGTCAAATAATAAACAAAACCTTAAAAAAAAAAAGAATACAGTATATGATACATACAACATACAAAATGTGTGTTAATAGACTTTATATTATCCTTAAGGCTCCCCACGAACAGTAGGCCATTAGTAGTTAAGTTTGGGGGGAGTCAAAATTATACATGGATATTCAGCTGTGGGGAGCTCAGTGCCACTAGCCCCCAACTTGTTCAAGGTCAAGTGTATTGTACATTCCCAAATTCCAGGACAAAATCTAAAACATTTTCTGAATTGAATTTATGTTGTGGGGTTTGTTTATTTTTCCAAAAAATTTTTTAAAGAGCAATTAAGAAACTACCTTGATCTAGAAGCTACATTGTTTTCTAGAATTTATGACATTGAATATAAAAATATTCTATACACTGAAGATTGATCTAAATTCTGGAAGGATAAAGAGATGGCTTATGAGTCATTGGAAAGAAAAAGTTGATCCATTCAAGCCAACATAAGATAAAAATAGATAGCACACCAACGGCTCTGTGTGTGTGTGTGTGTTTGGCTGAAGAAACCACAAGATTTTTTAAATGTTTCAAGGACAAAGTCAAAAAATATGGAAATATGGTCAGGATATTAACAAATATAGGTTGATTTATAACTGACCAAACAGCACTGTCTCAAGATTAATTTTGTAAATCTAGGTTTCTTCACTGATAAAAAAGATGATTTAGATACCCACTAAGGTCTTCTCCAACTCTTCATCCTGTGGTTGTTTTACCTGGAGGAGGGTCTCCAAGAGATATTCCCAAGATTTGCCAAAGGCTGTCTTAATTTGAATGAAAAGGTGGGACACATGCTTACAAAGCCCAAGAAGACACAAGGGGAGGAGCAGTTACTGCCTTTGAGGATAGAGTAAACATTCAAAATTACCTACCCTCTCTCCCCAGCCAATAACGAGATAAAATGTAACTATATAAAGTTCTAATCTTTAAAAATCCATTCTATGAGGTCAGCATATTGGAGATCAATCTCGGTGGCAGTTCAGATAAGGAAATTGCAGAGATCTGGTTGACCTAAAATTCAGTATCAAACATCAGATGCCACATTTCAGTCCTGGAGACAAAGGAGGACTTGATACGGACTAAACTATATTAATAAAATATGGAATCCATACTAAAAGGCATCATTGCCCTCTCTAGACTCTGCCCTGAGTTTGGAGAGCCATGTTCAGTACTGGACACCATCCATTAGGAAGGACATGAACATGTCTTGAACATGAACAGGGGTGCCTGGGTGGTTCAGTCAGCGAAGCGTCTGACTCTTGATGTCAGCTCAGATCATGATCTCAGGGTCTTGAGATTAAGTCCCCAGTCAGACTCTGTGCTCAGCGTGGAGTTGGCTTGTCTCTCTCTGTCTTCTCCTTCCACTGCTTGCATGTGCTCTTTTTTTTTTCTCTCAAATAAGTAAATGAAATGTTAAAAAAAGAGAAAAAAAGGGAAAAGGAAAAGAAGGACATGAACAAGCCAAAAGCACCCAAGGAAAAGGGAAAAGATGGCAGCAAGACATCTTAAAGGGTGTTAGCCTACCACCACCAGCCGTGGCCCCTGGCTGTCACCCCAGTGGACCTGGCTTCGCTCTTTCACAGCACTGCTGGGCTGTGGATGTATGTCTTTGCTTGAACCTTTGCACACGGGAAAACACCATTTCCTGGTCTATCAGAAACTTCATCCTTACCCTGAATGGAAATCTCATTCTCTAGGACTTCTCCACTCACTGCTCCAGGTTCTAGAACCCTGGGGCCACTCTGGTCCATTGTAATCCCATTTCTCCATAAATGGTCCTTCAAGTTAAGTCAAGAAAATGAATGTTCTCCCCCAAGAAAACTTTCCCGGTAAAACCTGGCTGATTTTAAGGATGAATCCTTCAGATCCTTTCTCAGCTAGTTGCTCATAAGGGTTAGAAGGGTTAGAAGTCTGCCCATTCCAGAGGTGAAGGCCCCATCGTCATTCCTTCCTCCTTGGCATCATTCAGAAGCAAACAGAAGCTTTTCTGCTGACCTGGCCTCACTGGTACTCTACCAGCCTGTCATCTGAGGCCCAGGGATGCTAAAAAATTGGAGCCATGATCCCTACACAGGACTTTTCTGATTCTTAAGGGTATTCGTGGTTTACACAAAATTCTTAGAACACTCTCTTAGCTCACATTGATTTTTAAAAATACAGAAATGCCCTAGAGCAGTGTATGAACACCATCAACATTCCAGGTCTCAATTCCAAACAAGCTGAAAATCATTGGCTCAGTTAGCCGTTTTCCTTCTACTTCCAAAATACTTTTAACTACCGTGCCTTTTTAAAAAGGGTATCGATTACTATTGATTCCTTTCCTGTTCTGTATTTGAAAGACATATATATTTTTTTAAAGATTTTATTTTTTTTTATTTTATTTGACAGAGAGAGAGAGAGAGAATGTGTGTGGGAGGGGCAGAGGGAGAAGCAGACTCCCCGCCAGGCAGGGAGACTGATGCGGGGCTCGATCCCAGGACCCTGGGATCATGACCTGAGCCGAAAGCAGAAACTTAACCGACTGAGCCACCCAGGCGCCCCAAGAAAGACATGTATTTTTAAATGCTGGCTGCTGACATTGCTTCCTATTTTCACTTATCTGGGATCTATCTGAGTGCCTACCATGTGCATGTCATCTTGAAGTACACAGCAAACAAGAAAGAAACAAAAAAACTAGGTGAGGTGAGCTGTTTGGAACAATATCCCCGATTTACAAAGAAACCCTGAAATACAGGGGAGTTTGGGTTGATTGCCTTCCAAGGGGGACAGGATCAGAATCCCTCCTTTTGTTCCCACACCTGAAAAAGATCACAAAGTGCTGTTGGGGTCTCTTCATGGATGTTTCATAACCTCTTTGTAAAACCCAGCTTGTTCAAAGTAAATAAAATGTTGCTTATGTTAGTAATTAATCAAGAATTACATGGAAAGTTTATTATGAGGCCAATAGCAAGCAGCCTCCTGAGGCAGTCAGCAAACTCTCTCTTTCAGTAAATAATTAGTTAAGTTAAAATTATTTACTAAATTAAGTCATTCCTTTTGTGGTATCTCTAAGACTTAAAGTAATTGGTTGGGTTCACTTTAGTTTGGTGTTTTATAATGAAGAAAATAGTGCTACATAATGAATTAACTGTGCAATTAACTATAAATTTAGCACTTCAGAAACACATTTTTAATGACTAAGAATAGGTACAAAGAGCCCTGCGTGGTTTTTTTAATTTTTTAAAACTCTAGGTATAATTTTCTATCTCGAGTAGTGCAGGATTACTGAGAAAGTGTTAGCACAGCATAAATTATTATTTCCCATTTACCGAGAGTCAACAACATGGAAAACCCATTTCAGACAGAGCAGTAGCCACAGGCTCCAGAGCCCTGGACTCCTGATGAGACCCTCTTTGGCCTCGAGGCAGGTCCAGCTCCTTCTTTTCTCTTTAGCTCCCACGGAAGGAGAGCAGCATTTCCAGGTTCCCTCCTGGGGTTAGGAGGGAACGGTAATGACCTCGCCGCTGAGCTTCCTCCCCTTTTCAAACCACACTTCCCTCTTATAATTATGAGGAGAGAAATAACAAAAATTAAACCTGGGTTAACTAACACCTTTAATAATTAACGATTTCTTCTTCGGGTTCCTAAGCTTTAGGAGTAAAACACGAATCAACAGCTCTTGAGAGCAGGAAAGAAAACTGATTCCCCCTCATTGAACATCTGTGCCCTGCAAAGAAATGAGCTCTCACGTGATTTCCCCCCATATGTTTGAGTTCCTTGCTTTGAAACCGGAAGTGTACATCCCCCATGGGTCAGGGACCAGGCTGGGGGCTCCTTCAAAGCATGTCGTCTCATGGGATCCTCACAACAGCGCCATAATGTTGGTGTGGCAAGTGTTAACTCACTAGGGAGAAAATGGAGGGCTTTTTCAATGCTGTGTTGATTCTTTGTAACACCCCCAAAATAGGTTTCCCTCCCTCATCTTCACACACACACACTCCCCAAGGAGAACTCAGGACTTAATTTAAAATGTCAACTAGAATATGTCCTCTATCTTTGCTTGAACATAGATGACCTAAGTCCAAAGGACCCTAAAACTCTGGAAAATGCTTCATTTACTAACAAGTTGGGTTTCCATAGTTAGTACACTTTCAACAGGCAGAAAAGTAAACATATTTGTTGTAGAAAGAGAGAATTTTGCCAACAAGGGTTGAAAAAAAATGTACGTGGACCTTCACCATAAATAAACACATTAGTTAGCCAGAACGCTCATTCCCCTAATATAGCCAGTAAATAAGGTCTCCCCGGCTCCGGGATGTCTCCAAGATGTGCTTGCTCTCCATCCCCATGTCAAGTCCAGTGGCCATTGCCTAGTTCTTTCCTTCTGGACCTCTTTGTTTTGTTCGAGCCTCCTGAACACCCTACTGCTTCCATCCCCTGTGATGGTTAATTTTAGTGGCCAACTTGACTGAGTCGAGGGATACCCAGATAGCTGGCAAACCATGATTTCTGTGTATGTCTGAGATGATATTCCCAGTAGAGATTAACATTTGTAATTAGTCGACTGAGTAAAGATCTCCCTCACCAATGTGGCTGGGTACCCTCCAATCCATTGAGGACCTGAATAGAACAAAAAAGTTGAGGAGGGGTGATTTGCTCTTTTCTTGAGCGGGGACATCCATCTTCTGCCCTCATGAGTTAGCACTCTTGACTCTCAGACCTTTGGACTTGGACTGAATTACACCACCAACTTTCCTCGTTCCCCAGCTTGTAGACAGCAGATCGTGGGAATATATACACACACGTGTATATATATAGTGAGACAACAAGTGTCACTTTCAGGTGACACCAACACCTCTGCAACTCAGTCTACTACAAAGTGAGGAAGAAGCAGATGTGGGTTGAAATTGCAGGGGTAGGTCTGTGAAGCTGCATTAAGGTTTTAGCACATTACTCCAAGGACAATGGGAAGCTATTGGTGTATTTTAGTAGGAAAAAATAGTTTGACTAGATTTGCATTGTCCAAGATCACTTAGGCTGCATTAAAAATAAGTAAAACATCATTAGAGTGAATGGATTACAAGGTAGCAAGGATGGCCACTGATAGATCACGGAGGAAGTTACCACAAATGTCTGGGAAAGAGAGAATGGTTGACAGGCCTGGCGTAGGGGCAGCAGAGAGGAAGTGGATAAATTCTATAGGTAAATGAAGAACGACTTAGGTGGCTTGACGATTGAGCAGAGATGGGGAGGGAGGGATCTAGGATGACTTCCTAGTTCCTGGCTAGACAGTGAAGCCATGGGGGTAGAAGGGGTGGAAATGGTGAATTCAGTCCTGTGTGTGCTAAGTATGAGGTCTCTGTGAGGTCTCCCGTGGGAACCTGCTCTAAGAAACGTCCATGGGTCAGGGAGGGATCAAAGCTAGGGTTAAATATTTGAGAGTTGTGGCTATTTGACTCAAGTCATGGGGATGGCTGAGATCAGCCTGGGAGAGTGTGCATATACATAAATGAAGAGGCTTTGGTATGGAGTCCCCAGGCCGCCCTCCTAAGACCCCATAAATGGTTGTTTAGCTATAGCAGGTCCCTCAACCTGCCCCCTTGGCATTCCTCCTCCCTCCCATTCGAGCACTGGTCACTTCTTAGAGACTACCGCATTAGGCTGGTCTTAGACACTTTCTTTCTATTTACGTTTCTTATCATTGCCAAACCAACTTGCCTGAAGCTTTGACTCCTGTCTCATTACTTTTCTCTTCAAAAACCTTTGATGTTTCCCCATTTCCTGCCAAATAAAATGTAATCACTTCATCCTGGGACTCAAGGCCTTCTGTAAGATGGCCTCAGACCGAAAGACCTGGCTTTGCTGTGGGCCTCTATTTATTTTGCTCTCCATCCAAGGTGAAATCCATGCCCTTGCATAAGTCATTCCAAGTTCTCCTCCACTTCTCCATCTCTTACATCCTCTGGGGGGAATGACAAAGGGATTTACTGCACAGACTAAGAGGACATGCCTCGGTGCTCGGAGACAAATGTCTAGCTTCTGACGTTGGTTTTCCCCAGGCTTCAAGATCTGTTGTTGGGATGCTAACAGACAAAAGAACTGTGGGCTTGGTGGGGGGAAATGAGGGACACACTTCAGCTCTTAAGTGTGAAGGGAAACATTTTAGCTGCGAGCCAACCATTTCAGACAAATAGAACCTTCATCTACTTTGAAGGAAGTATAGGAAAGAAAATTCCATTTGCATCTTTAATTACACAAGTTCCTTACAGCTAATGTATCAATAATATTTATACAAACATTTATCTAGCACCATGAGCCAGCCCTAGAGGGAAAATGGAACTCGAAGTCTAGTAGAGGGAAGATACAAACAAAGGTCCCAGTGTGCATGAAGGAGAGTTCCTCAGGGTAAAAACTGGTGCTGGAGGGCAGTATGAATGGCAAATGACTCAACAGGATTTGCTGAGTGTCTACTATGTGCCAGGCTCTCTTTTATATACTGAATCAAACAGTGGACAAATTTTAAAAAAGTAAATGCTCTCATGGAACCTATACTTTACAGAAAGGAGAGAGACAGAAACCTTAGGTAGATAATACCCTGTGCTAGAAGGTACTAAGGAACCAAATAAAGGAGATGGGGAGTGATGGAATGGTTGCAATTTTAGACTAAAGCCAGCCTGGCGGGCTTCATGGAGAAGGTGTCATCTGAGACAAAGACCTGAATAAGATTAAGGAGTGAGGCATGTGGATGTCTCAGGAAAGATTGTGGGAAGAATAGACAGTGCAAAAACCCCAGGCAGAAGTTTGCTTGACGCATTCAAGAACGAGGAGGGAGGGTAGTTGGGCTGGAGTGGAGGGCATAGGTGCAGGGCAGCAGGAAGTGAAGTTAAGAGACTCGCAGCGGGAGAGGAACAGATGGCGAAGTGCCTAGAAATGGCACCAGGGGATGCTTGGGGGCAGAGGAGTGATTCAACTTCTGTTGTAAAAGCAGTCCTCTGGCTTCCCTGAAGACAGTACATCATAAAGGGGCAGGGCCAGGAGCCGGAAGCCGGGGGAGGAGGCCATCGCAGGGATCTAGGCAGGAAGGCAGCGGCTGTGGTGAGAGGGGTTGGACTCTGGGTAGATTCTGAAGGTCCGGACGACAGAATTTACAGAACGGTGGAGAATGGAGGATGAGGGAGATAGGGCTGTCGGGGGGTTTGCTCTGAGCTGTGGGAAGGAAGGAAATGTCTTTCACGGAGATGGGAAAGACTAAGGGAAGACATGTAGGGAAGGTAAAATATAAGGAGTTCGGTTTCGAAATTGCTAAATTTGTGATGTCTATCAGACAGACAGTTGAAAAATGCAGCATGGACAGTTACACACACACACACACACACACATGCACACACACACATCTGGAATTCAGG
Source organism: Enhydra lutris kenyoni (assembly GCF_002288905.1). Classification (NCBI taxonomy): domain Eukaryota; kingdom Metazoa; phylum Chordata; class Mammalia; order Carnivora; family Mustelidae; genus Enhydra; species Enhydra lutris. The sequence continues at coordinate 26,663,233 of NW_019154108.1, read as the reverse complement.
GACAAAGTTGAAGCTGTAAATATAAACTTGGATCCAGATCATAAAGACTTCCTTCTGTAAGAATAATAATAACAACAACAACAACAAAAATAAAACCCGCCACCTCCTGCTCTCTGTTACCACCACTGGCTGCTCCTGCTGCTGGTCGTTTCCAGGTGCCAGGCCTGGGCCGAGCACTTCACGCACATCACCTCATTTCCCCTCACGACGTCCCCAAGAAGCACCATTGCCATCACCTTTCTACAGACAGGAAACCTCAGGCTTAGAGAGCGCATAGCGCTCCCAAGTCATGCAGCTTCGAAGACCATCATCCTCCAGGGAGTGGGGAGCCCTTGAGAACTGAGAAGACCATCGCCAGGTATTAACGTTGGGCACATTGCTCCAAGGATAGCACAGAAGTCAGGCCTGGGTGGGGCTGGACTGGTGTGTGTGTGTGGGGGGGCATTCCACCGCAATAACCCAAGTCCAAGCAGGGGTGATGTGAGGCGGAATTCAAGCTGGGGTTGCAGAGTTGGGAGGGAGGGGACAGGGTCCGAATGACCAGGTAGCATGACAAGGTTTGGTGGCCCACTGAAGTGTGGACACGAGAGAACGATCTACAGACTTCTGGGGGAACTGGGTGCGGGGCAGTACCGTTGGCTGAGGTAGGGAACACAGGAGAACACAGGACCTGGCAGGCTGGTGCCAAAAGGCCATGTGAGGAAGCGGGGGTTGGGGGGGGGGTGACATACCCGTAGGCTGGGATCCACCAGGGAAGGTCTTTCCTGTGAGGTTTAGGAGCTTAACTTTGCTCTGACTGGGAAGCCATTTGAGATTTGAGCCAGATCAGTGGGGCCACACATTTAAGAATCAAGGCCTCCCGTCGTCTGAGCTTCGTGAGAGCAGGAGCTGGGTTTCTGTGTGCATTGCCCTGTGCGACCATCAACACACAACAGCTACTTCACACAATAAACAACACTTTCTCCATCCCCCCACTCCTGGTTTTCTTGCCATCTATTGGGCATACTTGCCGAATATTTCTTTCAGAGGCAAGCACATTGTGCAACTGGGTTGAATAACCTGAATAAAACCATTCAGTATTTCTATAGCATCTTTAAAAAATCCAACTTATAACAAGTAACAGTCCACTTACTTCTCCACAACTCACTACTCCCCTCCACTCCTATTGTCTGCCCTGACTGGGATAATAGGTAATTGTGTTCCAACATGAATTATGCTAAAACGTTTCTCTTTGCCCAGCTCCCATCATTATCAAAACCCAGATCCTAATCTAACTTCATCATCATTAAGCAGCCAAACCAGCTGCAGCAGTGAAAATGGGCAAAAGAAAAAGGCTTAGAAGAGCGACATTCCTCTGAGAAACAAAAGAATCATCTCTGATCAAGTGACCCAGCATGAGGGAAGGAAGAGAGAGCTCCCGGAGCTAAAATAAAATTGCCGGTTAGGCCTTCTTCTCATTAGTTTTTCTTTCACACTTCACATTAGCTCAGTGAAAGGAAGATGAATTAAGAGTTAAATGCACCAAAATAACTTGAGCAATCTTTAAATAAGACTTAAATGCGCTTTGTGTTTCTACCAAAAACCCTCTTCCTATTTTGTTTGCCTCTGTCTCCCTCACAGTGACCTCTCGTCCTGTCTTTCTTCCTTCTCTTTGCCTCTTGTCTCCCTTGTTGTTCTGGCCCAGCCTCGGCGTGTCTCCTCTCCAAGGCCTTGCCCTCCCTTTGAAACCCCTCCCACCCTTCTGCCCTCATCAGCCTCCAGAATACTCTTCGTATCCATCTTCTTTCCAGCAACCTCTACTTGCCCTCAGTCCTTTTCCTTCTAGAAGCTTCTAATCCCCATCACGTCCCTCCCAAATCTGCACTGTCCTACCTTTTCCTCCCCATCACACCCCTCCCTCAAGCCCTTTCTTTCTGGTGCCTGGCCTTCGCTGCCCCCAGAAGCCAAATTTCTAGTGACAGAAAGCCCATTGTTGCCCGGTGAAGGCAGATGATATAAAGGAGGCAATTGCTTCAATTCATAATTAAAATAAGCTAAATGAAGCAGCAAAACAAGACAGATTAATTCTTTGGAGATCTAAGGATGAACTCTTTGCCTAAGACAGTTCTCCTTCCCCCCATCCTGCTGGCACTACGCCCCAGAAGCATATCGACTAGCTGATCAATTCTCAAATTCTAGATAGATGGGCCCGTGATAAATGACCACCCCACCACCCCTCCCAGTTACTGCTGGGCCCAGCTAATGCACACAGAACAGTCCCCTGTTTCAAAACACCTTGCCCAGATTGTTTATCTCTCTCCCCTCCCCACTTTTGTTTCCAGCTACAGGGAACTCCTAAGTAGAAAATCAATAGGCACTTTAATTACTGGCCCCCAATTCATCAGGGCCTCAACTGTAATTACTCTGCCTGAGCCGGGAGCCTCAGGAGCCAATAAACTGAGACAGCCAGGCACTGGGTGATGCGTGTGATGGTGAGAGGCTGGAGTCCACAGCCCAGCCTGGGAGGAGCCTTCTGAGACCCATAGCACTGCCCCACCCACTCCAGCAGCCCCTGCCCGGCCTCAGGCAGTTGTCAGCACCGAGGGATGCAGTCCCAGAAGGGAGCCCAGCACAGAGCCAGTGGGGTCATGGTTGGACCAAGGCCAACGCTTCCACTCTCTTCGCTTTCATTCAGTCAACTGCCTCCAAAACCTGGCTACTCAGAGTGTAGCTCCCTGACAGGTGGGGTCAGCAGCCATTGAGGAACCGTTAGAAATACAGAAGCTCCAGCCCCAACAGACACACTGACTCAGATTCTGTGCTTAACGAGAGATCCAGAAACACGGCTTCACCGCCATGCTGCCGTGAGTTTGCTTTGCCAGGACTGCTAGAGCCGTAGCACAGAGTTCTTGGTGCCCTTTCTGTGGCCTGTCTTTAGGCTGCCCACAAAGGCTTTCCAAAATTCCTTTCAATTAGGCCACGAGGGACCCAGAGATGCTAGAATGTTCCTTCTGCCTCCGTGGCATCTTTCTTCTCTTCCTTCCACCTCCCCAGCTCTTCCCGGAAGCAGGTGGACTGAGTGTCTGAACATTGACTTCCACCTGGGAAGTTTTTCTCCTCCGTCCCCCATCATGAAGCCTGACCCACCATCTGCATAGGCTCAGGGGTTCTGCTCCCATGCCCAAGCCCCCTAAATACTGCTGATTATTGCCCTCCCCAGCTCTGCTGTCAGAACTCATTCATCTCGAGGACCTTACTGGAAGGATCCCTGGGAAATTCTTAGGTTCGTCTCAGGGACCAAGTTGGTCCCATGGGATGATGCTGGGAGGTCATGAGAAAGGCTCTGATGGGATCCCCCTTAAAACAGCACTGACTGATTCCATCGTCTCCCCCAGGAAAAGAGGAATTCATCTTTGCAATATCTCAGCATGAAGGTCTTCTTCATGGTGGGCAGATTCATAACCTGTGTGGGTCTGGAGTTGAAACTCCTTCATGCTGGTGGGACTTAGAGGCCAGGGATGGTGGCAGATGAGCTCAGCTGCTCCGCCAGCTGCCTGAGCCGGCCGCATTCCTGGTGAGGGAGAGCTAGGCTGCGACCGCCCTGGGTCCCGCACACACATCAGCCTGGGCTTCGAGTCTGAGCACGGAGCTATTGACTCAGCTGATCAATTTCCGAGTCGCGGGCAGCCAGGCCCATGAAAAACGACTCTGTTGCCCATCACCCCACCCCACCCAGGCATGGTTAATGCAAATGGAACATTATTCCATTTAAGAATTGCTCCTAAGTTTCCCTTTGCCCTTCTGCCTCCCAAATGTAGATGTTCCCGCCTGAACCCTCTGCTCTTCTCTCTCTCCCTCTCTGCTCTGTCTCCCTCTCTCTCTCTCTCTCTCTCTGAGCTGGGGCACTCCGTCAGCCTCAACTACCACTTCCACGGGAGATGAATTCTCAAGATTCCCCATTCCTGGGTCTCCACCCAAACTTGACACTCCTTTGACTTCAGCAGGGCATTCTTGCCAGACAGTCCAATAATTATTGCCCTTAAACATGAGCTGTCTAAAAGCAAACCACCCTCCCATCCCCCCTTCCCCTAGCTGTGCTGTTTTCCATGATATAGCTCTCCTTCTTCAGAATAGCACCCAGTCTCTTACCCTCATCATCCTTACACACCACTGTGGCCAGTCCGTCCTGAAGGCATACCTTTCAAACACCTCTCCTCCCTCCCTCTCTTTCTGTTCCCTTCGTCACCACCTTTATTAACACCCTGTTTATGTGAACCTGGGTGCTTGTGGTAGCCTCAGTTTGAAAACCCTCCATCCTTCCCCAGTGCCAGTGGGTCTCAGTCCAAGCTGCACAATGGACAGCTTGTGCTGGTCATCTGAAAGTCTGCTCGGCTGATCCTAACATATAGCCAGGGTTGAAGATGGCTGTTCCAGCCAAGCTGGACCGTTTGCTCCAAGCAATACTCTCTGTCCCCTCCTCCCTCTGTAACTGGGCCCACACTCTTCTTTCTGCCTAAGGTGACCTCCACTCTTCTGTCCAACTACGGAAATGCTCCCTACCCTTCCAGACCTGGTCCAAGTGTTACCTCCTGCTTGGAACTTTCTGGATCCCTCCCCAGAATTCCTGTAGCACTCACACCTAAAACACTCCAAATACACACCCTGCTCTTCCTTGTGTGATGGTCTGCAATCTTGTTATATCCCCTTTATCTACTGTCACCTCCTTGAAAGATGAAAGCTATTCCTTGGGCCTCCTGACTTGGAGCCAGAAGAGCTAACTTTGCATACTGACACCTCATAAATAAGACTTTGGCTATGAAACTTTGGCGAGGTTATTTAAATCTCAGCTTTCCACTCTGCAAAATGGGAACATGACTCCTAACTATTTTACGGAAGTACCACTAATAACTATCACTAGTTTAACACTTTTTGCCTTTCACGTTGCTTAACAGCAGCTTGGACCAATTAGCTACTTAATAAGTGGAGGCTGACTAAAGGAATGAATATATTTGAATTTTTATCCTAGACTTTTTACTCCTCCTAAAAATAATTCCAAATTAGAAAATCAATCCACTACGGCGTGACACCTAGGGTCATGGGCCCAGCAACTTCCTACAGTGTAGTCAAGCATGAAGACATCTGCTTTCCGAACTGCCCTTGGCACAGGCCCTTGCTGTGACATCTAAACCATGTCCTTTTTGTCAGGTGTCAAAGCCAAGAGCGGGATGTTACAGCTTCACTGTCTTCACGAAGGCCGGCCTCACACGGCTGAATGCATGCACATGCGCACACACAAACACAGCTCATAAATCATGCAGCCCTCTCACGGCTCCCTGCACAATCCAGAAAGCCAAGCTACCTGGGCAGACGTTCTCAGAGCCAGCATTCCAGAGACAAAGGCTGGGCCTGAAGATCTGTAACACATGGCAGAGGGCTCTGGTTAAAAGTACCAAAGATTCTGGGGCGCCCGGGTGGCCAGTGGATTAAGGCCTCTGCCTTCGCCTCAGGTCATGATCTCAGGGTCCCTGGATCAAGCCCCACATCGGGCTCTCTGCTCAGCGTGGAGCCTGCTTCCTTTCCTCTCTCTCTGCCGGCCTCTCTGCCTACTTGGGATCTCTGTCTGTCAAATAAATGAATAAAATCATAAAAAAAAAAGTACCAAAGATTCCTACTATTGTGGGTAGCAGCCATTCCCTTCTGGGACCAGCCACCTAATGAGTTACCAGAATGAATTTTTCAAGAGAAGGGCATTGGTCTGGGGAAATTCTGGAGCAAAGAAAGTGCTCAGGCTTGAGGAGCCTGAGATTACAGGTCAAACAAAGTACCATGTAGAGCAGGCGGTGTCTGACAAGGAACCTCCCCCGTGCTCTGCTCCAGCCCCTCCCAGCCACCTCTCTGCTGTGGCCTTCTCTGGCCTGCATTCCCCAGGCTCTGTGCTCATTTAAATGCTCATTTATATTTCTGGATGAATAATCCCTGAAAGCAACTAGATTAGCAGAGTCCTTTATCCTGACTCATGGCACTTGCGGCTCTGAGGAGCACTAAGTAATTAGAAAACATTATCCTATTCATCCCAAAAAACCCAGGAGAGGAAGGCAGGCAGCAAGGACTACCATTGCCCCCCCCCCCAAAGCAGAGGGACTAAAGGCCTGGATGGGAAATGAGGTGGCCAAGGTCACGGTGCAGCAAACTCCAGGGGCAGGGTGGGCAGTACCCACAGTGTTGGTCACTTGGGGGTTTCAGGGCTGAGTAGTGTATTGAGGTGAGTTGGCATGGGGGCTTGGCAAAGCCATGGAGACTTTCCTTCTCTCCTTGATGAGTCCATTAACACTTTCATTCCATCCTGAATAAATGAGTAAACTGAGACTCCAGTACCCCAAAGGGTCGGACAAAACAAGAACTTTGTAAGAGTTGGAAGAGCCTTGGCAGCCCATCGCAGGGCTGTTTCCTTTATACAGAAGCCCAGGGAGACCATGATTTGTCCAAGGTTGCAGAGGGTGTCCATGGCCGAGGTGGGTCTAGAATTCAGGTCTCCCGGTGCTTCTTCAGGATGCAGACCACCCCATGGCAGAGTCTGGGTTTCCATTTCCATCACCATCTTAGAATGCTGGAGTGTCTCTGACCAAAGGCTTCTCTGGATTTTATTTTCAGGGACATTTTCTTGGCCCACCGTTTGATGCCCGCAACCTGCTTCCTTGCAGAGAAAGAAGTCTCATGAGTCTGTAGCTGTTGGTTACCTCTGGCCACCCAGGGCTTTCTATGGTGTCCCTCTTCTGTCTTCTCTCTTCCTTGTGTCCCTCCCTATTCTCCTCCTGTCTCATTTCCTTCCCTATCTCTGGCTCCCACCCTCCAGAAGCCTGGGTGAGGAAAAGCCCAAAAGGAAAGGATGTGGGGAAGACAGCAGCCCACCTGCCTTGGGCCTCCCCTCCTCAGAAGAGACAGCAGCTCTGACCAGGCAGCAAACCAGCTCCTGGGCTGCAGACAGGGGCCTGTTGAGGGGTTGAGACATAATCTAAAAAGATCAAGCTACTGCTGCTTAGCAAAGGTCCCTAGGTTCCCTCTGCAGCACTCCACTGGAAAGTGCACATGACAGCAGATGCCATGGTCCTGAGGTGGTGTGGGGCAGTGGATACGGTTTCGTGTGCAAAGTTCAAATTTGAAGTTCACAGCTGTCATTACCAGCCGTGAGAATGGAGGCAGGTTATTTTACCTCCGTTAGTTTTTCCATCAAAATAAGGCAACCACTACGGGCATGCAGTAAGTTAATATGTGGAAAAGCACCCAGACTAGTCCTGCAAAAGGTGGGCATTCGCGGTCATTAATGTTCCTGTTCTTCTCGCCTGGCCCAGGCTGCTCGCTGGAATGACTACAGTCTGGCCGCACAGGTGCCCAAGCCCCAGCATCTGGCACTAGAAGAGCTGATGTGATGCCTGGCCCCAGAAGAGACCAATTTCTCCCACATGTCCCCTACTTGTCGCCCCTCTCCTCCCGTTCTTTCCCATGATCAAAACCAGTGCTCAGCAAAGGATCTGATTCTCCTTACTTGCCCTGTGGTGGATCCCGATGGAGTCAAGAATGTTTTCTCCTAAGCCTTCTCATTTCCCAGTGGTTCTAGGGAAAACCCACTGCTGAAGAAGTCCCAAACTTGATAAGAGGCAGAGTCTGCCTGGCAGGCGACTTCCTGGCAATCTTTCCAGGATGACCCATTTCTGCCCCCAAAGGGGAATCAGATTAGTGTCCTTAGAAGAGGAAAGGAGGCCAGAGTTCTCTCTCTCCCCCCACACCATGTGAGGACATAGCAAGCCAGCAAGAGAGTCCTCATTGGGAACTGAATCAGCCAATACCTTGATTTGGGACGTTGAGCCTCCAAAAACTGTGAGACCTAAATTCCTGTTGGTTAAGTCACCTGGTCTGTCGTATTTCGTTACGGCAGCCTGAGCTGACTAACACACTTCCCCACCTACGGTTCATTCATCCCTCAGCATCCTCAAGGACACCGTTGCCAGTGAGGCACTGTGCTCAGGGCTCAGACACTAACAAGGCATTTACGAATAAAGAAAAAAAATAGGTGTCTGTCTAAATAGATCGGTAGGTTTATTAAGTATTTTGAAAGGCGTAATGCCCTAAGTGGCCAAAGAGAGGTATTTCGTAATGGGAATAGGAAGCAATGGGCTTTCCCTTCAACAAAGCTCCCAGAGGCCGTGGAGTTTGGGCATGGGCTACCTCTGCCCTCTGGTTTCCTGCCTGGTGGAGGAAGGAGGACCATGTCTCAATCAGGGAGAAAGTGGATATCCCTGCTTCACTCCCGCTGAAGGTTTCAGAAGACAGTATTACAGCTCTGGTGCTGGTTTCAATGACATCGTCCTCGCTTTGAGGGTCTTCCCTCAACACCCAAGTCGATTCCCACATCTTCCGTGGAGACTGCAGAGACCATGTGCCACTGTAATCAGGACTTGGCATCAGCCAACTCAACCCTCTCACTTTACAGATGGAGGAAACCGATTCAGCAAGGGGACACGACCTGGGTTTTGAGTCATCATCTTGGTTGCAGTTGTCGTCATTGCGCATGCTCCGTACTTCCCGCGATGGGCACAAAGCTGACTCTTGCTCATTTCCCAGTGCTTAACTCAAGTGCGCCTCCTCTGGGAGGCCTTTCCCGATCACCCTCGCTAAGGCAGCCCCCTCCACCCCCCAACATGCCAGCTAGTCTGTAAGCCATTATCGTACTTCCCTGTTTTCATAGCACTGTACAGTGTCTAAAATAATCTTATTTGATTATCTGTTTATTACCCCCTCTCCTTGAGTTAGCATGTAAGCTGTTTGAAAGCAGACTGGCGCACCGTGAGTGCTCCGTCAATACTTGCAGACTCACAGCTGTGCTCTTCCCTGCTAACCAGACCCACCCGGGCTGTGTACGCCCCTCCCAGGACTCTAAACCACGTGGATCTGCCCACTTGGCCCCTGGCCGGCTCTCATCTGACTTTCACTCGAAGCAATTTGACTGCATATAGTTCTGTTCCTAAAGATAGCCTGGCTTCTGTTTATTCTGCTCTTGCCTTCTCTGTCTCCAACATCCAGCTTCACCTTCCCCTGCCGGACTCTCAAAGCAGGCTGCCTTCTGCTTTAGTGCCACCGCGACCTCCTCTTTACATAGGGAACACACCTTGTCTTTCCTCCTTAGTTTCCCACCTTCCTCGTGCACACACACACACACACACACACACTCACACACACACAACCAGAGGGCAGAGCACGGCTTCCCAGAGGGCGTCACCCCCTCTACCTCCGTATCCCACTCTACCCCAGCTCTCAGCTCCTGAAGCTCCCACTCCCTCAGTCCGCTACCAGGCTGCCACTCCAGTCGGACGTGCTTGCCCCTCTTCTGCGATCACAGGACGGCAGTGAACCTGGCATCAGGATTTATTTTTAAACTCAATCACGAGCACGCGACCGCTCCTCCAGCTATAACTAACTGGCTTCCAGAAGTAGGGCCACTCCTTTGGTTCATGCACCCCAGGACGGTAAAGCCACCCTTACTTCCACCAGGTGTGCTCAGCTTACCTGTGGAGGGACCGGTTGATTTTCCTTCCTGGTCAAACCCGGTTTCTATCTTCAGGCCGCGCTGCTCCTCTGCCACCCGCCCAGGCCTCTGCCTGGAGGTGGAGAGCTTCATTTTCTGATGCGTGTTCCCTGGTCATTCCCTCCTCCTCTTTCCCTTTATCTGGTCTGAACTGTGAAGAATTCATGGGTTTCCATGTTCCTGCCATGTTTTTTGTCCCTCATGAATCCGATCCTTGAGACTCATTTATTTTCTCACCATCCTCTGGTCTGAGTTGCTGACTAGGACAGGGTTTACCCCTGTAGGTCATGAATGGAAACCAATACGTCCACGCCCTGAGACAGTTACCACTTGTTCTATTCTGTGCTTCTATGATGCTCAACTTTTCTAGTATATTTTAAAAGGTGTATTTTTCATAATATTAACATGGGCAGAGAGATAGACATATAAATGGATAGTTATTTAAATACATAGATGCGGGGCACCTGGGTGGCTCAGTGGGTTAAAGCCTCTGCCTTCGGCTCAGGTCATGATCCCAGGGTCCTGGGATCGGGCCCCGCATCAGGATCTCTGCTCAGCAGGGAGCCTGCTTCCTTCTCTCTCTCTGCCTGCCTCTCTGACTACTTGTGATCTCTGTCAAATAAATAAATAAAATCTAAAATAAATAAATAAATAAATAAATAAATAAATACATAGATGCACAAATAGACAGAGTTATTTCCCCACACAGTTTGCTCAATCACCTTTCTTATTTATTTCAGGTTTCTGGGAAGAAAGTGCGAGGGGCTTGTGACATGTTCTTCATATGCAGTGGATGCCCTTACCCCTAATTTGTAGCCCCCATTCTGAAAAGTCATCCTCATAAAGACCCTCATAATATCGCAGCTCCTATCTGGAGTCTACCAGTGTCATCTCCATTCCCTTAGCCTCCAAATGTCTGTTGAGGGCTTACTGTGCACCAGGGACTGGGCAAAACCATAGGAATACAATGTGAGCAAAATAAATTCTATCCCTGATCTTTTGGAACTTACTGACCACTGGGAAACTGGATATTAATTAAGGCTCTGTGTGTATATATATATATACATGTGTGTATATATAATATGTATTATATATAATATACATTTATTTCTCAACTGATAAATTTGATATGTTTATATAGAATTTGATATTTTTAAATATTTTGGTCACATCTGATAAAATTATATTAGATATAGTAACTATATATAGTTTATATAAGTATATATATAAGCATTTATATATATAAACCTATATATTATATATTTCTGTTTATTTATACATATTTATATATAGTTTATATAGTTATATATATAGTTTATATATAGTTCTATCTATATAGTTTATATATATAGTTTATATAAGCTGATAAATTCTAAACCTGCTAAAAATAAGGAAATTGTGACCGCACAGTCAGGAAAGCAGTTAAAGCAGTTATCTCTGTTGGAAGGAAGAGTTTTATGATCAGAAAGAGACATACAGGGTGTCCTTGGAGTTTTAGTGATGTTCTATTGCTTGACCTGGAGCGTGGCTACAGGGAAGTTGAATAATTATTATTGACTATATTTTATGTTTAGGTTTATATACACTCTGTGTCTATGTTACATTTTACAACTTGAAACCTCTGAATGATAAAGATAAAACTTACAGCTGTCCATGAGAACATGTCACAGGGGCACCTGGCCTGCTCTGGAGGTCCAGAAATGACTCCTGGGAGGAAGAGGCCACTGTATTGAGATTTACAGACGAGGATGGGCTAGGCTGTCAAAAGAACTTGGCAATGATTTTGTTGCATGTCTCCTCTAGGAGGCATGTTTCATGATCTTGGGGGTCTTCATCACTGCCTGCTATTCAGAACCGAGGATGGTTGCTGGAACATTGGTGTCTCTTACCTGAGGACTCTTCAGTGTGTTTGTTTCTGCATTCCAGATGTGTCATGGAGATAGAAGTGAAGTGATGGAAGAATGCATCTGAGATGCCAAATACAGAAAAAATGCAATGAGGACAAAAAGCTTAGACCGTTTAGAAGATACCCTGAGGATTCCAACACTTCTGTCATAGAATGGCCAAGTAAATGAGGCAGAAAATGGGTTATTTAAATGATAGTAAATATGATGAAAGAAAACATTCAAGTTACTAATGCTATTGGGTATGGTGAAACACCAATCTTCAAAGATTACCCAGGAAAAAATGGCCAAACCAGTGCCATCCAACTTATCTTTATTTACTCAAACAGGATAATATGAGTTTTTAAAGCACAGAGAAAAATGTGAAATTATTAAAAAAAAAAAAAAGACTGGGTATTTTAAAAATATCCTTATTTTCCCAAAATATTTTATATGATAGCATGATATGATATCCTTCAAAGTAATGGCTGTTTTTCAGTGAAGTTAATCTGATACACAAATAACCCTTGATTATAGACAACAGAGGTAGAAGAGGGCAGGCCTGATCAGCTTGAATGAGCCCCACTGTGGCATGTAAGGAGTGACAACCAAGCAAAAACAAGAGCATGAAGAGGCCACAGATCTACACTAGACAGAAATGAAGATCTTCTCTCCCATAATACTCAAATATAACCCTAAAGAAAGAGACCAGGTCATGATAATGACCAGGAACGACCAAAGAACTCTGATGACAGCTTGACCCTATTGTCTACTAAACAATCTGTGTGGGGTCAAAAAATGGTTAGTCTTTCTCCTGGGAGTCATATATTGCCCAGAAATTTTAGATCTATGAGATTTTTTTTTTTAAATCACAAATTTCACCATAGTAACTTTTAAGGACTACAATTTTCACACCTGTGTTTAGGATTAGCCAGGAACACCAACTTAAAATCACAACCAAACTGAAACCAAAATCCCAGATCCATGTTTCTACTGAGATGAAGGTTTCTGCAACTCACAATGTTAAAGCATTCAGAGGGCAGCAATGACCCAGCACATTCTAATGGGAAAAGCACTGTGTTGGCAATCCAGCTGGTCTTGGTTTTACCACTAATTTGCTATGAGACTTCTCTACTCTAGCCTCAGTCTCTTTGTCTATAAAATGAGAGAGTTTTAGGTGCTTTCTAAGATTTCTCTAAAATCTAGGAAACAGATAATGTTTCCTGAGGTGCTGAGATTGGTATTTTTGATTAACCAGTATGAGTGGCACAGAGTGAATGGTAAAGAGAGATATAAAGTGGAGGTCAAAGAGATAGGAAAGATTTCATTGTTCAGGGCAAAATATTTTAATTTTATTTTTAGTGTGAGGGAGTTTATTGGAGGATTTTAAGACAGGAAGGAAAATCATCTGATATAAATTTTCTACAGATCACTTTAGTTTTAGGTATAGACTGTCTCCAGGGAAAAAATAGAAACAGGAATAACAGCTAGGGGCTTTTGCAGCAGTCCAAGCAAGAGCTGGGGCATTCGTAGTAGAGGAAGGATTTGAACAGTTCCTTAGAGATAAAGTCAACAGCACTTGCTGATGGATTGAACATAGAGTGGCAAATGAAGACAGAGGAATGAATGATGACTTCTAGTTTTTTCACTTGAGCAATGAGCTAGGTGTAGTACCTTTTCATGAGAACAGAGAAATTAGAAGAGGCAAGTTTAAGGCATCAGTGAATCAAGAATTCTCTTTGCACATATTAAGTTGGAGGATTTTATAAACTATCAAAGTAGAGATACCAGGTCAACTGTTGGGGTGTCTAACTTGGATTCCAGAAAGATGTCAGAGCTAAAGGCATGGATTTGGTTAGCCATCAATACACAAGTGGTATGTGGCCACCTGAGGTGAAAGTGAGGCTGGAAAAGAGAAAGTGGCCCATGATTGAACTCTATAGCTTTCTAATTTTTAGAGATTGAGTGCAGAAAGGGAAGCTAGCAGAGTAGTGCCCTTTGAATCAGAGGGAAAACCTAAGAAACGCATGTCACCAAAGCCAAGGGAAGACAGTGGTTTAAGGACAGGAGTAATTGCCCCATGATGCTGAGAGGTCAAGTACAAAAATAACGGAAATGATGTAGAGACTTAGCAACATGAGGTCACCGTGCTTTCCGTAAGTTTTGCTGTTGATGAGAGCCAAATAATAAAGTGGAAACTGGAAGGAGAGTAGAATCAGGAGGAGCTTTCATGTTTTTTAAGGCTGAAGATAACAGAGCACATTTACACGCTTATTAGAAAATGAAGTAGTGAGGGGGAAATTGAAGATTCAAGAAAGAAGAGGTGATAATTACAGTAATGAAGTCCTTAGGAAGCATGAGGTGATGAGGTCCAGAACACAGATGGGCCTGGCCTTTGCGCAGAGCAGGGGTATGGCACCCAGGAATAAAGAGGGAAGACCGAGAGGACAGACACAGTGATAGCAAAAGATATGGAGTCAGTGGCAGGAAGATGAGGGAGCTCCTGGAGGTTAAAAATACCAGGTAGGCTCATCAGCTGGAAGAAATCTAAAAGAGAACAGGCAGTCCTTGGAGAAAGGAGATATAAAACTGTCATTCTGAGCAGTGGAAAGGTAAACATATTAAGGAAGAGTCATGGAATCGCCAAACTGTTTTCAGCATCCACTTGAGATTCTTAGTTATAATTATAAAGCAACAACCGTCTGCACGACTATTTTTCTCTGACATGTAAGCATGATCAGTAGGTAGGTTTGGCCAGGTCTACACCTGACAAGAAGGTGAGTACAGGACAAGAAGTCTGGAGACATTTCTGCAAAAGATTAATGGCAAAAATGGTGGACAGAACCTAAGCCTGGTAGAGTGAGGCAATGGATAGTGAAAAAAAGAGGCAGGATCAGGGGCTTGGAGAAGTCAGTGCCATCCTGTAATTGCTGCATTTGGAGCACTAGAGCAGAAGGAAAGGACGAGTGGCCAGAGTCAAGAAGTTTGAGAGTAGGGCTTCGGAAAAAGCACAGGTAATTGCACTGTCAAGGGCAAGGTCATGGTTGAGGAAGTGGGTGAGCCCTCTGATGCTGTCATTAAAGTTTGAGAGAGCCATTTCCTGCTTTCCTGACTTGTGTATCATCTGTCCTTACAAATGACCAGAGAGAGAGTTTCCTAACAGGCATGATTTAAGGGACACTGCAGGAGACCCATCACCCAAATTATCCCTACAGAGGCATGTAAGTGGCTTCTGACATTCTGCTATTAAAGCTTCCTTAATTCCTTTCCTTCTGCTTTCCATAAGTGCCACCACCTAACCTATTAATTCATTATCAATCATTTATGCATAGGTATGATTTAGTGGCTCAGAGCCTTTCAAGGAAGACAGTAGCTGGCTGCAATCAGATTTTAATAGGCTGTAGGGCACAGCTTTTTTTTTTTTTTAAAGATTTTATTATTTATTTGACAGAGAGAGAGATCACAAGTAGGCAGAGAGGCAGGCAGAGAGAGAGAGGGGGAAGCAGACTCCCCACCAAGCGGAGAGCCGGATGTGGGGCTCGATCCCAGGACCCTGGGATCACGACCCGAGCTGAAGGCAGAGGATTTAACCCACTGAGCCACCCAGGCGCCCCTAGGGCACAGCTTTTAAGAAAGAATCTGAATAGGGACTCTGCAAAGGGAGAAGGGGGTTTGGATATAAATATCTGTTGAGTTCCTACTATGTGCTCAGCTCTGCTCTAAGAGTTTTGCCTACGTAAAATTTAGATGCCATTGTTTCCTTCCTATTTACGCAGTAGGAGGGCTTAGAGAGAAATCTTGGTCATCTGCCCAAGCCCCACAACTAATGAGTGATGAAGCCAGTGTCTGAAGTCAGAGCTGCAGAGCCCAGGAAAGGTGTCTGGATGGAAGAAACGCAAAGGCCCTGAGGCACATCTTGGTAATCCTCACAATCCTAATCTCCCAGCCCCCTTCCTAAGGGGGTGCACGAGTATGTGTGTGTGTGTGTGTGTGTGTGTGTGTGTGTGTGTGTGTGTGTGGTGTGGCTGGGGTTTTGGGGTTTTTTTTTTTTAGTTTTTTGTTTTTTACTTTCTTTATGAGGCTGTTCCTTGATGAGTTTTTTTCTCCCTTCCAGATTTTTTAAACAGTAATTTAAATTTTTCTTAGGTGCTCAACCACAGTATAAATACCCCCATTTGAATCACTGACATACAAATCAATAGGGAAGCACTTTCCTGGACTGAAACCCTGGCATGGGAGCCTTCCAGCCGCATCCTCTTTCCAGAAGAGAAGGAGTTGAAGAAACAGAACAGACAATTTTCTTAAACAAGCCACAGTTAAAGGAAACAGAATGAGCATTCAAGGTTTCTGGGCCCAGGGCTTTTCTTTTTTTCATTCTCTATTCCTCATTCTCACTAAACAATCTCGCCTTTAACCTCTCTATTAGCGATCGGCGTGGTGTCATTTTTATAGGAGGAAGTAGAGAAAGCGGCATGGGTGGCTGAGAACCTGGCCGCAGGTTTTGAAAATGAGAGCAGAACAGCTTCCCCCAATTCTGTCAGAGACGGAGGGTGTAATGGTCCCATCCACCTACCTCCAAGTCCCCACCATCACTGTCTGACTTAGAGAGCTTGTAGTAAAAGATATGTTTAATATAAAAGAATATCTCATGGGGCCACCTGGGTGGCTCAGTCATTTAAACATCTGCCTTCAGCTCAGGTCATGATCCCAGGGTCCTGGGATCGAACCCCACATCCAGCTGTCTGCTCAGCGAGAGCCTGCTTCTCCCTTTCCCTGCCGCTCCCCCTGCTTGTACTCTCTCTCTCTCTCTCTCTCTCTCTCTCTCTCTGTTTCAAATAAATAAATAAAATCTTAAAAAAAAAAAAGATCTCAGTGGCAAATAAAATTTGGTTAGGCTGGGCCTTTAATTGTCTGATGAGTAGGGCAACAAGGTTTCGTCCTCCAACAAGGCAGAACAATGACCCAGTGATCCAGTGTTCCTGCTACGTTCCATCTCTCAGTTACCTTCCAACGTGCCCTTTCTGTGACTCTCAGACTTTGCATATGCTGTTCCTTCTCTGGTTAATGGGGTACCCCAAGCAGTCCTTCTGCCCATCCCCTTCCCCCCTGGAGCTGTTCCTAGACATTAACACTTCATTATGTTATGAGGTAGTTACCTACGTTCATGGCTTCCCCTCCACCGTGACCGGATTAGAATGTCCTCAAAGACAGGGAGCTATGCCTCTTTCAGCTTCAGCCATTAACAAAAAGCCTGGCTCAGAGTAGGGCTTTAGTAACGACTTGTTAAAACAGAAAATCCTGGGTGGCTCAGTCCGTTAAGTGTCTGCCTCCGGCTCAGATCATGGTCCCGGGATCCTAGGATGGAGCCCCACTATGGGCTCCTTGCTCAGCGAGGAGTCTGCTTCTTCCTCTCCCCACCCCATCCCCACTCATGCTCTCTCTCGCTCACTCTCTTTCTCTGTCTCTCTCAAGTAAGTAAATAAGATCTTTAAAAAGCATTTTTAAATTAAAAAAAAAAAAAACAACCAGAAACAGAAATACTGGATGAGGGCCCATTCGTTCATTCATTTAACCAATTTACTAAACACAGCGGTCCGGGCTAGGAATCTAAATGTTGAGTAAGACGAAGTTCTTATTCTCACAGAGTTTACATTCTGTTGGAAGGAGACCAACAGCAAGAAAAAATCAAATATGTTGGCTGGGGATAGATGTAATAAATAGAAACAAAATGGTAGAGTGACAAGGAGAGCTATTTTGTTTATTTATTTTTTAACCTCTTCCTAGTTCCTCCACCTCCCAGCCCTTGGCAACCACTTTGCTACTTCCTGTTTCTGGGAGTTCAGCTTTTTTTTTTTTTACGATTTCATAAATAAGTGATACCATGCACTATTTCTCTTTCTCTGTCTAGCTTATTTCACTTAACTTAAAATAATGCCCTTCAGTTTCATCCGTGTTGTCACAAATGACAGGATTTTCTTCTTTTCTAAGGCTGAATAATATTCCTGTGGGTGTGGGGGTGTGTATTTCACAACTTCTTCATCCTTTCATTCATCAGTAGACACTCAGGTTGTTTCCATACCTTGGGTACTCTGAATAACGCTGCTGTGAATATGGGAGCGCAGCTATCTCTTTAAGATACTGATTTCATTTCCTTTAGCTATATACCCAAAAGTGGAGTAGCTGGGTTATATGGCAATTCTATTTTTAATTCCTTGAGGGGAGGGACCTTCATACTGTTTTCCATGGTGGCTGCACCGGGTTATGTTCCCACCAACAGTGCATAAGGCTCCCTTTTCTCCACATCCTCACCAACACTTACTACCTCTTATCTTTTTGATGATGGCCATTATAGCAGGTGTGGGGTGGTACCTCCTTGTAGTTTTGATTTGCATTTCCCTGATGCTGAATGATGTTGAGCGTCTTTTCATGTGTCTGTTGGCCATCTGGATGTCTTCTTTGGAAAAATGTCTGTTTAGGTCCTTTGCCCATTTTTAATTGGAATCGTCCTTTCTTTCTTCTTTCTTTTCTTTTCTTTTTTTTTTTTTTTTTTTTTTTGCTATTCAGTTGTATGGGTTCCTGCATATTTTGGATATTAACCCCTTATTGTATATAGGGTTTGCAATTATTTTATCCCACTCCATAGGCTGCCATTTCATTTTATTGACGGTTTCCTTTGCTGTGCAAAGTTTCTCAGCTTCTTATAGTCCCACTTGTTTATGTTTGTTTCTGTTGCCTTTGCTTTTGGAGTCAAGGGGAGCTATTTTAGATAAGATTATTAGGGCAAGCTTCTCTGTGGAGGTAGCATTTGACATCACGTGCTTGGTGGGCACAGGCTCTATATTCTTTTTCTAGTGGTAGGACAGGGTAGAAGCTTGTCCCTGTGTAGTGCTGTGATGAGGGACTCAGGTTCCCAAGATCGTTGCCTGGGGAGGCAGGAAAGCCAAGACTATCTGGCCCAGAGGAAACTTGGCTGTTATAGCATTAAGCATTAATCTACTGAGGGAGCCATCTCAGAACACACTGTAGAAATGAAAGGACTTGAAAACCTGATGCCACAGCCTTTGAGAGATACCCCAAGCCCTGTCCAATTCCCATGACATGCTGTAGAGCCCATGGGAGATGATTTTGTCTCCTATGTATCTGGGCAGAGAACCTTCTTGATCTTTGTGATTTCAATTACCAGCCCAATCACAGCACAACGGAGAGGGCTATAAAATGATTAAATCCAAAACTTCAAGATTTGTGATCTCAATTCTGTCACTTACCACCTGTGCTACATTAGACAAGCCACTCAAACTACAGTAATTTCCCCATGTATAAAATGGGAGTAATTAATAAGAGTCATTTTGTTTACCTTTACAAATGGTTGACTAAATATAATAATATATAATCATATTATGAAAATTATGAAGCACAACAACAATGTAAGATGTTATTGCTACTGGGGAAAGGTAGTCAACATTTATTGAATACTTATAAAGTGCCAGGAGCCCAATAGATGTCGCCTTATTCAATTTTCACAAAATTCCTAAGAGGTATTATCATCCTTTTCTTAGAATCAAGGAAGTAGAGGCTCTGAGAGATTGAGCAACCCCAGCTGGGACCTAAGCTCAAGTCCACTGTCTTCAGAGCTGAAGCCCTTCTCTCCAGCTCTGTGTCTTCCTGCCTCTGGATGATTGGCCCAAGCTTGGGATAGAGTCTCAGCCCTGACCAGAGCTGGGATGTGTGCTCCCCCACAAGTTCCTGGCCCAGCCTCTGTGCAAGAACGAAACACCAACCTCTAACCAAGCCTGCACTGGGCTTCCCCAGCCTCCTCAGTCCCCAGCGCTTCTGCTCCAGGAAGAACCTGCCTTTGGGCTCGGTCTGCCACACTCCCTGGCACATTGTGGGGGTTGGAAAGACTCTAAGCCACTGCACAGCCCAGCTGCTCCTTCGGCTGCCATTCTGCCACCATCCCCATCTCTGACTACAGAGCGGAGACATAGCAGGGCTACATCCAGCTGCCCAAGGCCCCCAGCCAACACTACCCGTCTCTCCTACCATCATCAGTGGTCCTGACCACCACCGGTGTGCAATTTACATCCTGACAGCTGGATGAGAAATTTCAACAGGAACAAATCTGCCTGCCGTGTTCCTCCCAGTTGGACCAATCATTTGAGAATCCCTTATGGGAGTCTCATCTTGCACAATGGCAGAGCAGAGTTAAAAGAAGTAGCCCACAAGTGAATGGGTAGTTACAACTGTGGCCCAGATAATCCCCAAAGTGGATAAACCACAAAGTGAATGAGGCTTTTGTGGATAGATGAGAATTGACACCACCTTCCCCACCTCGTGAGATTGGATGAAGGAAAATGCATTTAAGAAAACTCACTTGCCTTGAAGCTGGATTCTTTTCTCATCCTGAAGGAGTTAGAGGAGGCTTTGTTGAAAAAACAGAATGACTCCCCAAAGGAGGGGGAGTGAAAGAATGACAACACTGAGCCCCCAAGAGAAATAATGACTGCTTTGGTCTTATTTTTAAACCAACCTTTGTGATTCAGACAAGTTTGTGAGGACTAGGATTCTCCAGTTTTTTTGCATCCCTTTCTCTCTGTCTCTCTGGCAACAGAGAACCTGGGTGTGGTTTCTGAGCGATGCTCAGGACAGCACAGTAATTAAGTGCACAGAGTTCTTGGGTTCAAATCCTAGTTCTGCCATTTATTGTATACCTGCAGGAAAATTAAGTAATCTCTCTGCACCTTCATTTTTCCATCTGTAAAATGGGGATAATAATCGTACCTCACTCAAAAGCCGACTGTATGGGGTGCCTGGGTGGCTCAGTCATTAAGCATCTGCCTTGGGCTCAGGTTATGATCCCAGGGTCTTGGGATGGAGCCCCACATCGGGCTCCCTGCTTGGCAGGAAGCCTGCTTCTCCCTCTCTCACTACCCCTGCTTGTGTTCCCTCTCTCAATGTGTCTTTCTCTGTCAAATAAATAAATAAAATCTTTTTTAAAAAGGTGACTGTACAAATTTATTAAGGTTTTGATCATTGCCTGGCAATAGTTTTAATCATGTAGGTGTTAGCAATTATTACACTACTGAAAAATAGTCATGGAGCTATTTTTGGATCCAGCTGGTGATTGATGAATCCAGGAGATCTCAAACATTCTAGAAAAACATCTTGAATAACCACTCCCCACAACTCCTACCTCTTCGCTGGCAGGGTCTTCTCGGGCGGCTGCTGAGCGTAACTCCGGGGTGAGGCGCAAAACTTTGGAAATGAAAAGGCTCTTTCCCTTCCTAGCAGCGTTTTGCCATGGGCTAATAATCCCTTGCACAACATTTGACCTTAAGAACGTCAAAGGAAAAGGGCAAACATTTCAAGGAGCAGGAGTAGGGTCTCCTCCCAGGTTCCCCACTGGGGCAGAGCTGGGGATGTCAGGTGGGATCCCTGGCCTGTCAAATGTGGTCTTCAGGGGCCCATAGGAAGAGAGAGAGCGAGAGAGCGACAGCGCTCTGTACCGTTCACTGTCTCCTGGGCTACCGCCACAGAGAAGAGTGGCTGCAGAAGGCTGGGAAGGGACCCCTGTGGGGTCAGAGGGAGGATGCTGCCAAGGAAGGCACTCCAGTCCTCGTCTGGTGGCTTTATTTTTTTTTTCCCTCCCAGTCTCCAAGGATGGCTGCCTGAGTCTTTCATTTTCACTAAATTAAGCTGATAAAATACAAATGGAAAAGGGGCGGGGGTGGGGAGGAGCATACGGCACACTCCTCCTCTGCGTTTAATAACTTGTGCACTGTGCCTCAGACCATTTTTAATAACAGATGGACAGATAGTGGTCTCCTCCCCACCCCCACTTGGCACAGATCAGGGTCCAGATCAACAGCACCCTTCCCTTTCCTCCAGAATATTCCACTCGGTCCCTCCCTTGGATGGAGGCTGACCCAGGAGGGAAACCTATGCCGTGGGCATGATTTTGCTGACCTCCTGAGGGTTAAGTCTGGAAAGGCACCCCTAGGAACCCAAAGATCCTCCCCAGGGTACTGTACTCCCAGATCAGCAGCCTTTCTGCCTCTGAGCTTTTCCTAGAGTCAGTTATAGGGATAGGGACAGGGACAGGTCCCACTGTAGAGGCGATCGCAGTCATCCTTCCTCTGAGTGCCTGCAGTGGGCGCTCTGGTCCAGAGACCTGCGTAAGACCAAGAAGAGCAGGCGGCGAGATGAAAAGAGGGGAGGGTGCCAGTCCCTGCTGGTCCTCCCAATGTACGTGTTCCTGCGGCCAGTTTCAGGCGATGCCCCTAGGGAGAATATACTTCCAAGTAGCCACGTGACCCTGATCTCTACCCTCAAAAGTCACCTTTTCTGCCATGGACACTTCCATCAAGAGAGAACTGTAGGGACTGAAGACCTTCTGTGGCCATTATGGGCCTTCATCTACATAATGGCATCTCATTTAATCCACGCAGAGATTCAGAGAGGTAGGAACTGTTTACTGTATTTCATGGGGGAGGAAAGTAAGGCTCAGAGAAGTCAAGTGACTTCCCCAAAGCAACACAGCCAGTACACGGCAAAGCCAGGATTCAAAGGCTTGTTTGTCAGGGTTTCACTGAACATTCCTGCCAGCCCCGTGTGGATGGTAAGGGGTGGCAAGACAGGCAGAGTTGGGGTGGGAAGTGTGGGCACAGGCCAGGTAAGGGACAGGTCAGCGAGGGCTTTGCAGTCTCATCGCGGTATCCCACCTGGAGCTCCGAGGAGCAGAATCTGGCAGCTTCCGAGGTGGATGAAAAGCCAACCTTCCTCAAATTGTTTTATTTAAAAGCCAGACTCCTGACTGTTTGAAGCCGCTTGATTTTGGCAGTGCTTTTTCCTTTCTCTCTTTTTTCTCGCTGCTTTTAAACAGCCCTCAGAGATAAGGGGAAGGCGCCGTTGCTGGGGGCCTGGATTGCAGGTGCACAGACCTGCTTCTCCCACCTCTGCTGGCCCCGCAGCTGGGCCCCTGGGGAGTGAGCGGCGCGTGCACACCGCCGCGCTCAGGGGCCAAAAGGCGGCAGGCCCTGAACTGCTCTGCTCCTGAAGTATAGATACAGATGAAGTCTTTTGCTTTTATAGTGAGTTTCACCAGCATTAAACTTCATTTATATCTCTATAAATATATACGGCTTTGAACGGGAGGCTTTATGGCTGGGTTTATAAGTTCCAGCTCCCCTTGGCACACGCTAGGTCACCATGAGGGAGACAGCCCCTTTGTAGACAGCGTGGCCTCGGCCCTTTCGGACTTGACCTTGTGTGGGGCTCTCATCTGGTATTCCAGGCCTCACGCGTCTGCTGGCCGGGCTCCCGGCCCGTGCCCTCTCTGCACCTACCTCCCGGCTCACAGCTGGCCGGGTGGAGGGGCAGGGGGCTGTGGGCCAATTTCCTCCCCGAACCTGTCCCTCGGCCAGGGCCCCACGGCCAACCTGGGTATAGGCTGGACAGGCTGACAAAACCAGGTTTGTTAAGGTATCTGTTATACAGAAATCCATTTAGATAAACAGACCGTCCACGCAGATGCCGGCACTCAGTGGTTACGGGGTTTACAGTACTTCACGAGACAGGAGGCGGCTTCTCTCCTGATGCACTTGGGGAGATAAATTCAAGGTAGTCTATATAAATCAAGCCTTTGAAATTGCACACTGTCAAAAAATTCAAACAATTACTATAGCCCAGTCAGGAGGTGGCTGTTACATGTTCTTCTTATGGAAAACAGAATTATAAGGGAAGGGAAAATGTTTCATAAATAAAACTCAGAATGGCAGAAGCATCTGGAGGGAGGAAAAGGCAAGGGAAGAAGAATCCAAAGGTTCGTGGTCCCCCAGCTGAGTGCAGAATGTGGCTCAAAAATCCAGTCTCTCCTTAAAGCTGAAATTAATTTTGATCCAGTACAATTTCCAGGCAATTAATTGGCAAAAGGCAGCTTTCAGATATTTTTAAATATCAGCCTGCCAAGCTCTTGGTACTGAAGCAGGAGAAGAAAAAATAGCCAACACATACTCTTAAAATCAAGGTGATATAAAACATGGGCCAGGCCAGACCATTAGCACTTGAGAATGTAAAAATCCAGGTCAGCCCAGATAATTGTTAGCCAGTTAAAACACAAGCACCCCAGGAATTTGCAAGTGGCTCAACCATTCATGGACCGAGCGAGGCACTGTCCTAGACCTGGTACTTCTGTGCTGTTTAATTTTCATAAGAACTCTTTAAAGATGATCTGATGGATTCTATAGGTGTTTGTTTGTTTGTTTGTTTGTTGGTTGGTGTGGGGAGGATAGTAGAGAGGTTCCTGATGAGGAATTCAGATTAAGAAGGGTCAAGTAACGGCCCGAGGGCACAAGTTCAGACATGGCGAAACAGGAATTTGAAGCCAAGTTTCCTGGTCATAACTCCCCAGGCCTTACTTGAAGCACGCGTGGCCCAGAAGGGGAGAATAGGGCTAAAACCAAAGCTGCAGAAAACAGTGGAAACACTGGGGCTCTATTTCAAAAAGATTGAGTTCAAAATGAGTCCTGCCACCATCTAGCTGTGTGTCCTCGGGCAAGTTATTCAGCCTCTCTGAATTTAGATTTGTTGCCCTCCATCTGTTTGTTCTGTCCGCTATTTCAAGCCCAGTTGCTCAATGACCAAGGTCTCCTTTTCTCATTTGGCTGGGGGTTTTCCTTGGCCACCTTCCCCATGGGTTCTTGTAAGGATTAAATAAAGATACATTCAGCAGCTAGCACAAAGCCCTTCACATGGTGACCTCTGTTAAATGAAGTTATTTTCTCCCATTATTGTGAGAATCAAGTAAGATACTGTATTGTTTGGCCTGGTAGAATGCCTGGCCTGTTGTGAACATACCATAAATAGCAACTGTTATCAGTATTGTTATGGTGGTGTTGTTATTATTTGACTAGGGAAACAAATGTAGGAATTCCTAGACTCAGGTTGAGCAGAACCAACAGCAAATGAGAAAGATTTATTGAGTTTTGCTGTATCTCAGGCCCTGTGCTGGGCTCTTTCATCCCTAATAGAATCAGCTAAGTGGAAAGGCACCTAGATTTTTTACATATAAATATCAGCAATAGGGGGAGAAGCGTATGGGAATAGCCCTGTTTTTGCCTCATTAAAACTGCACCATGTATTAAAAAAAAAAAAAAAGGTTAGCAATAATGCAAGATGTGAAATTCCTCTGAAGATGCCTAAGATGAATCCTAACAAAGCCATCGTTAATTGCCAAAGGAATGATAAAGGCAATATAAGAAAGTGGTTAAGGCACAGACTTTGAACCAATCCTATCACTACTTAGCTGTAAAAAGTTGAACAAGTCACCATGGCTCAGTTTTTGTGTCTGTAAAATGGGGATAACAGCCTATGTCGCAGTGTTTTAGCCACTAAGTGATACAAAATGTTTAAAGTATTTATTGTTAGCAATTTATTTATTTTTGTTAGCAAACATTTATTAAGGGTCTTCTCTGTGCCATGCACTTGGCAGAAGCATGTAGAAAGCACTCACTCCATGTTGGCAGGTGTTATCATCAGGCAATAGAAAGATACAAGTTGCCAGGGCCCAGAAATATGTATTTTAGGTGAACTAAAATCAAAGACCAAATTCCAGCCCAGAGACATTGCTAAGCTGTTGTCAAATATTAGACAATCTGGGTTGATACTGTCCCTGGATCAGTGTTCGAGGCTTTTCTTTCTTTGTCTCTTTTATAACCATATAGTATGGGAAAAAGACACATCCAGACTGAAAGAACCATGAGCTCCTCATGAATCCTGGTAATAACATTTTACTGAATCATCTACAGCTAAAGCATAAGGTGTGATTGTAAGAGCCAAGTGGGGGTGAGTTTGGAAGTGCCCTGTTCTCAGGAAAGGGGTACCTTAGAAGATCAGAACTAAGATCCTTCAGAAAACTATAATGAGTCTATCGGCTTATTTGTCCTTGACCCCAGAACTCCTTCTCCCATCATGGAGTCTCACCTTCTAATGCATAAACTGGAAAGGACCCAGAAATGTGCCCACAGCATGAAGACTATGTCTCCCCCTACCTCCCAGTATCTCCCTGGGGTAATCAGTGGGGGAATAGAGCAGAGTTTAGGATCCCAGTCTACTTGAACTGCATCTGTTGTACACTTAACAATGAGGGCCAGAGTACATGAATCACACCCAACTAAAAAGGGCAGGGGTGGGGGGAAGGAACCAACCCCCTTCTTATCCTTCTTGATTTGCCTCCAGAAAACCACCTGTGTGGTTCTCATAGGGGAAAGGGAAGAATTTCAACCCTAGTGGAAGTTATGACCAGACAGCTCTTTCCCACTTTGTTGGAGAGTAAAGCAGAGGCGATTGACCAGAATTAAAGAAGCGGAGAAGTAAGCAACCCAAATGTCCATCAATGGACATGGATAAACAATGGATAAATGGATAAACAAAATGTGGTATATACATACAATGGAATGTTATTCAGCCTAAAAGAAAAGGAGTGAAGTCCTGACACATGCTGCAACATAAATGGACGTTGAAGACATCATGATGAGTGTTATAAGCCAGTTACATAAGGACAAATATGGCATAATTCCACTTATAGGAGGTACCACATCCAATTCATGAAGACAGAAATAGAGTAGTGGTTACCAGGGGCTGGAGGGAAGGGAGGCATGATGGAGAGTAATGGGTATAGAGTTTCAGTTGGGGAGGATGGAAACATTCTGAAGATGGACGGTAGTGATGTCTTACCCCAGGGAGATACTGGGAGATAGCGGGAGCCATAGCCCTCACCTTTATCAACACATTTCTGGGTCTTTCCCATCTATGCATCAGAATTATGCACAACAGTGTAAATGTATTTGATGTCACTAAACTGAACTCAAAAATGGCTAAATTGGTAAGTTTTATATCATGTATACTTTATCACAAGGAAGAAAAAAAGGTAAAAAGAAGAGTGTAAGGCTGTTTAAACTCCTTTTGCCAACTGACATACTGGTTACTTGCTGTGTTCTAAATAGATCAATACAGGTCTAGTCCAAAGTCATATTTCAAGGTAAAGATGTAGTGATCCATATATACTGTTGGAAATAACTTTTTAAAACCTATTCCAATTTCCCCTTCCCACTGAACTTGTCCTTAAGATGAAGCTCCATTTAGGTGGGGAATCTCATCTGATCTTTTTTTAACACAGCTTGCAGTTAACAAGGCAAAGCCGTGTCTCTACACTTCTCCCAAATCATCTACTAGAATTGGCTTTGTGGAAATCATTCAAATTTTGAATTTCTGCACAACTTCTACCTAGACATTACAAAATCCTCACTGTGACTCTCTTCTGACTTGCCGCGGCCCAGTGGCTTAGCACCCTACACTCCACGCTATGGGATCCTGGCGGGGGCCTGGAGCCAGCTCAGGAAGGAGACTTCCCATGAATGAGCTGAACTGGATGCATTCTCTGAGGCAGGCAATCCCAGAAAGCAGTTTGGGAAGAAGGTGCTCAGTAGAGTCTCTGAGTGAAAGAAGGAAATATGTATGTTTGCCCACTAACCACATAAACAGTTCTATAACCTACTTAGACAAATTTTGAGGCTGGCCAAAGTCCCTGATTAACTGCCAAAAAGTCTAATCTCTTAGTTGGGGACCTCCTGCTCAAATTGCACATAAAATGCCTCATCTCCATCCAACATTCCCTGAACACAGAGCAACTACAGATACAGAATGGGAGAAAATTGAACAGCCAAAGTGACAAGACTAATTATGTAGGGGGTGTCTATGTGTATTTTTTTCCTATCAAAGTCATCAAAATCTCATGATAACTTCATTGCTTCTCCATGGTAAAATAGAAGAAACTCTCCAATCTGGCCTACAACCAGAGATGGGAGAGGTACTTGGGTGGCTCAGTGGGTAGCATCTGCCTTCAGCTCAGGTCCTGATCTCAGGGTCTTGGGATGGATCCCTGAGTCAGGCCTCTTGCTCAACAGGGTGTCTGATTTTCCCTCTGCCCTTCCCCTTACTCATGCTTGTGCTCTCTCTTGCTCTCTCTCTCTCTCTCCCTCTCTGAAATAAATAAATAAAATCTTCTTTAAAAAACTGCTTAAAAAAAAAAAAACAGGGATGGGACTGGAACGGAAATCTCTGAATGAAGCTATAAGAATATCATGGCACCTGAGTTGGCCCAGAGTCCTCTGGTTCTAAAGCCACTCTTGAATAAGGAGGAACAGCAATCTTCTTAGCCAAGACCCTTGTGGATGGGGCTGAATTTCACGGTGTAAGCACTATCACAATGACCTTTCCTTATCACTCTCCCTAATAAGTTCACACAGGTCCTCTTTCCTCACCTCACCCTCCTGGAGCCCAGATGAGATGACTCATGACGAGCCACCTGAATGCTCAATTCCAAGTTTTTAATAGAAATTTTAACATCAACTCCATGCACTGTACCATCAAATAACAGGTCAGTTCAGAAGTAGAGACCAGCAAGGGCTTCCCTATTTCCTATTTGGCTTTGACTGTGCCTTGCACATGTGCACACACACACACACACACACACACACACACATTCATTCACACACTTGAAATGGCCTTGTGACTTCCCAACCCCATGACCATAAACTTGGATGAGGACTACACCCTCCCACACTCCTTTAGCCACCCAATAACAATAACCTCAGACCTCTTAAATGTTCTCTTGAAACTCTACTATAGTCTATATGACACATCTATTAAATAACACATTAAGCAATATATTTCCACTGCAAAAAGTAGCAGTGAAAGCCATGGTGAGAGAAGTCAGAAAGTGATGGGGGAGGGAAAGATTGATCAGAAAGAAGAACAAGGGAAATCTTGTATATTGTGTTTGGGATAGTGGCTAAATGGGTGTATGAAGTCATCAAAACCTACTAATATGAATACTTAAGATCAATACATTTTATTCTATGCAAACTGTATCTGAATTTTTTTAAAGAAAAGTAACAGTGGCACTCTCCAGACAAAAGAGTTGTGGAGAATAGGGCAGGATGCCAACTTTTTCTTCCTCTTCACCTTTCTTGACATATCTCATCTCCCCCAGATCTTGGAGGCAACCCAGAAGAGTGTCCCTTGCTTCAGGAGTGAGGACTAGACATGAGAAGACAGTGGTGTTCTCTCCAAAATGCTTGCCAGAGGTGAAGGCTAGGGCTGCCAAGGGAGCTGAGGTTTTGTTTGTGGGGAGGGCTTGTGTCCAGTCTCCCACTCCTCTCTCAGGGTTTCTGTAGGTGCTCAGTACTCGGCCCTCCTCTGTCCCCTAGTCATCCTCCCCACATTCTGAGTACTCAATGCAACTGCTCCCAGAGAAGGTTCAGAGGAGAGAAAAGTCATCAAATACCTAAAACCAAAATATCCATGGCAACGTGCCCTGGAAGGGTGCCTTTAACTGGGATTTCTAGGACAAAGTGAGTGTGGAAATCAGGTGCATGATCTCAGTTCAGCCTAGAGGTCACCAGATGGGAGTTCTTGTTTTTTATAATAAGCCCAGAGAGGTCTTCATCTGGCTCCCAGCCATCTTCTTGGTTGAGAACCTAAGGCTAGAAACACCTTGAGATTCTCTTGATTCTCTTTCTTCACCAGGGAGAAGCCCCTGCTCTACACTGAGTTCACTAAAAGGTCTCAGTTGCAAATCTGTCCACTGGGGAGCAATACATCCTGCTCTCCCTCACATGAGCATTTCTGCATTTCGCAGGTGATAAAATATTAGGAGACCAGAAGTTCTATTTCCTTTCCACTTTTGCTACCCTCTAGCCTAGCACTTTAAATGCCTATGCCTCCCCATTTATTAAATGGGCCCAGTAATGACACTGAGCACTTCTTTCAGAGAGAATTTAAGGACATTAATGAGATAATGACCACTAAGTATGGTGACTTCAGTAATAAATGGTGGCTTTGGATAGGGTCCACGGCAAGGGCAGGAATTTCTTTTAAACCATCAGGGATATGTCATGCAGAAATCTATCTCCTTTCTCGCTCAAACTGGAAGATTTCAAGGATGGGAGGAGTTGGGAGAGTTGAAATTTCAATGAGTCAGTGTTGGTTTCTGATACTCTGGCTTTGTCTATTTCAATCTCTTTCCCTACCATTAAAACCTCTGATTTCACTATTTTGCTCACTGCATTATGCTTCCGGCCATTCTAGGGAGATGCCAGGGTTTCTGGATTCAATGGCAAGCATAGTAAAAAAACAAAAAACAAAAAACAAACAAACAAACAAACGAAAAAAACAACAACAATAGTGCCATTTCACTCAGGGATATGTCTCTCACCCAGAAGGCTCCCCAACCAGAAGCAGAGAATATTTTGTTCAGTTTGGAGGAGGAGCCCAGAATGCTGAATTAAATGAAAAGACAGAGTCGCCACCTTAGAGTTCACTGGGGATCGGAAGGAGTGAAACCACCCATTCTGACTCTCCTCTTCAAGAAAGTGAGTGGAAGTTTAAATAATAAGGTTGCTCTTATCAGAAGTTCCATCTCTTTAAAATTCCCTTGGGCTGCTGGCTTCAGGGAAACATGGATGATTGAAGGAAAGTCCCCAATACCACTTGTTGAATGACCCCACCCAAGCAGTTGTGAGTGAGACTGAAGAGCAGGGGGGTACAGGCAGATAGTGTCACTGAGGCAAAACCAAGGCAGTTGCAGGGAATTGATTGAACATATTTCTGAGGGGCAGGAAACAGAAGAGACAGAGCAGTACCTTTCAAAAAAAAAAAAAAAAGTAGGCATGAAGTTAAAGCAATGATGAGTCCTTCTGTGGAACCTCTCACTGCTGGAGAACACAGCACTACCCCAAGCCTTTTTTGAGTTCAGGATCAGTCCATGTTCACTTCTGCTTTCCCAGACATATGGAGACAAGCCTTTCTCCTGAGCTGTCTTTCACTGGCAGAAAAGAGGGCAGACTAGACTTTGTCCTCTTTCCAATCACACATAGTCAAACATGACCAAAAAAAAAAAAAAAAAAAAAAAAAGTAGGGATCACGTCTTGCCTTCTTGTAAATGTAGTATAATCCACATTGGCCAACCTCTGTAAAGCTCAAGACACTGACACTTTCCTACCACCATGAAGTCAGGGGGATCACAGTCCCCCAAACCACCCCAACTGGCTGCTTACCTGTTGCACCTGCCCACTTGCCACGGATTCCCACCAGGAGAAAAAGTAAAAGGTCAGACTGGGCTTTCTCCACAGCAAGAACCCAGAGATCCTGGGGCAGCTGACATTTAAAAAGCCACCTCTTCCAAGCTCTCACAGAGGAGCATAACTTTTAACTCTACCCCCGCTCCCAACCCCCTCAGGCTTCCTTTGCAACACTTTCCCTCCATGGTTTGTCTGGAAAGAGTTAAAGAAGGTGTATGGCTAATTCCCCAAACCCTCCCTCTTATCTACATAGGAAAAGAACAGCTCTACACAGAGACTCACTGGCAATTTAGCTCAGACCTCACCTATCTTATGCAACAGCACACACGCACACACACACACCCCCTTGAAGGCCAGAGTCCACGGCCCCCTTTAATTCGGTAGACACAGTTTTGCACCTCTCTTTTCCCTACACAGAACCCGGCTTCAATGGCAGCGGAAAGATAGATGTAACCTTCGTGCTAAGCGCCTTGCAGCAACACACAGGGACACACAGGAACCAAAAATGCATCTCATAGCTCTCCGTGGTGCTGAAATCACGCTAGCGAGGAAATCGAAGGAGCAAGTGCGCTGAACTTACCCGGCTGAGGGTGGGCGGCAGGGGAGCGAGATGATCTTCCTGCGAAGAGAATTCTTGTCTGTGCGGGCTGGAACCAGCTGATGCGCTCACCTAGAGAACCCACCTCTCTCCCTTTTCTTCCCTTCCTCCTTTTCTGGGAGGAAGAGAGGAGGCTCCAGGAAAGAAACGAAACCCAAGCTGACAGGGCTAGAGTGGAAGGAGAAAGAGGAGGCAACAAAAATAAGATTAAAAAGTCAGGTGGCTTTACTCCACTGGTGGTAATTCCTTGGGTCGGGGGGACCCCTCTTCTCTCGTTCTCGGTGTCTGTGCCTTTCTCTGTCTCTGCGTGTTGAGCCAACAGCCCTAGCACAGTAGGTTCCTGCCTCTGACGTGAGAGACAAGGAAGCCTGGGACTGCTTTGCTGTCTCTCTCTCACGCGCTCTCTCTTTTCCCCTCTTGCTGAAATTTCAGCAGCATGATATATTTTTTTTAAGCCTTCGTTTTTTCCATCCCCCTACAAGCGGCCCCCTAGTGGACAGAAAAGAAAAGCATCCTGAGTCCTTTTAAACAGTCCAGATTCAGACACAGGAGCAATCCCTCCTACTCACAAACTCTTGGGGGCTGCTTCTGCACAGATAGGGTCCTGCACAGCAGTCTTCCTTCTAGCCAACCCAGATAGGAAGAGAGAAGGAGGCAGAGGAAGAGGGAGAAGGCAGGAGCTTTTGCAGATTCTTTGTCCACAATTATAGAAGTAAAGTGTGGAGCGGGGTATGGGAAGTGGTTGGGGAGAGAACGCTTTTTGAATGATGAGTTGTGTGTGTGGGGGGGGGGGGTCTCAAGTGCTTTCAGGTCCTGACTCAGCAGAATGACACCCTTTGAGGAGTCAGGGTCAGCAGCTGGGGGGAACTCTGCTAATACTTACAACAACCCAGAACTGGAGTGCTGAAAGGAGGCAGTGAACACAGGGAAACGAGAAAGTATCTAGTCACCACCTCGTTTGATACCCTAATATGGCTTTTTTGAAAGCTGGTAAGAAAAATATATGGGAAGCCTCGGCCTGCGGTATCTCTGAGATGGAGAGAGAAGCGACCTCTTTGAGCGTCTGTAGGGAACTGTGGCAGAGAAGAGCCATCAAGGGGCCATTTCTCAGAGGCTCCTGAGGGATGTCTTACACTGCTTTTTAAGTGTATAGTCTCAGAACCTCCTGAAAAGAGTCCTAGTACCTACATCTACAAAGTTACATTCCAGCTTCAGCTTGCCACTCACTTACTGGATATTTTGTTTCTTTATGGCTCAATTTCACTATTTGGAAAATGTGGGTAATGCTGCCCCCTCCCTACTGAATAGAAATGCTGAGGGATTGGAACGGTTTAGAGACACAGAACCGCAGGATTGGCAGGGAATTTAAAGGTTGTCCTATCAAAACACTTTTCTTATGTTTAATTTATACCTAACAAATAATGATGGCTAGCATTTACGAAGTAGTTAGCCAGTGTCAGGCACTGTTATAAGCTCTTACATGTGTTAGCTCATTTAATATACGTAATAACCCTAGAATGCAGATGCTATTATTATAGCTTTATAGACCAGGAAACTGAGGCACAGAGGGATAGAATGTTTTGCCCAAGATCACACAGTTAGTGACCAGCAGAGGGGGTGCTGAAATGCAGGCCATCTGACCACAGAGCTTAGGTCATTAACCTCTATGTACAATGAATATGCACTTCAGACATGACAGCATCTGAAATAAATAGAAGAAAGAACCCTAGCTATCATTATTTTGCTTATGATAAAGTGTCTAGATTGTTGTAATAAATTTATATGCCGCTGAGTTTTTAAAGTAAATTATTTACAACCACGGGTGCCAAACAAACTGTGGAAATTGCTATTACTGATGAGAATTCGCTAAGAAAACTCATTCTCCTGGTGTTTTGGGTAGTTTCACATATACAAAACTGGCTGTAAATCTCATGATGTTGGGAACTACTGGGCTTTAAAATCAGTTCAGAAGATCCATTCGCTCGATTTCTGTACCAAAGAGAGATCATCGCTGAGTGCCAAACACAGTACTGGGCTGCAGCTAGCAGTCTGATGAGCTGAGTTGCAACGCACTCAGCTAATAAGCACTCGGCGAGCTGTTGACATTTTCTTCAGACTTTCAGAATTGTGAATTCCTTACCTAATGTGGCTCACTCTTTCCTGACTTTCTTTAGATCAAAAGTGAATGGAGCAGGACAAAGATGGGATGTGAGTGTTAACAAACCAGAGTTCCTGTTCTCATAGAGTTTCCAGCTCCTCCAAGTGGGAGAGGGGAACAAGAAAGACCATTCAGTTCAAGGTGTCTAAGTGTTGAGATATGGTCGAATACCATGGAATAAATGAGCACATAGAGAAAACAGCCAACCTGATTTTTGAGGATGAGGGTATGGTACTTCCCGAGGAGTGGGGTGTCTTAGCTGAGGCCTGAAGAATGAAAAATTATCTCAGCAAAGAGTGGGGGAGAGAATTAAGTAGAAGCCACAGCGTGTGCAAACTTGGAGGTGAGAGAGAACACCCTGTGGAACTTCTATTTATAAATGCGAAAATTGAGGCTCAGAAGTTAACTTCTATTTATAAATGGGAAAACTGAGGCTCAGAAGTTAAGTGGCTTGAACAAGATCACACACCTAGTTAAGTGCAGAACCCAAATTAAATGCACATGTATTTAACACTAAAGACATCCTGTTTGTGAAGCATCACATTCTCATCTCTCATCCCTGGAAGTGCACACATGATTTCAGAGGGTGTTTCAATAAAATGCATGCAGTAACTGAGTTCTGATGTGGCTTCTGCAGAGAGCTGGAAGTGTGATCTGTTAGATAAGAAGGCCACAAGAAGGCAGCAGTCAGTACAAAAACAGGAGAAATTCAGAATGGCAGAATGTTTCATGTAACTTGTCCTGAGCAAGTCTTCCTGTTTCCCAACCCATCCCTCCTACATAATTTCTGACTCTGCCCTCTCTACCTTCCCAAAGTCTGTTTCCCAGGCCATGGTGAGATAGAATGATAAGTTATTGTCCTTTCCTCCTATAAGGATGTAAACTTCTTAGAGCTAAGACATGGATTGCCTTTCAGGAGGCATCTGACAATATACCGGGGGCGCTTCTAAGGTTCACTAAGTCTCCTAGGTTGAGGGAAAGAGTAGAGTGTATTGGACAAAGCTTCTTCCAGTTAAGAGACACTATTTGGGAGGCAAATGGCCTTGTTTTTCTTTCTTACCCCAAATCTTTTCCCTATAGCAGAGGTGAGGACCCTGGGCACTTCATGTGGACTTACTGTGACTCTACCCTTCCCTGGGCAGAAGTATGAGCTGTGCACCCTCACACTGAATTTTAAAAGACCATTCACTGCCACATTCTGTAGGTAGAGGGCTCAACCATGATGACCTGTAGGTTGGGAGCCCAGGAGTGTTAGGCACAGCAACCCTGGCAGTATTTGGCTCCCCTAAACAAAGAAACAGCTCAAACCAGTCAGAGTCCCACTGTTGGAGAAAAGAGGACTAGAGTATTTGGACAATGTCCCACAGATTCCCACAGAGCTTTGTACCCCGTCCTACAGCATAGCCCTTGACCATGTGGGGACTAGGGATGCAATGTCTCAGAGCTCACAAATCAGGAAGCAAATATTCATCTGAAGAAGCTGCCTTGAGGACTAATTCCCAGACCCCTAAAGTAATGGTCTAGAACTAGGCGTTCCTTCCAGGACCCACGGAGAATGGAAAGAGAAGAGAGGAACAGATGCCAACAGAGTTTCCTGATAATGAGGACTTTCTTTCTTTTTTTTTTTTAAGATTTTATTTATTTATTTGACAGACAGAGATCACAAGTAGGCAGAGAGGCAGGCAGAGAGAGAGAGAGAGAGGGAAGCAGGCTCTCCGCTGAGCAGAGAGCCCGACGCGGGGCTCGATCTCAGGACCCTGAGATCATGACCTGAGCTGAAGGCAGAGGCTTTAACCCACTGAGCCACCCAGGCACCCTTAATGAGGACTTTCTAAAAGTGCCCCAACTCAGGAAGGATGACTACTTCTTAGGACACTGTAGGGAAATTTAAACATTAGTTCAGTGGTTGGAGTAAATAACTTGTCCAGTTGTCCATTCCATTCCTTCCAGCTCAGATAATGTAGAATTGCATTGACCTAATGGCTGAGGGATTTGTTTGCAAAGGACAAGTTCATTTGGACTTCATTTTCTGGGAGGTAGAGGAGGAATTCTTAAAAAAAAAAAAAAAAAGACCATGAATGTAATGTAGCTCCAAAGCTTACCTCACAAGGAGATAGAGAAGTCCCTGTCTTCCTACAGCTAGGGCTGGGCTTGGGATCAGTCCCAGCCTGACTCAGCAGGCTTTGGTGACTTCACTGCACAGTAGGGGTGATGTCTGGAAAGAGTCCTGGAGTGTTGGCTGATTTCCATACAGACAGAAAGGCTAGAGTTTCAGCCAGGCACTGGCTGGGGAAGGGAACATTAGGAAGTGGTCACAAGAAGTTTTAAGAGCACGGATGGATAGAAAAATCCTATAAAAAGAGCTTTTCCCTGCAAGAGGGGGTGAGGTAGTAGGGCATTTACCTGAGCTGGAGAAGAAAGTGGGGCAGTTGGGTGATCCCAAGGTCTTGGCAACCCATTGAAGAACTAGGATTTGCCCAATGTGTAATGGAGTAAGTGGGAAGGGAAACTTACCCCAATCTTTTTCCTACTGTGTGCCACAAGATGGCAGACACCATTATGGTAGAATGTAGTATATATTACTCTGTCTTTCCCCAACCTTATTCTCTCTCTCTCTCTCTCTCTCTTTTTTTTTTTTTTTCCTGGAACAAGAACTTGCCCATCCTCTAACACAGGCACTACCCTGGACACCTGACCTAGACCTAGACCTAGCCAACCCAAGTTCCCCATCTAGATACAGTGAAGGGTTCAGGGTTGGGCACATGTGCTAATTGGCAGGGCCAACCAGAATCTTACTTAGTAATGGGGAAAGAAACATTCTTTTCTAATGGGGTTGTCAAACAGGGACCATGTAAGCATGGCATTGATCGTAACCCTCTTTGCTGACCTTATGGAGGAATCCCATCCACGGTTAAAAACAATGACACCAATGCCCAGCAGGAAACAGCCAATGACAGGGAAAAAGAGAACCCAGATATTGTCATTTGAGCCCCTACATCCAACTAGGCCTGAATCTCCAGTTAGGTGAGCTGATAAATTCTCTTTCCTTAAGCTAATTTGTGTTGGGTTTTTGTCAAGCTGTCTTAACTTCTGAATCCTCTAAGTCTCCCAGGAAAACTCAAATTCCTCTTAGGGGCATGCCGTCAGCTTGGGTGAGAAACATCTAACTGGGAACATGAGAACAGAGAGATGCTTAGAACATAGGAGCAAGAACAGGATGGGGGATGATTGAAGATGACATTAGGGCTTGCGGAGAAAAGATACACATTTCCTTCTTCAACAGTCTGCTGAGGACAGATGCGATGTCCAAGTTCTTTTCTTGGAAAGCATAGAGAGAAGGCCCAGTGACATGATAAGGCAGCCATTGCTGCTTCAGTGTAGAACATGCAGGACGTTGGAAGCACGGGGTGAGTCTACCCCAGAGCCCGCATTTGTTCTGAAGCCTGTGTGGTTACCTGTGCATTTCCAACTGGACAGACTCTGTGCCCAAACCAGTCATCAAGGCCATCACAGGCTCTGGTGCTCAGCTTGTGGTGTGCCCACTTGGGTGAAGGTGGTAAGTCAGGGACCACGTCCATCCATCCTTGATAAACCTCCTCTCCTCCACACCACCAGACCCCCTAGCATATCCAGCTAGGAACCAAATACCTTCTACTGCCTTGGCTTCTCTCTGGGTACAGCTAGCTCAGAAGGCTCTGAGCTGAGGCCTGTTCTGGGGACCTACAGCCCTGCACCTGTACAAGCAAGTCTGTGCTATCTCGCTCAGAGGCAGCACATCCTCCCCCCTCCTGCCGATGCCTCAGGTTTGGAATATAGGTTGCCTGACCAGCTGCAGCCTGCCTGGGGAGGGCAGGCTGCCCAGTGATGGAATGCTAGCCAGGGAGGGATGCGGCTGGGCCCCTGGCTCCCCAGTCTGCTTGCCAGCCAGTGAGAATCGTTATCTACACCAGAGAGCGAGCCAGGCTTCCCACACTAAATTAGCAAGAGCAGAGCAGATGTCTCCCTTCAGTGCAGCAAAGGATGAGACAGGAGAGAGCTCACGTCTTTCCCCTTTCCTGTAGACAAGGGCAAGAGTCGGGTCCTGGGGTAGGTGACTTTCCCTGGAGTTCACAGACCACATCATGGCTGGGCAGCCTGGGGTCAAAACCAGCCCCACCACCCTTCTGCATGGGGCATGGGTTTCCTTCCTCTCATTATGTCTTGAGCCCTAGTATTCATTTCCTTGGAAAATGGGGGCTTTATTTTAGGTCTTGTCTTTTTGGAGTTAACCATATTAGAAACTTCAAGTCCTTCCCCACATCCCCTTCCCCTCTCTTCCGTGAGAGAGTTCTAGTCCAAGAGGCTAGGTCTCCTCCCTTCTCCAGCAGCTGTCCCCCTGCTGCTTTGCACCCTAGCTCCTTATCAGCAGCATAGGTGGGGGAGGAGTGGCGGGCCAGGGACCCTCCATCATCCTCTGTTACTCAGCTCTGCAGCAGCTGAAACCTTCCCACCCCCGACAGCCTAGCTCACACCTCCCTCTCCTCAGCCCTTACTTCCGCTGCATTAAGTAGACAGTCAAAATGGAAACTTGTTCCCACGGTGGCCCACCTGGATTTGAATCCTTGCTCTGACACTTACACTCAGCTTGAACAAGGTACCTTTCTCTTTGGTTTCCATGTATGCAAATTGGGGATAATAAATGTACCTTCACCAGAGGGTGGCTTTTCAGGTTGTGTGACCTCATTCGTGGAAAACGCTAGAACAGCACCTGCTAGCTATTCCTCCATTCATGCTAGCTATTATTCAGCAAACATTTTTGAATACGCACAATTAAAAAAAAAGCCCTCCTTGCTGTTAGCTTTGGCTGGTCCTGGCTTTATGAATAAATATCCTTTCTGGGTACAGCACCTGCCTGCTTGGCTCCCGCTTGGTTGGAAGCTGATAGGACACTATGACTTGGGCTCTGGGGTCCTCATCAGGCTCTGCCTCCAGGGACATCTGTGGCCTGAAGGAGGTAAGAGCTTGGGCTTGGGGTAGATGGGGCCCTGTTTAAATTTCTAAATTATTCAGAGAGTGCGCAGCCTCTGGCTAGTCCCTTATATGTATCTCCACATCTCCACTCCCTTAATCCAAAAGAAGGGGGCCTAATAATGACTCCCTGTCCATGGTGTTATATTGATCAAATGAAATAACAGATGAGAAACACAGTAGAAACTTGGCAGCTGTCTCTTGAGTATCTGTCTCACTTGCCTGCATGTGCCTGACTTTTCTCTCTCAGTGCTCGAATGCTACCCCTCAGAGAGGTCTTTCTTGACATCCTCTCACCTGCCAGTGGCGTCACCACTTTCCTGCGCCCCTCCCAGCATTATTTTGTTCCACCCCCCTTAACACAAGCTGGCCCGTTATAGCCCATCCTTCTGTCTGTTTATGGGCCAATCTCCCAGGGCACTGACCACTCTCCAGGATGCCAGGACCTCTGCCTGTGTTGTGTGCCCCAAAGCCTAGAACTGTGCCGGGTTCTTGCAAACAGGTGCCATAAGTATTTCGGCTTTGGCAATAGCCTAGCCATTTTTAGCCCCCTCATCCTGGGGTTCATTGCAAGCAGTAAGGTTTTGAATCAGGCAGAACAGAATGTAAGCCTTCTCTTTTCCACCTGAAGAAATGTACTCTGAGCTCCCATTTTTTCATCTGTGAAATGGAGAAAATAATATTTATACCAAAGGGTTATCTTGAAGATTAACCAAGGTCATGGTGCCTCGAACAGTGATTGACAGACAGAGAGAGCGCATTAAATCCTTGGTGAATGAAAGCGACGGAAGGAAAGAGACGGAAAGACCACAGGCGCTGGCTCTTTATCAGATCTCCTACCTCCAACCTTTCTGTCCTCCCTCACTTCCTCCTTTCCTTCCCCTGCCTGAAGCTGGCTTGCTGGGACTCCGGCTAATCCTTCAGCCATAGGGTGTCTGTTTCTCGGAGTCCCTGATGGCAAGAGCAATCTGGATCAGCCTGAGAAGTTATTACCCTTTAAAGCAAGGGTCGACCACTAGTTTAGCTCAAGTGCCACAAATAGGAACAAATTTTGCCAGAGGCACCAGAGTGGCCAAAAGAACATTTTTCCAATTTTCAGAAAGGTGTCACCAGCACCCATTGGCACTTTGGCTGCATGCTTCATTTTTCTAGAAGGCCTTTATAATTTACTTCCAGTATCTCTTTTCATCTTTTTTATCTACTGCTTTTTTTTTTTTTTTTTTGCTAGTTTCAGGGGTAGAATTTAATGACTCATCAGTTGCATGGAACACCCAGTGCTCATTACATTAAGTGCTGTGCTTAAAGCCCATAGCCCATCTAGCCCATACCCCCACCCACCTCCCCTCCAGCAACCCTCAGTTTGTTTCCTAGAGTTCAGCGTCTCTTATGATTTGCCTCCCTCTCAATTTTCATATTATTTTATTTTTCCTTCCCTTCCCCATGCTCATCTGTTTTGTCTCTAAAGTTCCACATATTTGTAAAATCGTATGGTATTTGTCTTTCTCTGACTGACTTATTTTGCTTAGCATAATACCCTGTAGTTCCACCCCCATCATTGCAAATGGCAAGAGTTCCTTCTTTTTGATGGCTGAGTAATATTCCATTATATATATTTTATTTATATATATACATACATACATACATATATACATATATATGTGTATATATATATATATATATATATATATATATATATATTTCCATAGTTTGGCTATTGTGGACATTGCTGCTATAAACATTGGGGTGCATATGCCCCTTCAGACCTTCAGATCACTACATTTGTATCTTTGGGGTAAATACCCAATAGCACAATTGCTGGGTTATAGGATAGCTCTATTTTCAACTTTTGAGAAACCTCCATACTGTTTCCCACAGTGGTTACACCAGCTTGCACTCTCACCAACAGCGTAGGAGGGTTCCCCTTTCTCTGCATCCTCACCAACATCTGTCGTTTCTTGAGTTGTTAATTTTAGCCATTCTGACCGGTGTGAGGTGGTATCTCATTGTGGTTTTTTTTTTTTTAAAGATTTAATTTATTTATTTAACAGAGAGAGAGAGAGAGATTACAAGTAGGATTACAAGTAGGCAGAGCAGCAGGCAGAGAGGGGAGGAAGAAGACTCCCTGCCGAGCAGAGAGCCCAATTCGGGGCTCGATCCCAGGACCCTGAGATCATGACCCGAGCCAAAGGCAGAGGCTCAACCCACTGAGCCACCCAGGTGCCCCCTCATTGTGGTTTTGATGAGTATTTCCCTGATGCTGAGTGATGTGAAGCATTTTCTCATGTGTCTATTAGCCATTTGTATGTCTTCTTTGGAGAAATATCTATTCATGTCTTCTGCCCATTTCTTGACTGGATTATTTGTTCTTTGGGTGTTGGGTTTGATAAGTTCTTTATAGATTTTTATCAGATAAAGAACTACCTGATAAGACATTTGCAAATATCTTCTCCCATTCTGTAGGTTGCTTTTTAGTTTTGTTGACTCTTTCCTTTGTTGTTCCAAAGCTTTTTATCCTGATGAAGTCCCAATAGTTCATTTTTACTTTTGTTTCTCTTGTCTTTGGAGACGTGTTTAGCAAGAAGTTGCTGTGGTTGAGATCAAAGAGTTTGCTGCCTATGTTCTTCTCTAGAAAGGAGAATTACAGACTAATACCTCTGATTAACTTGCAAAAATTCTCACCAAGATACTAGCTAATAAGATCCAATAGCACATTAAAAGGATCATTCACCAGGATCAAGTGGGATTTATTCCTGGCCTACAAGGATGGTTCAATATCCACAAATCAGTCAATGTGATATCTGCTCTTGAGTCAGGAGTCATTCCCCAACTCTCTTCTGTTATACCTCTCCCCTTTTTATGGCTCTTGTCCTCTTCTTCTTTCCTTAAGAGGCAAGCTCCAACAAGTTCTCTTTATTCCAGTCTTCTCCCACCTTCTTCCCACCCTCCTTTGTCTTCCTCTCTCCAAGTAGCTAGAGTATGATTCCAAGACGTAGATACAGAGGAAGAAGAAATCCCCCATATAGAAAGAAAGCTTCCTTATCATGGGAGACAGTTGACCCTACTGGATCCCCATTGCTCCCTATTTCAACCATCAGAGTACCAACTATGGGTTTGCTCTGCCATGGTATTTTCTACAACCTTCTCTCAGTAGTAGAAAACCTTGTATGGTTAAAACAAATACAAAGGCAATGTGCTCTCTGTGAGGCTTCTGAAAAAGATCAGAGTTGTTGGGTCCAGGCTAAGTTTATTTTGTAGTCTTCCTACCCCCATTCAAGAGTCAGTCTGTGAGAGTTCTGTAAGCCACTACACAGGTGGCTTGAAGAGCACAGGTTCTAATCTGGGTCCAATCAGGGACCTGCCACTCTCCCCAAGGTCAGCCCCCCTCCCCTTTAACAGCTATTTAAAGCAGCATCTTGAGTGTATATTTCCTCTTTCCAAAAATGAGAACAATTATTTCTACACCAGGCTCTGTGCCCCTTAGAGTGTGTTCTAAGGATCAGATGTGAGTCTGCAAGGGACAGTCTGGGCATCTGGGAAGGAATGACTCTCAGAAATAGTTAATAAAGTCTTCCTGCTTTCCTCACTGCTATCACAGGTGATTGGGGGTCTGGATCCCCACCCCCACCCCCGCCAATTTGAGGGTAACTTAGATACAGAGAAGAAACTCAAGCCCCATCTGAAATAACTTGTATTTTCTCACTTGGAATAGCAAGCACTGTTGGAAAGTGTACATTCAACAGCTGAAATTCAGATTTTTTAGTGTCTTTGGCCTCATGGGCAAACCATCTCTTTGTGTATCAGCATCCCAACTTCACACATCCTCTCAGAACTGCGCAAGGGCTGATCTCCAGAAAATGTGTGCTCCTGGGAACTTTGTCAAATCTGAAGACAGACCCTTGCCTTTAATCTGACATGGTACTGGGCACCTCGAAGTGACTAGGGTCCAGCATGCCGTAACCTTGAATGTATGAGCTACTTTGGAAAGAAAACTTTCTTTTTTTAAGAGAGAAAGAGCAGGGGGAAGGGGCAGAGAGAGAGAGAGAATCTCAAGCAGGCTCCATGCCCAGTGCAGAGCCCTGCAAGGCTCGATTTAACGACCTTGAGATCATGACCTGAACCAAAATCAGGAGTTGGATGCTTAATCAACTGAGCCACCCAAACACCTCTAAAAGAGAAATTTTTATTGCAAAGAACAAGCTAGGTATCCCTGAGTTTGTTTTTGTTTTTGTTTTAAAGAAGTAGTATTTTAAATGGCATAGATATTTAGGCTAGAGGAAAAAAGTTAGAGAAAAACATATATTAGGAGAACATACACATATACATGTGAATACATTACCATGAACTAGGTATTGTGCAGAGCATGCTATATACTAGATTTCATTTGTTTAAGTGTTTAGGAAGAAAAATGGAGGAAAAGAGTCTCCTAAGTAGGTAAGAGCATACATTTATCTTGTACCAGAGAATAAAGATGAATGAAAGTCCTGGTAAGAAAATAGGTAAAAGGATTCTACCTCAGTCTAGGCTGCTAGCCAGAGGCATCTAGAAGAAAGGAAAT
Organism: Enhydra lutris kenyoni; assembly: GCF_002288905.1. NCBI lineage: Eukaryota > Metazoa > Chordata > Mammalia > Carnivora > Mustelidae > Enhydra > Enhydra lutris. The sequence continues at coordinate 26,620,337 of NW_019154108.1, read as the reverse complement.
AATGAACTTGTAGAATGACAGAGCTGGAAAGAGTGTCAGAGCTCATCTTTTCCAACCTCTGTCTGTTCCATTTTACAGATGAGGGTGCCAAGGTCCAAAGAAGGAAAGAGACACACTCACCCTGAGATAGCTGGGTGTATCCAGTGTCCCCTCCTTGGCCAGGGACCATTCCTGGAAATCTAACAGCGTGTCCCCATGCCCCCCTCCCCCAGCCAGGATGGAAGGTCATTTCTCCTTGAGTTCCACACATGTCCCACTACTCATCTATTAACGTATGAGTGGGTAGTTGCCATGTGTTGTCATCGTGGCTCATCCCTACGGCGGGCTCTTGCTGATCACCAGGCTGGCTGATCTAGCCAGTGGGCTTTGCCCAGGATTATGGCCTCAGTGTCATTATTGAGGATGAGTTCCCAAACTCCAGAGAAAGCCAGACTTGGCATCTGTCCTGTGAACTTTTTGTTTTCCTTGGAACCTTAGATTCTCAGCGTGCTCGAGATGTCAAAGCCCTGTGTCATCGGGCTGAACCCCACCCATCAGAGAGCAGAGAGAGGACTTCCTCAAAGTGACACAACTGGGTGAAAACCGTTTAGGGAGGTCCTCACTCCCTAAAGGAAAGGACTAGTGGTGATCATTGTGGTTCCCTAGGACCACTAGGTTCCTAGCACAGGTGGGTGCTGGGGGAATGCCACCCCTGGGCCCCCAGTGCAGGCACGCAGGGTGCAGGTGCATGGGAGGCTTGGCAGGGGCAAAGGCCAGGTTCCACGCAGCCGGCTCTCTGTCCACCACCTATCTGCCGGGAGCAATACTGCCTCGCACTTGCCAACCCTCTGCAAAACCCACTGACTTCTTGCCGGACCCCTTGAAGGAAGACAAACAACAATTTCCAACAATTTCCATTTCCCCCAAGAGAGTGTGTGGGCTCAAAGACATCACCTAAGCCCTAAGGATACTAATATAATTTTATATATATATATATATATATATATATATATATATAAGCTTGATATGAATAGTAAATGATAGTAATATAGAATTAAATAATTGGCCATATTCACACAACAAGTACATTATGGAACCTGAGGGCCTATGTCTCTAAGGCTGTGTTTCCTACACAATTACAGTCAGGATAATAACTAACATCTATTTAGCATTTACCAGGCAGCAAATATGGTTGTTCACATACATGTATATGTTTATATATGCATCGATACGTATAATATATGTAGAAATATAGAAAAGCCCAAGAAATATATATATATATATTAAAGATTTTATTTATTTATTTCACAGACAGAGATCATAAGTAGACAGAGAGAGAGAGGAGGAAGCAGGATCCCCACTGAGCAGAGAGCCCGATGCGGTGCTCAATCCCAGGACCCTGGGATCATGACCTGAGCCCAAGGCAGAGGCTTTAACCTACTGAGCCACCCAGGTGCCCCTACATATATATATATATATTTTTTTAAATTCATTCTTCATAACGTCTTATTAAGCTAGGCACTATTGTCCCCATTTCATAGGTGAAAACACTGAGGGACGGAGAGATTAAAACAAAGCTCAGAACCAAACTCCACTCCAAAAGCAGGTACTGTGCTCTGGGCTCTCGGTGCATGGGGTCCGGCCATAGTCTGTTGCTCCTGAACCACCCCCACAGGAAGCAGGACTTCCCTTCCCTCACTGCCTCTCACCACCCGCACTTTCTTTTTCCTTTTTTTAAAGATTTTATTTATTTATTTGAGAGAGAGAGAGCATGAGAAGGGGGAGGGTCAGAGGGAGAAGCAGACTCCCTGCTGAGCAGGGACCCCGATGCAGGACTCGATCCTGGGACTCCAGGATCATGACCTGAGCTGAAGGCAGATGCTCAACCAACTGAGCCCCCCAGGTGCCCATCCACCCGCACTTTCTTTACACCTAAAGGGAGTGGGAACACAGCCCAGAAGAGGTCCCCGGAACCTTCTGTTATTCTCCTGGCTCAGCCAAGACCTGCCATCTTCAGCTTTATGATAACAAGACCGAAAGTCAACTTGAGAGCACCGGATGCAGGGGTGTGTCCTGAGCATGAGGCTGCGCTTTTCCCACCTGGTGTCTGGAGCCTGGTGCCTCCAGTGGCCGAGCAGGGAAGTGGCCGGGCCAGGGCACCAGCAGGCTGGGCAGGTCTGGTCCGGTCAGGACGCATCAACAACAGAGATATTAAGAGGGTTTGACTGTAATCTAAAAACTGACAACTTTAAGCCCATCTAAAGCCCTACAATCAAAAATTAAATTATCTGGTATCAAGAGGAAAGAGTAGACAGTAAGCACAGGCAGGCAAAGGTGTGGGCGCAGAGCCAACGACCCCAGGGAGGAGAGAAATGCCAGTCGACAGGTGGCAGAAAGAAAGAGGATGAGCAGAAGATTCATAGGAAGGGTCAGGAGAGAAAATGAGGTATTTGAACAAAGCTGAGCTGCAGGATGGGGATGAGAATGGCACTGTGGTGTTGGGGGAGGGGCAGCTTGCCACAGCAGACCAGCCAGTGATGGGGTGCTCCATCCTTTGCCCGCCAATTCTGGGATTCTGTGCCACGGGGAAAGGCGTGCAGCTGGGCCATGGTGTCCTGTGGTCGCTGACCTGAGCGCGGCGCCATTCCTGAAGAGAAAGAGACATAGAAATGACAGTTAAAGAAAAAAAAAGGACAAAAAAAGGTACTTTCATTTCACTCCACGCCCAGGTCACTAAGTCCAATAACAGGATCTCCCACTTCTCAGTCCTGCTCCACCCCAAGCGTCTGCTCCATTCCGAGGTTTGCAGAGTGGAACAAACGTGCAAGCGGAATACAGACCCAAACCAGGGTTTTAGCCAGGGTCTTCTACTCTAAAGAGCCCCCATTTGAAATCTGTCACTAACAGTGTTTTGTTTTATGAGTTGCTCATGTCACAGGAGGCACGGGGCTGCAGTCAAGAGAGAGCACTGAGTGTGGAATTCAGGCAGAATCTGAAGCCGAGAGTTTGCCACCCTGAGCTGGAAGAACACAGGGGTTGAGCACTACTGAGTGTGTGCGTGTGTGTGTGTGTGAAAGAGAGAGAGAGAGAGAAGATGTAGGCAACTGGGAAATAGGCAGTGGTCTGTAGCAGACACTCAGGGGACAGCCCAAATGTGCCACGCGTGGAGTGTGCATTTCCACCCCAGCCACCCTCCCAGAGCAGAGAGGCACAAATGTCTCACTGAAGGTTCTCATTCAGGATGTCACTTTGCCGTGAATACACCAAGCATGAAGTAATGAACTCCTGGGGTTGGAGGTGGAGGGGGAGGCAGCGACATGTCCTGGTGAAGGCCCAGTCCCTGTGGGCATATTTGCATGTGGAGAGCCACCAAAGAACAAGAAATGAAGGGGGACACTCACAAAGACAGTCCTGAGGACAAGAGAGGAGAGTGGGGCTGAGGTGTGCCAACCATGAAATCCCAGTGAAGGATTAAACTCCTTGGGTGAGTTCCTTCCCTCAGCCAAGAGAAGAGTGGTACCTGCTCCAGGTTTAAGACTTCCCATTCTATGAGGTGATTCCCTCTGTATTAGTTTCCTATGGCTGCCATGACAGACCAGGGGTGGGAACTTTATTTTCTCACAGAAGTTCAAAATCAGGGTGTCAGCACAGCCGTGCTCCCCCTGGACCCTGTAGGGGAGAATCTTCCGTCCTCTCTTCCCAGTTTCCAGAACATTCCTTGGTATTCTTCAGCTTGCAGCTGCAAGCAATTCATCCTCTACCTCTACCCTCACGTGGAATTCCTCTCTCCGGTGTCCAAATCTCCCTCTTCTTAGGAAGATGTTAGTCAGTGGGCGAGGCACCGCCTCATCTTTACTTGATTAACTGGTCATGTTCAGACTCTATTTCCACAGAAGATCCTATTTACAGGTAGCTGGGGTGAGGCCTTGAACATACCTTTTTGGTTCAATCCGTAACATCACCTGATTACCCGAGCCTGCTGGTAACCTCCCACTGCCTTGACTTACCCTGCAAGGACAAAGGGACAGAGCAAGAAGAGTCAGCCTCGTCTGCCGACCCACAGCAGGGAGAGAGAGGGTCCTCGTCAAGCCTCCTTGAGGGATGCTGGGACTTCCTCAGTTACCACTGCTCTTTCCCAGTATGCCTCTGAGGGAGACGACCCTTGATGGCTGTGTACGCATTAGGTCGGCGGGCTATGCCTGTCTTCTTCATCACCATGGATGAAGATGGTGCCTCCATGGCCATAGAAATCACAGACCCACTGGGAGCGAGAACAGTGTCGGCTCAAACACGTGTTCTCTGCATTCCAGGCTCTCAGGACTGCTTCACTCAATAAATATTTGTTGAATTGAATGGAATGAAACTAAATTGAGTTGTGGGAACAAATCATGCCAATACTCCTTTGGCTTTGGAAAGTAAAAAGAAAAGGGTTTGTTAAGAGTAGAGCAAGGGCTTGGGAGAGGGAGAAAATAATGACCCCAAGGTTCTGACAAGGCCATCAGCTGGGCCCACCATGTCAAGGTGACATGCTCCGCTCTGTTTCGGCACCTTATCTCTTCCTGGGTCCCGGGTCTCCTGGTTCTCTCCATCAAGCAATCAGGAGAAATGTCCAGCACCTTCTCCACATTTTTAGAAAGTCTGCCTTTAAAAAAAAAAAAAAAAAAGGAACATCTCCCTTTGAGACTCCTGGCTATCGGTTTGATTGACACGTGCCTCTGTCCCCTCCGGTCACCAGTTGCAATGCTCCAGCTTTACAGGCTGAGCTGGGCTCTCCATCAGCCTTCCTGGGTGACACAGTGACCATAGGCTGAAACAGGTCTCTTCACTTCACACTATTCTGTCCTGTGGGAATTCTCGTTCCTTCTACAACCAGGCATGGCCTGGTGGAGCCTTGTGGATTCCCAGAAAACACCTTAGCTCTATGCACCTGTGCCATTTCCTATGCTTCAAATTTGGCTCACTCTCGTGGTGTCTCCAGGGTCCCCCAAATGGCAACAATGCCACTGATGCCCACTTCTGTCACTACATGACTGCTGGGGCCCTCTCAAGCCCCCCCCCCCAGGTGCCACTTCTGTCAAAGATGGTACCAGAAAGCTAAAGGGGGCTACGGCCAACACTGGTCCCAGGACTGCATCACAAAACCCAGTGGGCAGGGCTTCCATCGCTGAGCCACAATATCAAGGCCACCACCGATGGGACCAGTGCAGCTTCCTACTAAGACAAGACCACAGCCCAGACCTCCAACTCCTGTCAGCAAAGCTGCGCCAAAGCAGCCAACACCAGCCTGAGGCTCCTGTCAGGCTGGGCTCTTTGTTCCCCTCAGAGAAGCTAGAAATTACCCTGGGTACTGACAGTGCTTGTTTGGAAACCTCCACACCCCACAGTCCAGGCACGAGACCGCGGCGGCTGAATGAAGGGATTCTGAGTGAAAGACCATGGCTATTTTTCAATGGAAGCTATTATCCCTCCATTCTGGGGGTGCTTGTTGCCCTTGAATTAAGTGTGAGCAGCTACATCTCTCTCCCCTCAAGAGTTAGTCCCCAGTCTTCCTGTCACAGACCCCCTCAGAGCTCTGCTTCATGGGATGTCCCAACAGGCTTGGTACTAGAGCAAACTCCGATAAAAACTGAAGTTATCAATTCGTTATGTCGATTAAAACTGAATTTTTGCTTGCAGTGTATTTTCCCAGGTATGAGAGTGAAGCCTGATGGCAGGACCAACGAGCAACCCGGGGCAGAGTCAGCCAGCAGGTCTGGACCGGTAATGGACAGGTAATGGACCAGAAAGAAGCCACTTGCTTCCCCCGATTCAGCTCTCCTAGGCACTCCTAATATGTTTACAGCAGCCACTGTCCTCGCGTGCGGGGACGGGTAAGAGCAAGAGTCTGGGCCTTCATACAATCCGAAATGCCCCAAACTGTGTGAAATAAGATAAAAGCTTATAATGTAGGTAGACTGCTGGCTTTGCCAAAACCATTCCCAAGGCTGAACGCAACTGGCTTTATCAAGTTCTGTTTATTTATTTTCTTCCCTCTTTTGATAAGGAAGCTCCAGTTCCCAGAAGGTCTTCATCTCACCTCTGTTTCCAATCCCAAAGCCACAGCAGGCCCTTTGGCCTGGGTAAAATGTAGAGATCTGGGGGCTGTGCTTGCCTGGAACTCTGAGGGCTGAGGCCTCCTGATCTGAGGCCCAAGCAGGACACACCTGGAGGTCTCTGTGGAGATGTGAAGAGCTCTGGGGATCGAGCCACAATATTGATGATGGGACCAAACTAAAGCCGGCCCCTCCCACAGCCCCATTCCACTCAGGGGTCTCACCCAGGAAGGTCACACATCTGGCGCGAAGACTCCAGGACCCTCATCGTTCACTCAGAAGGGGCGCTCTAGGTAGGCAGAGTGACTTTCAAGATACTCTTTTGTGCTTTCAAACAAGCACAGGAACAGAAGGAATTTAAAATAAATCTATCCTTTCGCAAGCATGGAGAATCTGCTCTGTGCCCATCTAGCACTAGGTTCCATGCTTAAGGTGTGCAGGAACTATAAGACAGGGTTCCTGGGGCCCCTGGGTGGCTCAGTTGATTAAGCATCTGCCTTCTGCTCAGGTCATGATCCCAGGGTCCTGGGATCGAGCCCCACATCTGGCTCCTTGCTCAACAGGGAGCCTGTTTCTCCCTTTTCCCTCTCCCTCTGCCTGCTGCTCCCCGTGCTTGTGCATTCACGCTCTCTCGCTCTCTCTCTTTCTCTCTGTCAAATAAGTAAATAAAATCTTGAAAAAAAAAAAAAGTGGCTCCTGTCTTCAGGTACTAGATTCTTCTTGAGTGGATGAAATGACCCACAGTAACCCGTTGAACACCAGAAAGAATGAATGAAAAAGGACCATATCAAAAGGCCAGACACTCACTGTTCAATCTGTGCTCCTAAGAATTCCATTCAGCAAAAAAATAAGAAAGTGACTTTATCCTCATTTTCTTGTTCTTGATTCACTGTGAATGACGCCTTGAGGAAGGAGTTATGGGGCGCGGGTGGCGGGAAACGGCACACTCTGGATGCTTACATGAAGTAAAAGATCAATGAGTCGGGCCCCACCTCGTTCAAAGGTTTGCACCGATGAGAACCTCAAACAGGCACCTTCCTGATGTGGGTTGAATTGTGTCCTCTGAAAAGATATGTTCAATCCCCACCCCCGTGAGCCCTGAATGTGACCTTATTTGGAAGTAGGGCCTTTGCAGGTGCCATCAAGTTAAAATGAAGTCAGACGGATGAGAGTAGCCGCTAATCTAAGGACTAACGTCCTTCTAAGAAGAGGGAAATTTGGACGCAGAGACAGGCAGGGAGAACACCAGGTGAAGACGGAGGCAGAGATTGGAGGGACGTATCTATCAGCCAAGGAACCCCAAGGATGGCCAGCAGCTACCAGACGCCAGGTGGGGGGCTCCCCTGCAGCCTTCAGACAGGGGGCCCGCGGACCACCTGATTCTGGACATCCAGCCCCCAGAACTGTGAGAGAATACACTTGTGTTTTTGTAAGCCACCCAACCCAGTCTGTGGTACCTTGTGACAGCAGCCCTAGAAAGGGACTACACTCTCCCTTCCCTTCACTGCCACGGCCGCCCTCACAGCGCGCGCGCACGCGCGCGCGCACACACACACACACACACACACACACACACAGTATTCTGAAAACAAGAAGTTGTTTTAAAGCTGAGACTTGGGGCTGCTTCCTACCTGACCATGATTCACACACACTCTTAACCCTGGTCCTTTGGTGCTGGAGCCATCTCCTGCGAAAGAGTAACCAACCCTAAGACTGACCAAGAAGCTGACAGAGCCGGAAGAGAGGGCTCAGTAGGGCCCCGGAAGGGAACAGACGAGCCCCCAAAGAACAAACCGTGGCCAGGCTGGAGTGGGGAAGGCAGAGGGGACAGACTCAGCTGTTTCTTCCCTCCAAGCTGGCACGGGTCCCGGTGAGTAAGGGAGGGGCCTCCTTGTCCCCCCCTCCCTTCCTCATGAGGTCAAACAACCTGTGTGGTGGATGCCACTAAGAGGGACAAACACCTGATTCTTTCTCGGCTTGCTACCCAAGCCCCCAATCCAACATTAGCAGCAGAGGCTCTCAGCTCCCCCTTTCAAGTCCATCCATGCCCCTTCATGAAAGTGCAGGCTCACTTGAAGTTAAAGAGGTCCTCAGAGCACACACACACACAAAAATCTCCGCAGGCAAAAGCCCAGCCACCTGCTCACTTGATGAGGACCCAGAAGGCTTGGTTTCAGCGCTCTTGCCGAATTGATTTGCATCCCTCTTCCCCTCCCCCAAATCGACAGACTCATAAATACCAACCCATTCCCTAAACTCCTAAGCTACAATTAGAAGTCAAGAGACTCACATCCAATTCCAGCTCTTCTAAGACAGCGCTGCCTTCCTATTCTGTGACTCTTCACAATGCCCAGCACTGGAGAACTCGGGAGCACTGCCCATTGGCAAGTCTGATAAACTGAGTTATGGGAAAGCACGGGGTCAAGGCACCGGAGGAGGTATCAGAGCAGGAGAGCTTGTCTATTTACCTCTCTGGGACCAAGAGACTGGAAGCACGTTTTGAAATCCATCTGGGCAGAATGATAGAGTGGGAGGGAAAAAAAATCACGGAACAATCAACTAGTCCAACACCTTCCTTTTCTAGCTCAGAGAGATGACAAAATTTCCTAAGGCCAGACAACTGCTTGTGGCAGAATGGGGACTTGAACCTAGTTTCCCTGACTTCCAGTCCAGTGCTCTTTCTGGAACTGTGACCAGGAAGGGATAATAACATGTGTGGTGGTGAGGCAGGAACAAGGGGCATAGAGAATGCCAGACTCATGAGGACCTGTGAGGAAAGGGCACATCAAATTTTCAAAACATCTCCTTGAGAGCTCTGGCTATAGGCCTTCTTCGCCCTTATTAGATCATCCTCCAGTTGACAAGTCAAATGGGTGAATTGCTGATATTCTTGCTTGCCTTAGAAAAGCAACACTTGATGGGTTAGTAAATCCATCTGAAGCTTCCCACAGGAGACCACCTAACAGTCCCATAGCACTGCCAATCTTCAAGTGGTGTTTTGATGACCAAAGAAGATCCAACTTCTTTTATGTTTATTTTTGGATATCTAGGCCTCCAAGAACTTCTATAGTCTGATCACAACCATCCTTCTTGACCTTGCCTACCTTCAAGGCAGAGATGTGTATATGGCTTTACTGTCCAGCTTCTAGCCCTTTTCCTAGTGGCACTCAAAATTCATTTAAGGTAATGCTAGCTCTAGCAGGCAAACATCAAAACTCCATGACTTAACATAATGAACATGTTTCTTTTCCCCGTAACAGCTGAGACAGACACCTCTCCCCCAAGATGTAGTTCAGAGACCTAAGGTCCTTCTGTCTTCTCAGTCTGCCATCTTTAACATACGGCTTTCAAGGTCATGTTGGGTGATCATCTCTATTGTAGCCAGCCTGAAAGGGAAAGGAGCATGGAAGAACATGCATGGAAGTGATGCATGGGGAGTGGCATCACTTCTCCTCATATTCATGCCTTAGAACTCAGTCACATGCCAAATACAGGGAACGCTGGGAAATGCCATCTAACTCTGTGCCCAGGAATAAAGGAAAAGAACTTTGATCACTAGCTAGTAGTTTCATTCCATGTCCCAAACTCCTTACATGTACTTACACTTTTCTTATTTTGTGACATCTAGACAGAGGATAGTTTTGGGTTCTTATTTTCATTGGCTACCTCCCATTATGGAAGCCAAGGGGCCCAGAAAACTCTACTACTTTCACAACCAGAGACTAACTGTATGACTTAATCCAATCACTGAGGAATCAGCCAATCACATATTTTCCATGAGGACTTTGAGACTTGAACAAAAGATACAAAGATATAACAGAAGACAAAGAGAGAACAGGGAAGTCATTGTCACTGCACCATGGTGGAGTTGGTGGTAGCAATGGCCTCTGGTAATCGCTCAGTCCCAGGTCATAGCGGCACCAAGCATGATGTCTTCACTTCTGCTTCCCTCAGTGACTCCACTGACCCTTATTTTCATGGCACCATGGGTTTATACCTCCAGCATCTAAAAATCACCACCTTGTTTTGTGGTGGCAGAAAGACTGAGAACAACTGCACTGTAAGTAAAGAGATGTATTTGGAAATCATAGTACTTCCTCACCCCCTGTCACCAGTAACTGAAGATATCTAGATCTCACCTTTATCCTAACTCCCTTTATATTCAAATGAGAAGAAAACAAGAGGCAAAATGTTGAAAGATTCCCAAGGCAGCAAACCAGGGGATGAGAAGATATCTTGACCACCCACTTCACTGTTCATTACCCAGTATCCTATTCATATCTCCTTTAGTAGCAGAAATCTGTCACAAATGGTACCCCCAGCCCACTAGCTGGTAGCAACTAGTGTTAAGTTGTTCATCTTGGAGCTTAAGAACAGTGCCCTAGTGACTCCTCCCCTCAGCTCCACAGGTTTCTCCAGACACCTGGGGTCAAGACAAGTGAATGTTTGGAGAATAGGTCCTTTAAAAAGTCTTTCTACTTGGGGAGCGCCTGGGTGGCTCAGTGGGTTAAAGCCTCTGCCTTCGGCTCAGGTCATGATCCCAGGGTCCTGGGATTGAGCCCCACATCGGGCTCTCTGCTCAGCAGAGAGCCTGCTTCCTCCTCTCTCTCTGCCTGTCTCGCTGCCTACCTGTGATCTCTGTCAAATAAATAAATAAAATCTTTAAAAAAAAAAAAGTCTTTCTACTTGGAATGGAGCTCTCCCACCCTCATTTAGGACTGCCTACAATATGACAGATGCTGGAAACGCCAAGACGAAAACCCCCAGTCCCCACTCCATCTCTATGGTGGAGATGCTTCCAGTCAAAGTAAAGGTGATTGGCCTAAGGCAGACCTCCCACCCCAGGGAGAGACGCTGCCCTGATCGATGGTCCCCAACTCGTCTGGGGGAAAGGGTAGAGAGGACAGAGGATCATGACCAAGAAGACCTCACTCAAGACAGTTACAGCTTTTGGAAGTGGAAGGGAACTTAGACACTATTTAATTCATTGGTTTTCAAACTTTCAAACTGAGAAACCCTGTCTTCAAATGAAATTCCACGTGGAATCCCCAATATGTAAGAGATAAAAGTAGAGATCTCTGACTGAGGCTGACATAGAAATTCTTGAGTTCTGGCTTCCCTATTCCACATTCTTATGGGCACAGAGGCACTCACTGTCCCAAGAACTCCATTCTGAAAGCCTCTGACCTCAAGCCTTGGTCATTCATTCTACCAAAGAGGGGTCGGACACTTGCAGGTCTCAGCACACTCAAGACGGGGACCTGTGTTTCCTCATCCCCACTCCGCTCCTCTTCGCACAAAGTTTGCCATTTCCTGACTCACCTTCTTCATCTTTAGAATGAGGGTAATACCAAAATTATCGGGCCCGCCTCCCAAGGGGCTCCCTGAGCGTGTGAAATGTAGAGAAAAGCCCAGAGCACTTGTTACTGCATTCAGGAGTAAGGAAATTGTACTAGATGCTTCCTCGACATATCTAGTTCCTGTTCAAACTGTGTGCAAGGGGAGACCGGGGTCTGGGCTTAAAAACCAACATGAGGTTTCCTGTAAGGACAGTCCCCAGCTCTGGGTTCAGGGGACAGGTGCGCGTCTTGGAATCGAGGCTCACTGTCTTCAAAGGAAACACAGCAACCAAAGAGTGCCCTCCCCACCGTCAGAATGTCTGTTTGCTATTTAAAAGGAGCTTTAGATTTCCCAGGAAATTCTCAGAAGCCCCATTTCCTTAATGTTTGGCTGTGAAGAGCGGCATGAAGTACCTGCTTAGAGCCCGGCTCCCTCCATAAAGCTTTAACTTTATATCTCACTGGAAGCCTCCTGGGACGATGAGCAGCTCCTGGCCCAGGGCTCCGATGAGCGCATGACAGGACCAGCTCTGGAAGCAAGCAGCCATCCACGTCTTCCCAAGAGTAAGAAGGAGGTGTTTTCTGAGGGAAGGGAAGGAAGGTGAGCTCAGAAGGCGGTGACTTCCTTCTCAAGGCTGGGGACAGCAGGTGGGGAAAAGCAGACTCTCTTTCTTTCACTTGTCTGGAGATGAGGGGCATCTAGGACAGTACTTTACTTGGACACCCCCACTTTCCACTCCAGGGCTTCCCAAGAATGTGAGAGACACAGAGAGGTTCTTTAGGGCATGGAACGGAAAGTGGTCAAATTCTACCCATTGCCCCTGAAGCCCACACCACGTGGCTCACCCTACCTAGGCACTAGCCCTCTCCAGGCACATTCCGGATCCTTCAGATTCCAGTGAGAATCATTCAGTGAGACTATGGTCAGTTCCCCTAACAGATGATCAAACAGATCATCAAACAGGTCAAGGGTAAGAGCTTGGCCTGCAGCATGCATGGGAACTTTGCCAGTCATATGCTAACTGGGGCTCCTGAACCCCAATTTAGACTTGTTAATCATCTCAATGACTACTGGTCCCTCTTGACCCTGAAGGGAACCCGTAGGCATGCTCATCTGAGATGCAGAAGGCAATGTTGGGATGCCAGATAGGGATGAAAGGCCTGGGAGAGAAGTCCAGGGCTCTCAAAGGCCCAAAACCAGGGTTTCCCACATGAACTATGGTTAGCACATTCTATTTGAGTTCCAGTGAATGAGAGACAAGCATCTGATCCAACAGAGCGACATGGAGGTTGCATCTGAGGCTCTGAGCTCTAGACTTCCCTGACACAGCGAAGAGGTGGTACTCGCTGGAAAGAAATAGAGGCTGTGCTAGGGAATTCGCCTACCTTCCATCAGGAGGGAGCGAGGCGAGATATGAGAAAAAACTTCACACTAGCAGGGGTCCTGTTCCAAAATGTTTAAGGAAATGGTTTCCAAATTCTCAAAGCCTGATGATTTCTCTCAAACACCTCCCTAATCTGTCCCCTCTTCCCCAAGGTCAAGGACACATTATCTTTTGTCCTTGTTCTAGGGTTTGTTTTAACTGCTTCCAGTTTTGCTTTCTTGCAAAGCATTGTCCCTGCAGCAGACAGAGCTATCTGTGAAGCCAAGTCTGACCATACCAGCCCCTCTCCAAGACAAAGCCCAGGGTACCTACCATGTGGTCTCACACTCTGCCTCACGGTGACACCAATCTAGGCTTTGTCTCCTGCCCCATCCCAGGCTGTTTTCAGCTCTCTAACTTTGCATACTCTATTCCCTCTACTCTGAACACCCTTCTCTCCTCTCCTTCGCTTCATCCTCTTTTCACGTGGAAAGTCTTACTCATCCTTCAAGATTCAGTCTAGGTATTTCCACCTAAGAGATCCTGTCCCAGCCACAGTGAATGCAGCGCCTTCTTCCAGGTTCACTGGGCATCCTGGACACATCTTTGGTGTTGCCTGGATCATCCCTTATCATCACGGTCTGTCTCCCCAACTTAGCAGTGTCCCTTGAGGACATGCCCAACTCACCCTTTTATGCACAAAGAATGACATGGGAGGGATTTAATAAACGTTGGTTGAACTGATCAGAACTAAACTCACTTAGTTTGGGGCAGCCCTGGCCCACAGGGCGAACTGAACCACCTCTCGCGGGGCTCTTGGTCCTTGGGCTCAATATGATCGGCATGTGTGAGGCTCTACTCAACACATCTCTAGAACCAATGGGGAATCTTCACACATCTTCAAGGAATCCCAGAAGCAGCAGGAAAACCCTCCAAAATCTCATTGAGGATTACAACAATGATGTGATTAAAAATTATACTCAGATCTTTCAAAAGCAAAAATGAGGTCTTTATGTGAGGGGAGGGGATAGGAGCCAGCTCCCCCATCAGAGCGTTGAAAGAAGAAACAAATACGCTTCTTCATGTTCAAGGTTGGAGGTGGCCCTTTGGTCTGGCTCCATCCTGGGCCAGATGAGCTTGCTTTGCTGGGAAAATCAGCAAGAGCACGTAGGACTCGGCTCTGCCGGTAACATCCCTGCATTGGCCAGGCCGTAGGAAGTTTTCTAATGGGGTTTTGCTCAGGGTTTGAGGCAGTGGAAGCTGTGCAATGGCCTGGATGCATAGCAGTAAATGAGATATCTTGTCCTTTGTTTTCTAATCAAGATGTGACAAGCTCTCACTCCATGTCTACTGCGGCATGGCTAATTTTACTGGGACAGAAGCCTTAGGGCAGGGACCCCAGTCAAGCTGACATCTGCTCTTGCTTCCTCTCCACACGTGATTGTCCAAGTCACGATCCAGCCGCCAGTAGGAAGGATTAACTACCCTCCTCCCCAAGTACTAGTCAAAGAAAAGAGCCACCAGGGTCACGTTTGAGGGGACACACTCTCCTCCAAAGCCTGGGCATCATTTTAAGGTAAAATATCATGGTCTGGCTTTGCTGTTGTAAAAAGGCGGAGGACTATATTTAGCGGCCTGTCTGGAACACATTCTCCGGGGAGTCTCTACCCTTTAGAAAGAACTCAAGAGAAATGTCTCCTGAGCTGGAGCAATCCACCCACGAGGAACGCGAGCAGACTCCATTCCTCCCTTCCTCAGAGAGGAGCTGTCTGCTGGCACAGGGCTTCAACATAATAAGCGTCCCTTCCTCTCCTGCTCAAGATCCTGCAATAGCTCCCCATTGCCTTTAGGATAAAATTCAACCTCCTTAGGAGGATCCTCAAGAGACTCTATAACCTGACCTCCACTGATACATTCATTCAACAAACACTGAGCACCTGCCAGCAGCAGCTTGAATGCAGAGACGGAATCTCGGCTCCTGCCTTCAGGAAGCTCACGGGTAAGTGAGTTTGACGGCTGGTTTTATGTGTCACACTTGGCCACGTATCAGTCTCCAATTCTTCATTCAACCTAGGTGTTGCCGTAACAATATTTTACAAATGTGATTGATGTCCGTCATCCCTTAACCCCAAGTGAGGCAGGTTACCCTTAATGAGCTGGGGTGGGGGATGTTGGTTCAATCAGTTGACAGGTCTTAAGAGCAGAGCTGGGGTTTCCTCAGCAGAGAAGAAATTCCTCCTGTTGACAGCAGCTCCAAGCCATGTCTGAGAATTCCACCATGCCCATCCTGACAGCCTGCATTCTTGGATTTCAGATTTGCCTGGCCAGCCCCACAATTATACAAGCCAATTCTTTATGATAAGGTCGCTTAGTATATGTCTCCTGCTGCTCTGTCTGGTTGACCCTGACTGACACAGTGGGATGCTGCCATCAGACAGTGTCCTGGCCATCAGGAGACCTGTCTGCCACCACCAGTCCATAATTCCAGGCCAAGTACTCCATGAGCAGAGCCCCTCTCCTATGCCAGGCATTGGACTAGACATTCTCACATGCATTATCTTAGCTACTCTTCCCAATAAGATGGCTAGGTCGCAATTACAGAGGAGGAAACCAAAGACTAAGTAATCTACCCAAGGTCTACCCAAGATTTAAACTAATTCCGCCTGATCTGAAACTTGTTTTTTGATGACATGATACAGCTGTCACCTCTTATCTCACTCAACTGTATGAGTCTCACCTTCCTTATTTAGGAAAAGAGGGTGGTGCCCAAGTCCGTCCAACCACAAGGTAGCAAAATGGGGACGTCTACACTCCCATAATAGCTGGTAGCCAAGTTTCTCTTCAGAAATTTTGTTGGGAACAATCTTTGTTGGGAATATAATCTGACCAGTGTTTATGACAGGAATGAGGCTCTTCTCCCCGTGTCCTGGAAATCCAATAGCACTAGGCTCTAAGGAAGGGGAGGGATGAAGGTGTGGCTTGGAGCCCTCAGAGGCAGAGACAGAGAGGGGTTTGGCAAGGAGGGGAGGAAAGGGAGCCCAAAGATGGAAGAAGTCTGTCCTGCCTGGTGGTGCTTTCTAAAACTTGTAGTACAGTCTACCCAAAAACATACTACTTAGTAAGAGTGACCCTTTTTGGTTTGAGAGGAAGATCTTTACAAAGATCTAAGTTTCACATTGTGGTCAGTATGGAGAGGGACAGAGATATCCTTCTAGAAAGATGAAATCTTTCAGGCAAAGGAAGCAAGGACACTATAAATTTCATTTTGCTGAAAGTCTACCCATCCACTGCTTCTAAGATTAGTCAAAATCATAGAAAAGGCTTTAACTTTAATAATTCCTGTAACTGGAGACCTATTCAAAGCAATTCGTCTACAGTTCAAGAGATGTGGAGACCCCAGACTGACAGCTGGTTTATACAAGGGAAGTGTAATGACCCCAGTGAACATCTGCTTCCTTCCTACCAGAGCTGGCTCCACTCATCACTCAGTCTCATCACTCAGATGCTGCAACATCTTGTCCTTGTGTGGCACTCTTGATCTTTGGCAGGTTACTTTTTGTCTACCAGTGAGTATTTCTGGTCTTTTTGAGTAGGCCAAATACTTCTTGACGTGCTCCCATAAGAATGGGGTCTCATGGTCCTCTGTGGCCCAGTAATTCCTAACTCAGAGCCTGGAGCATGGACACAGGGAATCCTGTGTCTGTTGGTGGACCACTATCATACCCAAATGACACAGGGAGGACAAACCCAACATCAGAAGGAGGGAGTTTACTCCAGTGTCTTCTATATGGGATCACACTCCAGCATCCAAGAGAAATGAAAACTCCTCTTGTCTTTCTACACCCCTGGGGTATTCTCATGGCTGGTCACAGTCCCAACAGTTCATGCTCTTACAGAATCCCTTCCTCACATCTAACCTACCTCTGTCAGGTTTCCTCTCTCTTGTAAGGAATGGAGAAACCTGGCCCACCTGCTTCTTGCTCTGTGGGAGACCTGTCTCAGGAGCCACCGAAGGGCTCACATGCCTCACAGCCAGCACGGTAAACCCTTGGCCTCTTCCCTTCCTGCCTGCTGTTTCCTTCTGTTGACAACAGCATAATGAGAGCAAGAGATCCTGAGAAAATCCACTTGTGAGTCGAGGGAGGGAGAGAGCACAGGGCTCCAGGAAGACAAGACTGGTCAGGCACAGACACAAACAGATGGTACTTGCTTTCCTCATCTCAGTGATATGCTTTCTCAACAGCAACAGAGTTCAGGTGACAGAACCTCCAAGCCACTGACCCCATGCTTGGTTGCATAGACTTTTCTGATTATCGACAGCCAGACACAGGACCCCGCATCTCATCCTTGTGTTATTGTTGGCTGACAGGGCCCACTGAAGGCTGAGGCAGGGAGGAAGTGAGATAGGGAGAGGAAACACTGGGGGAAAGATTCCTACAGAACCATCCATGAGGAACCCATTCCAGGAACCACCATCGATCAGCTCAACCGTGCCACTCTGCCAGAGATGGTAGTCATAGGGACGGGCACTCAAGAGACCCTCATACACTCAGACATCAGAACGTATGACATTAAATTGCAAGCTGAATATTTCAACTGTGCAAGGGAGTACTGTTTTCAAGGACCCTCAGCCATCCTAAAGGGCCATCTACATAGCAACTGTATATTATCAGGTTGACGGCAAACTGTTCCCATCTCTTCATTTAAGTAGGGCCGTTTAAGAACGAGTTAGCCTTTGCTCACCAACCTGGAGTTATAAGATCTCCAC
Organism: Enhydra lutris kenyoni; assembly: GCF_002288905.1. Classification (NCBI taxonomy): domain Eukaryota; kingdom Metazoa; phylum Chordata; class Mammalia; order Carnivora; family Mustelidae; genus Enhydra; species Enhydra lutris. The sequence goes on along the minus strand of NW_019154108.1, from coordinate 26,602,795 downwards.
AACAATAGAAGAATGCATCATTTCTCTTTATAATTGGTACTTTTCACTCATCTCTACTAGCTCTCCCCTACTGCTGGTACACATTAGCTCGGTATTACTGACTCGCATCTTCTGTCTCCCTCCTTCTTCTTCCAATGTGGGAGGCCCAAATTCAGAGGGCCTTTCCATTCCTGACCTCCTAGTTCCTCTGGCTTCAGCCGATTGCCTTGTCCATCCTGGGCTGGCTAGTATGGTGAGTCTACTTCTGGAGGAAAAGCAGCCCTGAACTTTTATCTCTAGAATTCATACTTTTTACCTCTTGGTCTACTCCTACCGCCAAAATCTGTCTCCATGTTCCCTTCTCAATCAATCTCTTTTTCCTCCACTTTCTTTTACTGCTTCCTTGATTCCTCAAATGCCTACCACTCCTTTTGTTCTAAACTGTTCTCCTGTCCAGTTTGGCTACTGACTCCATTTGGGTCTCCCTCCTCCCTCCAGGATTTTCAGCTCCTACAAGACTTGCCTTCTTCTCTTGATCCCTGGTCTTCAATGTATTGTTGTCCTTGGACCAAGAATATGGGCACCACCTCAAATCTTGTTCAAGATGCAGAATCTCCGGCCCCATCCAGACCTACAGAGTCAGAACTAACAACAACTAACAATAACAAGATCCCCAGATGATCTGTGTGTACATTAAAGAATCAGCAACTCCACCCTAAATTAGAAGATGCATTCCTGACAGCCAGCACTGGAACTGGTTTTGCCCCATTGTATTCCCAACACTGACCACTGTGCCTGGCAAATAGTAGATGCTCAGGAAATATTAATTGATTGGGTAGCTGTGTGGGCCTTTCTCTTGCCTCACATATTGTGTCCTCTCTCCAGAGGCATTTTGACTCATTTGTACCCCCTGAGTCACCTTTCACCTTGCCCTTCCCCACTCCTTTCCTTCCTCCTCCTCTGCCACTGGGGACAGGATCAGACTGGCATGCGGGAGAGGAGTTCACTGAAGGCCGATCAGAGAGCCCAGCGAAAGACCTCAACAGGCTGTAGGATTTGCTCATCTGCATAGAAGAGGAAAGGTCCCACACTCCTGCTCACTGACTGCTTTGCTCAACAACAAGCAAACCTCAGACATAATAAGGGACCTGCAAAATCACTGGAGATCATCCTTTCAGAGATGACAAATGCAGGTACCAAGCACCACGAGACATGAGCTCCAGTTTGCTTCTGACTTCACCCTTCTGTTGATTAAATGTACATGTATGAAATACTAGTAACAGGGGAGGGATGGAAAAAGAGATAAAGAATACTGAGAAATAAATTATGTCCTCAAGGAACTTACTGGAGCCCAGGCAATGAGTCTTCAGATACTCCCCTCGTTCCTGTCGCTTTCTTCTCTATCAGAGTGCCTCCCCTCCTGTGAGCAGACCGGGAGCCAGTCGAACCGCTGCCCAATCATACAAGGATGGAGGGATTGTCAAGGTATTATGACAAAGGGCTATGGAGGAGAGAAAGCCCAGGGATGGAAGCTCACGGCACTGGCAAAGCGGAGAATGAAATGTACAGATAAGGGAGAGGAGAAAGGAAAGAAATAGAACCGAGAGGGGGAAAATGGCTTTTGCAGCCATAAGATATTCACACTATAAACTTTAGTATATATATTTTTTAAAGCCCTCCACCTTGCACTTGTTTAGTAAGCAGGTGAGAAACTTCGGCTCTGAGCTTGCAGACTGTTTGTTCAGCCGTCTCGTAAATGTCAAGGGTGGACTGCTCTGATTAAGTCTACTCTCAGGGGCTCACTTGGCACCATCCATTCTCCTGTTCTTTGCCCAGCAACAGAGCAGGTGCTGCAAGGACACACCGGTGGGAAGCCTGTGTGCAGAACTCCTCCCAGGTGGGCTTCATTCTTCTTTCAGGGGCTGACAGTGCTGCCCCTGTCGAGTGGGGACAGGAGGCGGCCGCCCTCACCTCCAATTCAATGGGCACGGGCAGATCTCAGCAAAACCTACAAAACCCCACCATCCCATGGAGAAACTTCAGGTGACAGTCACCCTGGCCAGGCCAGGTGGGGCAGCTGCCACTGAGGGCACACAGCTTGAGCTGGCTCCAGAGCGAGCATGCCAAGCAGGGCAGCAGGGGTTCTGGGCGATTAGCACGTGTGCTGGGCGACACTCTGATGGGAAGGCATAGAGCCAAAGATCAAGGGACTTTTGCCAGCTGAGATTGTGAGTAATCACTGAGAAAAAGCTGATTGCTTAATTACAAGGTGGAATGTAAATACAGAAACAGGGAAGACAACAAACAGGGCTGGGAGGGCTGGGGAAGGCGGGAAGCCGAGGGTCACTGGATCCCCTCTACGTGGTTGGCTTGGACCTTTGCTTTCCAGCCCAACTGCCACTCCTCTGTCACAACGGCAACCTGCGGGCTCCTCGGCTCATCTTCCCAGGAGGACTTAAGGCAGAAAAGAGATGGGAGTGGTTGGCCTGGAGTCACAGCACTGAGATGAGAAACTCTAGGAAGATGAGGGCCTTGGTCAGGGTGACAAAGGTGCTTGAGTCAGGAACATTTCCTAGCAAGTTACTTAACATCATGAATCATCGTCTGTGAAATGGGGTAGTAATAGGGATGTCATGAGCTTGTCGGAGCAGTTAACCCAGATGGAGAGTAGAGCCAGTTACTTGATACGTGGATCTGAGTGAACGTGAAGTAATAACTAGCAATATTTTTAGAGCTGGGAATTATTTTGGAGCTTAAACATTCATCATCTCAAGTGAAGAACGTGTGTGTAATTCTTCAGTGAGAAGGAATCAGAATTGAATGACGATTCCTTCCCAGCCATTCGAGCAACGATGCTGAAACCTAACAGCAGAAAAGTCATCCAGGGCCACTTGTGCAAAATCCAGAGCCCACACTACCTGGGCCGCTCAGCCCTACCCACAGTCATCTGATTTCGTATGATCTGTTTGCGGGTCCGTCTATAAATTCCTCGAGAGAAGTAAATGTGCCTCTCTCGTCTGTGTCCCCCCGACTCTGGGAACAGCTCCTAGAACACAAAGGCACTTAGGCATCTTGCTCGAACATTCCAGGTGCACATTTACCCTGGAGACTGACTAGCTTCAGGGGGGATTCTTAGCACAGAACTACAGTTAGGAAGTTAATTTTACAGCTTATCCGGAGGATGGGTGCTGAGCTAGAGCCCAATAATGGCAGTAACTCCACCAAAAATATCCAGTGCCTTTGCCTGCAGCTCCTGAGACTAGCTAGAGGAGAAAGGGATGGCTCGTGCTTTCCGAGAAGCAGAGTTTACAGAGAAAATGCGGTAAGTCAGAAGGGAACAGGGGGAAGGATTCCAAGCCAAGCAAGTCAAGTAAGGTGGGAAGAAAGATCGCCCAGAAAAACATGGAAATGCAGAAGCAGCGAAAATCCCTTTTTTGTCCGGCTTCTCGATCCTGGTTTATGCTCCATCTGGATTTATGCTCCTGGTCTCCACACACCTCGGCCACGACCCAACTTTGTGACCAGAGGCCGCTTCTCAGTTGCCCCACCTGTAAATAAGAACAGAACACTGTCTTCCTAACTATGAGTAATAAACAGAAGTCTGGGCCCGTCTCTCCAGCCTCCCCTCTTCCTCCTGCCATACACTCTGACTTCAGTCTGATGAACCTCCCAGGCTGCCACGCTTTCTTATTTACTATTACTTCTGCCATGACTTCTTTCTGTGGCTACCGAACCACAGGTCTTCTTTGAAAACTCAGTTCAGGCATCAGCTCTGCCAGAAGGTGTCCTTGAATTCTTGGTCTCATCAGGCTCCCCTCCCACACGTGACTTCCTGTACTAGCCAGCATAGGGCCTGTCACGGTCTTCTGTATCTGTCGCCTTGTCTGTCTCCCCATGAGATTCTGAGTAAGGGCTGCCTAACTCAGGTCTGTATTCCCATCCTTTAGCACGATGCCCAGCCCATCGCAGATGCATAACATGGGCTCAGGTTTTAATGGGAAACAAGCCTGTTGGGGACTAAGCTACCCGGGTGTGTGAGGGGTGGGATGAGAAGCAAGAGGCACCATTGCCCCACGTTTTCACTCCCGGGAAAAGAGGAGGTGAGGTCAATGACCAGAAGCACTAGAAGGATTTTAACAGGCAGTGAGCACAGGGGAGCCCTGCTCCGTGGGCCTCATAAGAAAGAAAGTTGGGAAGACATGGAGGGCCTCTTCCCTGGAAAGGTTTTAGAACAGAAATGCACTGTCTTTGTGCAGCCACAGGCAAAAGTCAATACCAAAACAACAGGGCAAAAAAGAAAGCCTCCACCAAGAACCTTTAAAGGAAGGATTTGGGTCACAGGATCCTGGCAGGGGGTCAATACAAGATGGCTTTAGCTGTAACCGTAAGTGGACCCTGTTGAACTTTGTTCCCAGGGAAATGCAAGCAAGAGTGGCCTCACCAAGTTAGAAAGCCCTTGGATGTGACATCAGGGAAATGCCTTAGATGCTGTGTTCTCATTCCCCTTTCATAGTTTCCTGGATATAAATGGCCCTATGAAAAATGTGGGCTCTTGAGGAAAGAGCCTGTGTCTTAAAAAATAATAATAAAAAAAAACATAAATTAAAAGCTTTGTCTTTAATATGTCTCTCTCTCTCTCTCTCTCTCTCACACACACACACACACACACACACACACACACAGTCTAAAATGGAGCCAAGCAGCTCCACAGGCTGGACAAACACTCAGTCAAAAGAGATGTGAGTCAGTTATGACCCACTCCCCTGGGTTTGGGTTTGATAAGTTTTTGTGGTGTTCACCGTGTGCCCAGTTGGGCACTCACAGCTTTGTACACTTTATTTCACGTAATCCACACAATTCGTTTATAAGACTATAGTACTGACATACTCATCTCACTGATGAGGGAAACTGAGGCACAAGGAGGTTAAGAAACTGTGCCACGTTTACTCAGAGAATAAGTGGTAGAGCTGGGATACAAACCCTGGAAGTCTGGCCTCAGACCTTCTGCCCTTTTTTCCCTTAAGTAATCTCTACGCCAAACATGGGGCTTGAACTCACAACGCCAGAGTCCCATGTTCCACCAACTGAGCCAGCCAGACACCCCAGAGTCCCTGCCCTTAACCACTACTTTACACTGAAGAGGCAAAGCCGGCGGAGGTACCAACTACTGATCTGGTCCCTGACACCAGTAGGTGTTCTAGACTGAATGCTCGTTGTCCCTAAAATTTATATGGTGAGGTCCTAACCCCCAATGTGAGTATGTTTGGAGATAGGGCTTCTGGGGAGGTGATTGGGTTAAATGGGGGTATAACAATATGGCCTTAATTCAATCAGACCAGTGTCCTAAAAAGAGGGACCAAATCACTATGTTTATATCCTTTCATACTACCCAGCCATCAAAAAGAATGAAATCTTGTGATTTGCAAAAACGTAGATAGAGCTAGATAATATTATGCTGAGTGAAATAAGTCAATCAGAGAAAGACAGTTATCATAGGAATTCACTCATATGTGGGATTTAAGAAACAAAACAAGGGATCATAGGGGAAGTGAGGGAAAAATAAAAGAAGACAAAATCAGAGAGGGAGACAAACCATGAGAGACTCTTAACTCTAGGGAACAAACTGAGGGCTGCTGGAGGGGAGGGGGTGAGGGGATGTGGTAACCCGGTGATGGGCATTCAGGAGGGCATGGGATGTAACGAGCCCTGGGTGTTATATGTAACTGGTGAGGCACTGAACCCCACCTCTGAAACTAACAATAAGCTATATGTTAGTTAATTGAATTTAAATAACTAAGAAAATAAGAGTTATCAGAGTGCACGCTCTCTTTCTGCCCATGTGCACGGAGGAAAGGCCACATGAGGACACAGTGGGAAGGCAATGCACCACAAGTCAATCCACCTGCACCCTGGTCTTGAACTTCTGACCTCCAGACTGTAAAAAAAAAATGAATGTCCGTTGTTTTGCCACTAGCCAGAAGCATTCTGCTATGACAGCCTGAGCAGACTGATCCAGCAGTCACCATCCCTCAGGGCACCGAGCTGGACAGATTCCCAAGTCCTGGAGCTGACCACACACCCAGGCTCCGGGGCAGGCCGCCTGCAGCTCGTCCTCTGTACGTCATCAGAACTTGTGCATCCTGTGTCGCACGCTGGTGATGTGAAGACCAGCTGTGTTTACCATGGGTGTGCAAGTGGTGTGTTGGTGCTCTTAGCATGACCACTTTTAACCCCTGTCACCATCCAGAAAAGCCAGTGCTGTGGTATCTACCTGTTCAGGTGTTGTGAGAATTAAACGCAATGATTTGTGGGTAGCACTTATAACAGTGGTCATTACCTGGTAAACACTTGCTTAGCAAGGTTATGAACTGGCCCCACGTCCCAGCTGGTAATTGGTGAAGCTGGGATTTGAACCCTGATCTTTCTGCCTTTGAAGACCAAGGCAATCTGCTTTCCAAGGTGACAACCAGCTCTTGTCATAAATTTGACATTATCCCAGCAGTGACTTCCTTCATCATTCATTGAGAGATCGGATTTTCTTTCCAGTTCTGGTCACGGCTACCTGAAAAGAAAATAGTATCTAATGTATGTGTGTGGTGTGTGAATGCGTGTTGTGTGCCTAGTTTTTTTTGTTTTTTTTTTTTTCAGCTAAAAGTCATGCCCAGGCACCCAGAAAACCACACTTGGTAGTATTTCAGGTTGTGACATTAAGGGGCAGAGTCTGGCAGGCCTGGCGCTTCTAATAGCTGTGTGTCTTCATTCCCAGACCAGACTCTAATTTTCTTAAAAGACAAACAATAGGGTGAACATGTTTAGTGCCAGGCCATAGCACATGGGGATTTTTGGTAAATATTTGCTGCACCGAGTTGCTCCTGTGATAAAGGGAGGCAGGTATCAGAATGGGCTGGCGTGGGGCACACAGAGGTCCACATCCCATCTAATAGCCAACAAGCAGGACGGCTCCTTTGTGCATGGCCCCAGCTCACATCTTGGACCCACTGATGAAGCACTCAGCAGAAATAGCTGTGTAAGTGCTGGGATGGGACCAGAATTTTAAGAGCTATTAAAAATAAGCATGGCCCATGACATCATTGTCTGTTGCACAGTGAAGTCGGGGAAGCTGCAGTGGCCCACTGGCCAACGGGGAGTTAGGTCACAAAGACAACAGGAGCAAATGAGGCCACAGCACACTCAGCCCGGGAGCAGCAGTGGCCTGGAGACATGGAGACCCAAGTAACATGGGTCCCAGCCCTTCCCATGTCCCCAGCTCTGCCCCAGATCTCTATCACCTCAATGCTTTCTTGGTCTCACCATTGATCTTTCTTTGCTCTATTTCAAAGTCTTCCCAGAAAGAGAATTCAGCGTGGAAAGTCCATCAGGGCTGGTCCTGGAGGCTGGGAAGGACCTCCTCTGCAAAGGATGTTTGAATTCCCCGGGAAAGACTTGACGTTCTCCCTAAAACCAGCACCTGCAATTGGCATGGCTGTGGTTAGCCCCTTCCACCATCTCCTGGGTGAAGCAGCCTCCTGGATGGCTGGCTCTAAGGCCTCCAGACCATGCGTCACAGAGAAGAAGGCCCAGTCCCTGAGTTAGTCACCTTACCCCAACTCTCTGCCTCCCATATGCCCATTATATTTACGTCCCTCCCTGCCTCCAGTCCCGAGGTCTTGGCTGCCAACCCAGCCCACACCCTTCTCTCCTATGCAGAGTCACCACACGAGACTTTCAGCAGTTTTTTATTGTTCCTCTCTCCCGAAACCCCCTACATCACATCGTAGACAAGAACATCCACAGGGCTCAGGCTCGACCCTCTTCTTCCAGCTATACCCCTTCCAAAGCAGCCCTATCCGCCATCACCTATGAACTTAGCCCTACTTCAGAAACATGAATCCAGTCACATTTTGCTCCACTTTAAACCCCTCAGTGGTGCTTGAGAACCCGCAGAATGAATGTCATACTTTTCTAGTCAAGGATGTAAAACCCTCCAAGATCTGTCCCCTTTTCTCTGTCCAGACACGTTCCTTTCTTTTTTTTTTTTTTTAAAGATTTTATTTATTTGACAAAGAGAAAGAGAGATCACAAGTAGGCAGAGAGGCAGGCAGAGAGAGAGAGGGAAGCAGGCTCCCGGCTGAGCAGAGAGCCCGATGTGGGGCTCGATCCCAGGACCCCGAGATCATGACCTGAGCCGAAGGCAGAAGCTTTAACCCACTGAGCCACCCAGGCGCCCCCAGACACGTTCCCTTCTACACCATGCACCCACCGCATGGAAATCCTTTCTCCATTCCCAGCACGCTTCCCCAGGGTACCACACTTTCTCTCCTCCAAGTCTCAGCTCAGGCCAGACAGCCATCCAAACCGGAGCCCAGGGCACTGCCCTCTCTTTCCCACGACATCCGGGGGTCAACAGGCCCCATGGGGTCAATTTCATGGACATAGTGTCCCCTTCTTTCCTTCCTCACCTCTGGGCCAGGCAATTACAACTGCCTCCATTCCGGGCTCTAACTTGGCTCCTACCCCTTCCTCTGTTGTCCTTCTAACCTACACATCTGACTATGCCTTTTCGGCCTAAAGGCTTCAGTCCCTCCTCGTTGCCCGAATATGTGCCAGTCCTTTCCATGGTGTTTTCCAGCCACCCTTTTCCCCTTCAGAGGCTAATGCCTCTGTTCCTCATCAGAGGCTACTCCTGGTCCACATGCTTGTCCAATTTTATACATTCTGTTTCTGTCACTAGAACCACCTTTTCTGTGAGAAAAATTCATCTCATCCATAAGTATTAAACTAAAAATTCACTGCTCTTATGAACTCTCCCTAGAGACTCCAGCCAGGCACAGTGACCCATTACATCTTTGTGTCCTGGTCACACGTGAACCCTCTGAGGGCAGAGCCTCATTCCCCTTGGGCCTTGTGCGCCCAGGCACCTGGTGCTGTATCTCATGGAATGAGTGGCTCAAAGAGAAGAACATGTCTGTCTCCTGTGTTAGTGTCATTCGTCATTGCTTTGGCAAGATCACATTCCCAGATTCCGGAAACCACTTCTCTTCCCTTCATTGGACAAGTGGCTATCTTTGAAGAGACAGAAAATTCCTGTGCCTATCTCCCTTCTCACCCATTGATGATCTTTTCTTAGATCCATGAACGAACATCAAGGGATCTAAATAGCAAACATGTTGCAAAATACAGAGCTGCATGTGAAGGTCTGGGACGAGGGCCACCATCCTCCTCATAGGGTGGGAAGCATGGAAAGACAACAGTCTAGCTATGCACATGACCTTTTACCTGTTAGGCCTCCCCACCATTATTCACAAGTCAAGGGAGAGGAGGGAGAGCCTCAGAGCCTGCATCACTGTCTCCCAGGTATGGGCAGAGGCGGTAACCTCCCTGCAGCGTATTGGTTACATGATGGTGCATGCCCCACTATGTAATTTGTAAGCACCCACTTTGCAATACCACCACCAGTTTCTCAACATAAGCAGCTAGAAATGCTCACTTCAAGGCCAATGACCTGGAGAACACATCAGACCCCACAGGTTTTCATTCTGTACAAGACAGTACTCTCAGTGTAAGGGGAGAGTGCCACTGGCCTTCCAAAGATGGTGGCCATTTTTCTGATGAGCTCATCCAAGAAGATGGTTGTTTTGAATCCAAGGCAAACACGTAGGCTTGCGTCATAGGAGCACTCTGAAAGAAGCCTCTTCACTTAATTCCCAGGACCCTAAAAAGCCTATGCCACTGTGTCTTGCAGGGAAAAATCACTGCCTGGGACACAACAGTGAGAGTTCATGGTGCAAGCTCGTTGCCAGGGACATAGCATGGTAGTAGGTGCCAGAGACAGGGAACTGCATTGCTATCAACCACAGTAAATTAATCAGAGAGAAATACACTTATGGGTGAGAAGGCATGATCCCCTCTACCAGCAAGCTTGCCTCAGACATGCAGAGCCTGAGAGCAGGAAGAGGTTCAGGAAGCCAAATTCCCAGGTGTATGTAGAATTTTCCAACTTCCAAAACATTCCCACAGTTGGCAGCAGCAAGGAACCCAGGCAGCGGATGATGTTAAGAGCCATAGCGGAAGCCAGGCTGGAACGATCAGGAATAGGGTTAAGAGGGAAGGGACTGGAAGGAGTAAGTCCCCAAACCCAGGAAAGAGCTGCTGAGTGGGAGGAAGGGGACTTAGGGGGGATATTTGTTTAAAGTACACAGCTTTCTAAGGAAGGTATGGCTGGTTAAATGAAAGCTCTAGCTTTGCTGAGAATCAGATGGGTATGGCTAACCCGGGGGCAAAGGGGAGCTTCTTTCTCTAGCACATTCTATCTAGCCCTGCAGAAACAGAGCAAGAAGAGTTCAAGGTCTAGGGGTTCAATCTGGTGTGAGGAGTGAGGATGGATGCTATGTAGAGATAAACAATCCTTCTAAACAGCCTTGGGAGCAGATGGCCAACAAGCATTTCAGAACCAAAATATCTAGTGTTTAATTTGAAGATGTGGATGGCTTCAGTGTAAATAACCACCTTCATAGTTCTCTTCCGAATTGATATCAAAGTCTGCTTTGTGCTCAAAGATCACGAATCAAAGAAAACAGACGCATTTCCAAGCTGGGTCAATGTGGGGCAGAGAGAAGCAGCTGAGACTGTGGGACAATGTGGTGATCCATAAAATGAGCTCATTCCACAGATACAGGCATTCGGGGCCGGGGCAACAATGAGAATTTACTCCTCCCGGAAGAAGGGTCATCTTGATACAGGCATTGCATTCCATGGAATGTGCACCGGCAGCTGGAGGATATTAGATGTAGAACTAAAGGCTGGGAGATCCACTTGCTGTCCAGGCAGATGATGCGGAAAGTCAGAAATTAGACAAGAGACCAGAAAAAGTGGGGCACATGGAAAACCCAGGGGGTAGGGGCCTCATTATCAGAGCAGAACATCGTAGGAAGGGCGGTAGTCTGTAGCTGAGATCACCATGGGGGATCTCATCATGGGATTCAGCTTCCAGGGATGGTCTAATGGGAAGAAGGCTTCTGTACCTGACCATGTATAAAGAAGCTGGGGCAACTCACATCCTTTGGCACCATCACCCTACAGAGGGGGCTCCAATAGCCTCTCTCTAAGTAGCTCTCCAAAGAAGAATTCCAGCAAACCAGGTGGAGGAAAAAAGATACGAGCTATGAAAGGTTCTGGCACAGAGTGCTGGCATGAGGAAAGAGGTGTTCTAGGCAGATAATTTGGTCTGGGTGTCAGGGTGAGGGGCCAGTGAAGAGACTAGACATACAGGGAGGCATCAAATGACTTCTGTGATAGTTAAACAAGAAATTATGACTGCCTGCATGAGAGAGGGGGCCATGTTGACAGGAGGACAAATAAATAACTGTGTGATCCCCACAGAGATTAGAGGTAGGGCCTAGAAGCAGGAAGAAAGCAAAGACTTGGTGGTGATGGTGGTGGAAAGACTGAAGGGAGTGTCGTTTGGAAGAAAGCAAGAGCATCTTCAGAAATGCTGAGTCGGAGGTGACAGCCAGACAGCCAAGTTGAAAGTATCAAATTAGACCTTTCAAAATTATAGGATTGGATTTAGGGCCAGGACTTGAGATTGTGTATGTGAGTCATTTGCCTAAAGTAAATTAAATTGCAAAATGGAAGCATGTGAGAGAAAATTGGAGGTGTCTGCACTCATGAAGTGGACAAAGCCGGCTGGTCGGCAAGGAGAAGGTGTAGCTAGGGAAAACGGGCAAGAGAGAGGAGAAGGCGGTGCAGCAGAGGCCATGGGAGTGTGACAAACAGCGTCAGTGGCTGCAGAGAGGCCCTCAAACCCTGACTTTCACAGTGACCTTGAGAGATCCTCTGGAGAGCAAGTCACCTGGTCAATGACCCCTGGGGGCCCATTTTGAGAGATATCCTCAGAAGGACACTGGAGACGGAGGCCTGCCTACTGGAGAGCAGAGGGAGAATCTGATAGAAGAAACTGCCACCACCTCCTCACATGCAGCAACAGAGAGCGCAAATGAAGGAATGTAGAAGCTGTGTCCACCGGAGGCATGGGTAGGAGAGGCAGCCCATCAGGGAAAGCCTTTTTAAAAACAGATGTGAAAAAGCCAGGATTGCCCAGAGATGGATAAGGATGTGACTAACACCAGATCAGCCTAGAAAGGAAAAGATTCTCTGCATCAGTCAGCCATTGTTGTGTAACAACTCACCTCCAACCATGGTGACTTAAAGCATTACATTTGATATGTATTATGGGGGTATATCCTTGTTGGTCAGTTTCATTTTCTGGGCCAGGCTCAGCTGGCATCAGCTCTGTCTGCTTGCACATCTGTGGTCAGCTGCTGAGTTGGCTAGGAGCTTGGCTGGTCAAAGGTTGCTCTGTTGGGCACCTCAGCTCTTCCTCCCCATGGTTCCCCTTCCCCCAGCAGGATAGTCTGGGCTTATGCTCTGGCAGTGGAGGGGTTCTGAGAGAGATAGCAGGAGCCACAAGTGTTCTTGAGGTCTAGCCTGAAGCGGGCACACCGTCACTTCTGTCCCATGCTCTTGGGCTAAGCAAGTCACAAGGCCATCTCCCATTCACAGGGAGCACAGAAGGTTTGCCCTGTCAACTGGATAAAGCACAAAGTCACACTGCAAGGGGCACAGATACACGAAAGAAAAGACTGGAGGTGACTTTTGCCATCAGCAGGCGCTCTGGAACATGGCAAAGAGATGCACAGGTGAAGAGGAAGGAAGGGGAAGAAGGTCACAGCAAGGTCTAGATTTGTACAGTGCTCTCAGGAAGACAATAGACATAAGAATGAGAAAATGCGGACTGGCCCTTGCAAGTCTTGCCTGAGGGAGTCAAGCCAGGAGCAAGCACCTGCTGTGCCCGGGGGCCACCCAGTGCCTGGGAGGGGGAGCAGCACCGTGCTCTGCAGGTCTCAACTGGAGATTATGGGACAGAGCTTGGGAGCAGCGGAGTCCAGGAGGCTGAGGGGCCAGAGATCCCTTGGGAGAGCCTCTTTCTCCACAGAGACGCAGAGGCATCCAGCAGCCAATACACCCACTGGCCTGGGGACCTCGTCTGGGGAGAAGTCCCGACTCTTCACGTTCCTGAGTCACCCTCAGTGTTGACAAGACTCTCCATGAGGAGCCCAGAAAGTGTCAAAAGTAACGGAGTGCCTCTGATGTGACTCCGAAGGGCAACAAAATCAATGAATGGAAAATAGTTCATTTTTGTCCCATTGATTTTTTTTTTTCTGCTCATTGAGAACTCAGCTCCACATGGTCACTGAACTCACCACTCTCCAGTGAAACGCTTTCACCATCTTTAGGGCTGACCCCTGTGGCACCCATTCCTGAAATAAATGATGTATAACACATGTCATCCGCAAAAGAGTGGATTTTGAGGCGGTTGCATAACCCCAATGGGATAGTCAATCCCAAGGTTTTTCCACCAGGACAAAGCCTCCTTCTGCTCTGCTTCTCTCCAGCCAGAACTCAACCCTCTCAGCCACAGCCTCCTTTGTGAAAGGCCCTCCCTTCAGTGGCTCCCCGTCTGGCTTTCCCTCCCCACCTCCAGCCTCCTACGATCTTCCATGTCCAGCTCCTTGTCTTCTCTTCTTTTTTTTTAAAGATTCTACTTATTTATTTGACAGAGATCACAAGTAGGCAGAGAGACAGGAGGGTGGGGGGGAGCAGGCTCCCTGCTGAGCAGAGAGCCCGATGCGGAACTCAATCCCAGGACCCTGGGACCATGACCTGGGCCGAAGGCAGAGGCCCCAACCCACTGAGCCACCCAGGCGTCTTCTCTTCTTCTTGACTCCCCACCTCTCCTGGCGCTGCCTGAGTGAAATCACTCCTTACCTTGCCCCTCACGGCAGACACATTCCCCTCTCAGCTCCATGCTGCGGCTCAGCATGGGGGTGTCCTCTGTTAGAATGGGGGGCGTATGTGCTCTTTTCAAAAAGTTCTACTTCTGTTGATTCTGATAAGCTTCTCCCTCCCTGAGGCAAATCAAGTTTCTGTCCTCTCTCCTGCACCTCTCCCATTTCTCCCATCTCCTGGGAGGACGCTTGTTCAGAAGTCAGGGTGGGACTTCTGAGCCTGACTCAAGTCCCAGGCACCATGGTGTCTACTCTGCCTATTTCCTAAAATGAGGGAAGGAAAATTAGCATTTCCTGCAACTCTGTTTGAGTTGAACTTACATTTTATTTTCCTCTGCAGTTTGCTGGAGTGTATTGCATTGTTCACCCGCTCTTTAAGGACCTTATTCACACCCTCTATTCTACTGGTTTTCTGAATTTATTATAATGATGACTAAAATGTCAGACATTGGTTCTTTGGAGCTTTTAAGATACCACAAGAGTACCTCGTTTTATCCTTAAAACTCTGTAGTAGGAATCATTTCCCACCTTTTAAAGATGAACTTTCTTGGAAAAGCTATGCTTGGACTTGAGGTTCACAAAAATATTTTGTGTAAATGAAGAAAGAATGGAACGAGGCTTTTCCCAGGCCCTGTGTCCTCCAGCATCTGAGGACCAGGCATGGGAGGAGTGGCAGCAACGATGGGATCCCAACACACGGCAGGAAGAGCACAGACTGCGGGGCGTGGGGGGCAACCTTGGCGCTCCCCTTCGTTAGCTTAAGGACTCAGTAAATTATCTTAGTTGGTAGAAATGTCACCACCAAGACTCAAGAGCAAACAACCAGGAAGAAAGAAGATCTCCTCACATTAAAAAACAAAACAAAACAAAACAAACAAACAAACAAAAACCTTCAATTTTTTTAAATAAAGAAGCATAATTATTATTACCATTAAATTAACTTGATTTAACCTACATAAAATGGCAGAAAGTGGGGATAGGCTTCAGGACACACTACCCCAAAATATGGCCCCTTGGCATAGTGAGTGTCTTAAGCTGGAAGAGTCTGAGAAGACAGCAGGTGCAGGAAGGTCACTCTGACCTCCTGCCCTGCACCCCTCTTCCCTGAGACAGGGATGAGTCTCCCGTGTAAAAGGTACCCTCTCTGCATCAGGACGAAGGGAGACATGCTTATCACCAGAGATGGGGAGTTTGGGGCTTAGAAATCTGTACAAACAAATCTTGTTAACTAACTCTACCTTCCTAGCTACTTCTTCACCATTTACTACCCTGAACCCAAACCCCTCTGTCTTGTCAATTCTTCACAAATTTATTGTTCTTTGTCTAAAAGCTGTAACACCTTCCTGTTCAGGTCACTTCTTGAAGTCTTCATCCTCTTGTGAAGGATCCCATGTACATGTAAAAATTCAGTAAAATTTCTAGATTTTTCTCCTGTTAATCTGTCTTTTGTCAGTTTAACTTCCAGATCCAGCCAGAGACCCTAAGAGGGTGAAGAAAAACTACCCTCCCCCCCTGCAGTGGGTTTGGGGGAAATGGAATTAGTTCTACACTGTGGTCTTTCAGGCCTCCCTACCCTGGGTTACCTGTCTGTAAGGCTCCTGAAATGATCATCGGAATAAATATTCCAGTTTTCTCAGGTCATTCCTCCAGGAACTATTCCTAACTACTGTATCCCAGGAACAGAGTAGAAATGTAACAGTCAATAAAACAAAGACCCTGCCCTCAGGAACTTGCCTTCCATTCAGGGAAACGCCCGGTCCTCCCCAAAATGAACAACAACGGAAAACTCCACACACGTAAAATGCCAGGTTTAGGATGAGTGAAGAAGAAAAATAAAGCCACTGAGGGGAAAAAGGAACTCCTGGAAGAGGGAAGAACGCTGGCGTGTGGACTTGGAGAGGTAACACAGAGCAGAGACCTAGAAGAAGCAAAGACGGACCTCAGGTCTGCATTCCACAGCTGCCCTGCCCTAGTTCAGGATGGTTCCAACTTGGCCGGCATTGCAAGAGGGCTTGTCGAAGGTGGTGCGGTTGGCTTCCATCAGAGTCAACGGAAGGAACGCCGGACGCTCCCTCTTGTCTTCCTGCTCCCACCTACCAGGCAAAGAGCAAAACAGAACTCTTGCAGATGCATGCACCCAAATCCTTTGATTCCTTTCCATACCCTCCTCAGATATACCAAAACCAAAGCAGTAATGGAGGAAGACGCCTGGGGTGAAGTTTAGCACTGCTGTGATTGGCTGGAGTGTCTCTCCTTTCTTGACCTGGCTTGGCATCTCCAAACACCATTACTGACCAGGGCTCCTCCACGAAAGCCAGAGGAGATGAAGGAAAATTCAGTCAACCACCTGAGGGAAATCCTATCAACAGTTCAGATGCAAGAAAGTTGAATCTGGTGGCTTTAAGTTTCCCTCCAGCGAAATGTTCTGCTAACACTGAGGAAAAGTTATACCCTTCTGCCATTCCAAATATCCGTTCTCCCTACCCCCATTCAATTCACCAGGGCTCATGGTAGCCCTCAAAGGGAGTTTTATGTGATGTTTTAAGTTTAATTTTATGTGCTATTTTACCTTTTTCCTTTCTTTTATTTTCTTTTTTTCTTGCTTGCTTTTCTTTCTTTTTTTTTTCTTTTCTTTTTTCTTTTGCATTTGCTTTGACTCATAAGGAATAAATGATGAATCAGTTCTCTGAATCTCTGAGTCAAAATTTGTTGCATATTCAAATCTGAAAGTAAGAACATTGGTGGTAAAAAGGACAGAAGGGAGTGAGAACAGGAAATAGTAAGGGACAGGTAGGAAGGAAAACCACAATAAGAAAAGTCCCCAAGTCTGGAGGTTCCTCAAAAAGTTGAAAATAGAGCTACCCTATGACCCAGCAATTGCACTAATGGGTATTTACCCTAAAGATACAAACATAGTAATCCGAAGGGGCACATGCACCCAAATGTTTATAACAGCAATGTCCACAACAGCCAAACTATGGAAAGAACCTAGATGTCTACCAACAGATGAATGGATAAAGAAGATGTGGTATATATCTACAATGGAATACTATGCAGTCATCAAAAGAAATGAAATCTTGCCATTTGTGATGACGTGGATGGAACTAGAGGGTATTATACTTAGTGAAATAAGTCAATCGGAGAAAGACAACTATCATATGATCTCCCTGATATGAGGAAGTGGAGATGCAACGTGGGAGGTTTGGGGGATAGGAAAAGAGTAAATGAAACAAGATGGGACAGGAGGGAGACAAACCATCAGAGACTCTTAATCTCACAGAACAAACTGAGGGTTGCTGGAGGGGTTGGGGGCGGGAGAGGGTGGTTGGGTTATGGACATTGGGAAGGGTATGTGCTATGGTGAGTGCTGTGAAGTGTGTAAACCTGGCGATTCACAGACCTATACCCCTGGGGCTAATAAAACATTATATGTTTATAAAAAAATTATAAAAAAGAAAAAAAAAAGGCCCCAAGTAGAGAGTAATTGATAGTTTGATGGCTCACCCTAAGCTCCCAGCCCCTCAAGGCATCCACAACCTCAAGCTCTGGCATTTGTTTGCTGGGGCTGCCCTAACCAAGTACCACAGACTGGGTGACTTAAGCAACAGAGATTTTTTGCCTGAAGTTCTGGAAGCTGAAAGTCTGAGATCAAAGCGTCAACAGGGTTGTTTCTTCTGAGGTCTCGCTCCTCAGCTTGTACATGACCATCTTCTCCCTAAATGTCCACATGGGCTTCTCCCTGTATCCGCATTTCTTCTTCTTATCAAGATACCAGTCACCAGATTAGGGCGCGCCCTAATGACTTCATTTTACTTTCATAACCCTCCTCAAGACCCAGCCTTCAAATACTGTCACGTTCTGAGGTTCTGGAAGTTAGAACTTAGATGAATTTGGGGAGTACACAATTCAGCCCATAACAGCCCCGGTGCTTCAGATCTCTGAACTCTTGCTCCCTTTGCCTTCTTCCTTTTGGGCTATTTATTCTAGAGTGGAAGAGTAACAAACAGTGTGCAGGACTAATGCTACCCGAGAGCCTGTCTCCATAACAGCTGTGGTCTGGATGCCATGTCAGTTCCTCCCCTCTTAGAACAGGCCCCAAAGAGCAGGGCCCACACAGCACCCACCTCAGTTCCATCCCAGCAGGGTAGCTGCCTATGACTCCTGGGACCAAGGGACGAGAATCTCACTCTAATGAAAGAAGAAGATGAGGAAATGGGTTTCAGGGACAGGCCACTAGGGAAATAGAAGTTTCCTCTTTTCTAGGGAGTAGTCACAAGTCCACAAACAGAAGTCAAGCATCTAGCCATCCTTGCCCCCCTCACCCACACATCCGTCTTTGCCTGTTCCCAAGATCTGAATGTTCTGGAAAGGAACCTGATGGCTTGAGTTGTCAGAGATGAGGGCAAATTCTTAGTTCCATCAGACCTGGTTATGCCCTTACTTCAGACTTCTAGAAAGTCCTCAGGACTAAACCCCTCTAAACTCCTCTGCCCCACCCTCTGAACTCCTGCCCATATTTTCCTGTGGGGGTAAAGCTGGGAACACTAATTTCAAATTCTTACAGCCCAGTGAACAATGCCTTTCCAATCCCCCACAGCTGGGTGCTGTTCTAGAGTAAAGGATCAAAGACAGAACAGTTTCCTCATTCTTCTCCCTCGAAGTCACTCAACTTTGTGGGGGAAAGTAGGCTTGAGAACAGCCCCATGCCTGAATGACACAGTTACATAACACCATTCTCCTCAGACAATTGAAGGCTCACCATGGGCCAGAGTGTGTGCCGCTGTGCCGATAAGATGGATTCTGAGACTTTGTGCAGAGCTGTCACAGGATGGCAGAGCTCCCACAGCTGTGCAGACAGGGCCCCTCAGGCATTCCATCTCATCAGTGACACAAGCTAAACATACCGATGTTGGCTCTGGGCCTTCATGAGTCTCTGCTCTGTCCCCCTCCCCACTCCACTCTGGCCTCCCAGGAATCAAAGAAAGATGGGCTGCCCACAGGGAAGCATCAACTGCCCCTCAGGGCTCATCAGATAAACCTATTGAATAAGCAAAATTGAGTTTATTAAACTTACTGCAGAAAAAAGAACACCATATTGTCAGAGTCTTGGTGTTTCAACAGGGGAAGTTAAGGAAGAATATTTACAGCTGTCTGGGGTCTTGGCTCAAAGAATTGAAGAGATGATCTTTTAAGGGAAGGATCTGGATTAGTTAGGCAGTTCCTGACATAATAGTTTAAGTTTAGTGGACACAGCAAAGAGAAGGCCTTAATGCAAATCTTGATATGCAAGATTTGTGCTTGATCAACAAAGTTGTCTATTTGGGTAAGCAAATTATTATTCTGGTAAGAAAGCCATTAGCACACATAAGAAAACTGCTTGTCTCCATGAATTGCCTTCCAGACCGTGAGACTGCATTGTGACAGGGGCCTCAGTCCTTAGTGCTGCTTTGTGGTCATTCTTCAGCCTGAGCTGGAGAATAAACCATTACCTTCTAGAGTCATGGTCAATGCAGATCTGCAGTGATGTTTGAGGTGTCATGATCACGTGTCAGGTTCTGACTGTTGCTACATCTGATGAGAACATCTTCAGGTTCTCCAGCCTGTGGTAGGCAGAACAATGGCCTTTCAAAGATGTCCAGGCCTTAATCCCTGGAAGCTGGGAATATGTTATATTCCATGGCAAAGGGAACTTTGCAATTATAATTAAGGTTACTGATCCTAAAATAGAAAGACTATTCTGGGTTATCTGGTGGGCCCAGTCTAACCTCAAGGGCCCTGAAAAGCTAAGAAGTCTCCCCAGCTAGAAGCACAGGAGATACAGAAGAAGGGGAAGCCAGGAAGATCCCACGTGCAAAAGGGATTTGACATGTCATTGCCAGCTCTGAGAAGTAGGGACACATGTACAAGGACAAAAGGAAGGCCTTTAGGAGCTCAGGGTAGTCTCCAGCTAACCCCCAGCAAGGAAATGGGACCCTCTGGTTTACAGCTGCAAGAAAATGAATTTTGGCAACAACTTGAATGTGTGTGGAAGCAAATTCTTCTCAGAACCTCCCAGTAGGAGTCCAGACTACCAACACCTTGACTTAAGTCTTTTGAAAATTGAGTGGAGGAAACAAACTAGCCCAGACTTGTGACCTACACAACAGTGATGTGATAAAGTTGCATTGTTTAAATCCACTAAATTAGAAGTAATTTGTTATGGCAGTGATAGAAAACTGATATATGGCTTTTTGCTGGCTGATAATTTGTTAGATCTTTAGACAGAACAGCAAGTGCACACGAGTGTTTGAACACCACAATATGACTAATAATAACAGAGGTGCAATGATCAGAGTTCTGTTGTCCACAGAAAGCTGGGAGCCAAGTATGTCCCAGAGAAAAGAGTCTGTTCCAAACGGAGTGGTTTACAGAACCATAAATGGAGATACTAGTTAAATTACCTACTTTCCTAACTTCTATGCCGGTTCTCCAGATCTATAGACATTGAAGTATAACATTCTCCTCCTAAAATAGCACATGTTCCGCTTTGAAAGGCCAATATTATATCCTGGGGCTGTTCTATTGTGAATCAACATCTGCCCAATCTTATAAATTTCTCCAGTAAGGACTTCTGTGGTAGCTCCATAGCAGCATTGCCTAGCTCCCTTGTCAATGGATGAGCAATGAAGTATAAAAATTCCCAGACTTTGGGCGCCTTTATTTCAGACATGAAATAAAGAGTCTCAACGAAGAAGAAATTGTTCCAAATTCTCCTTAATGATTACAATTTGGGGCATCAAATCAAGGCTCAGCTTTTTGAGTTACCTAACAATCTCTTCTTCCCAAAGGGAAAATGGATGAGCCAAAAGATACTTTGGGTAGTATCAGAGACTATTTGAAGGCAGGGATCCGTTTTTCGAGATAACAAATCCCTATCTGGCTTGTGAATTATAGGCTTTTTGGCCACAAATCTAATCCTAGTTATTGGGAACCTCCCAATGGTCAGTAATCAGCCAAAATATTCCTATGAAGTTATTGAATATGGTTTTGGCAGTTCTTGACAAGAGTGGTTTGGCACTAGCCAGTGAGATTTATAGAAGACAGATCATTAGGTCCATCTGAACGAAAGAAGCATGAAGTTGGGCTTTAACAATGAGCACCTTTGCTAAGGTCTGCAAAAGTAGGGCAGCTCAAAGATGTTCCAAGACCCATGGCCCATATGTCTCATAGTCCCTCTGCAAGGTCTGTTTCTGGGAACACTCAGTTACATAGGCCATTTCCTAGAAAAGGTTCCCAGGTGTTGTTTTCAGTGGAAATAGTATGTTTCCTTCCAAGATATGATATTAAAGTAAGTCTCAGATTTTTGGCTCTTGGAGATTTTTTGGTGTTTGCCATCTAAAAAGTCATCAAGTGGTTGAGGAAACCAACCAATTCATTACAAGGGAAGCAGACTGAAGAAAAGTAGATGGCAACAAAAGAAAAATGAGTACAAAGCCAACAGTTGATTTTATTGTATGTTTTAGCCAAATCATTAGCAAATTATAGCCAGATATTGGGCTCTCACCAAGAAGTGACTAGGGATGCAAAGGGCAACATTAAGACAGAGGCCATATGGGTGTCACAGTTAAGGGTTAACATGTACCTGTGAGCAGATTTTTAAAGAAAGGAAAGAATAACTAGCTAGGAAAACAAAGAGCAAGACATGCAAATGAAAGCATCATAACCTGTGGCTCTGGAAATCTGGATTTTATTTTGAGAGTCTTGGGTACAAGTTGCGGGAACAATTTACTCTGTTGTCTGCTTGATCTAGGTACAGGGTAGAAGCTGTCTCCTCCCTTCTGAAGATTGTCAGAATCCTCAATTTATAGCCTCCAGCTGGGATAGTCTTCCAGTGATTTGGGGACGACTTGGGTCTTTTTATTTGAGAGACATAAATCCAAGGGCCAACCCCTTGGAATTTTATGGCAGTGCTAGTCATTTCATTTCTTTCTTTTAGTTTTTTTAAGGGTTTTTATTTATTTATTTTTTTTTCAGAAACAGAGATAGGACAAGCAGGGGGAGTGGCAGAAAGAGGGAGAAGCAGGCCCGTTGTGCAAGAAGCCCAATGTGGGACTCAGTACCACGATCCGGGGATCATGACCTGAGCCAAAGGCAGACATTTAACCGAATGAGCCAGTCAGGCATCCATATTTTGACAGATATAGATAATAAGGTTATTTTTATTGACATTTGAAGTCTATCTGTCTCCAATGTCTCTTTCAGAAAACCACTTTTTCAGGGTTTAAGTCATACAAATGTTGTTTAGAAAGATGTTAAAGAGGGTACCTGGGTGGCTCAGTGGGTTAAGCCTCTGCCTTTAGCTCGGGTCATGATCTCAGGGTCCTGGGATCGAGCCCTGCATCGGGCTCTCTGCTCAGCAGGGAGCCTGCTTCCCCCCTCTCTCTGCCTTTCTCTGCCTACTTGTGATCTCTCTGTCAAATAAATAAATAAAATCTTAAAAAAAAAAAAAGATGTTGAAGAAAGGCTGCCCATACCTATTAATGCTAAAATTGGGTGTGTTACGTGACTTTCTTGAATTTGGGGACAAATCTGCATGAAATAGAGCATAGTCTAGGATCAGAAGTGGTATCTCTAGAAGTGGGTCACCTTTTTACTTACTTATAAAGAGACAGTTGATGAACCCTAGGTGTTGATCTCATTGTCACTAAAACCAGTAGCAAGACCTTAGGCCATGGATGTTCCAGAGGTCTGAGAGTCTTGCTAATTTTAGTTTGGAGTTACATTTGTATTTTTCAACTTTCCAAAGACTGGGGATGATGTGGATAATAACGTACCCAGGTGGAAAGGCTTTGCAAAAGCTCTTTAAATGGTACTCCCAATAAAATGGATATTCCTGAGAGAGAGATTATCAGACAGATGGATTACAATTCCCAAGGTTGGGAACACGGAATCAAGGAATTTTTTTCAGAGCCATAACTCTCTGACAAGGAAAAGAATCTATACATCCTGAGAAAAAACAAGCAATAGTCATATGTAAAATCATTAGGGAAGATAGTATGAAATGCTTTTGGAGATGTTCAAAAAGGAACCTAAAGCTTGGTGTCCTTGTCCATGTCCCACCCTATTATTTTTTCCTACAGTTCCTTAGTTGGCAGAAGAAAATTGTTTGTCCCGTGATCTTTTTGCTCATAGTATCTACAAGTGTGTAAAATTAGAGGATCCTTTACCTGATTTTATTGACTAGGATGGGACTATCTAGTTGTTTTATCTGTAAGACATTAACCTTATCCTGCTTTTGTCCTAGAGCTCTTTGAAAATGTTCAGCAATGTTGGAGATACAGCAGTGGAGCCAGTTCCCTTTCCAGTCTTTACTTACATGTCAAAAATCCTATTTCTGTCTCAAGGTCATTCACAGACATGAGGTGAAAGTTAAGATCGCATCTGTATCAGGATCTACTCTTGAATGCTATCTAAAACATTTGAATATCTCTCCCTGGAGTTTTCAACAGACTCATCCTGTCTTTGCTTACAGGATCAGCTTTAAGTCCAATCTATCTTCTAACTTTCAGTATACACTTCAAAAGAACTGGTACCTAGAACTATTGGAACCCTCTGCTTTCTTATGCAATTCATGGTCTTTCAGGACACTCTCAAGTTTACTCCAATCTGTCTTCTCCATCCAAATTTTTGTCTCTGAGATTCTGTGTCAGGAGTCTCCGAGACCACCTTTAAGTTCCATCAGTTACTAGAAGGACCCATGAGACTCAAAAAAGCAGTTATAGTCATGTTTATAGTTTATCACAGCAAACAGACACAGATTAAAATCAGCAAAAGGGAAAAGTAAATGAGGTAAAGTCCAGGAGAAACCAGGCACGAAATTTCAAGTGTCCACTCCCAGTGGAGTCCCATGGGACACATTCCATTCTCCAAACAATGGAATTGTAAAGCATTGCCAATCTGGGAAGCTCATCTTTGTGTGCAGTGTTTCCATTGGAGGTCATTGGAATTCTTTCTATTATGTCTGGGCTTTAGTAAATATTTAACAAATTCTTTTAGGTCAGTCTGATATCAGATCTTAAAACCAATCACAGAGATTTTGCTCTGTTTTGAAAATGTTTAATGTTAAAAGGCAACTCAGCTTTAAGGCTTTCTTCTATCTCTGTCAATGACTTTTCTAAACACTAAGGCCAGAACCAGGGAATTAACCTGTACTTCTCCTTTTTCTCAACCCCCATATCCAATAAGTTATCAGGAACCGTTCCCATTTCCTGTACAATGTTGTTCTGTTTATGGAGTAGCTAAACACAGATATTGGAAGTAGAGAGGCGTGTGTGTCTCTGTGTTAAGATAACATAATAAGGAGCTACCACACAAGAAGGAAGTAGTACATTGCTTAGCATGCATTTAAATAGGATTTATTGATTACACGAGATTTTTATAGAAATATGTTTTTACAGAAGTGTCGGTTTCATTTTGTAAAGCAGACTGTTTCATAAAGGAGATCCAAAGGATGCTTGGGTGCCCTTTATGCCTTTTTCCTGAGGTTTTGTGTGTCTCTATTCATTGATGATAGTGAAGAGGAGAAATGCTGGCACATTTTATCATTATGCAAATAGATGAAATAGGCTCTCAATAACTTTCTTAAGGTAAATTGCTAATTTCCATTTAAAAAGAAAAGACAGAACTCCTTTATAGAATGACCTTTGTCTCAGGCTATTTTGCAAAAACAAGTATTTTCTGTAGTCCATTTCTAGAACTAACATTTCTTCTGGTAAGCATTGCAAAGGCTGCATTCATATGCACACAGAGAGAGAGAGAAAGAGAGAGGGACTGATGGATAATAGACAGATTAAAGCAATGGTGAAATACCTACAGATTTTCTGTAATTCTGTGGTCATTAATAATATCCAATTGTAGATTGTAAACATTATGGAATTCACGGTGGATTTTTTTGTCATTCTGAATTTTCTCAGTGAGATTGCAAAAAAAAAAGCAGCCATATTGTGTGTAGATTGTGGCTTGGGCTTGGGGGATGTTATGGGTGAAAGTTTGTGTCCTCCCAGAAATTCACATTTGAAGCCCTAACCCTTAATATGACGGTACTTTGAGGTGCGTCCCTTGAGCAGTCATTAAGTTTAGAATTGGTTATGGAAGAGGGACCCCCCCCCAAATGGGATTAGTAGCCTTATAGGGAGAGAAAAAAAAAGATCTCTTTTCATGTGCATACACTAAGGCAAAGCCATGTGAGCACACAGCAAGATGGCAGCCACCTGCAAAGCCAGGAAGAGAGCTCTCACCAGAACCCAACTCTACTGGCACCCTGGTCTTAGAATTCCAGTCTCTAGAACTGTGAAGAAATAAATGGTTATTATTTAAACCATCCAGTTTGTGGTATTTCGTTATGGTAGTCTGAGCTGACCAAGACAGGGAAGAAGAAAATCTATAAAAGTTTATATGTTTAAAAAGTGTTTCTGAAATATTGGGGATCAGATGACACAAGAAAGATTAAATCAGCCATATCCAGAACGTGGGAAATTCTGCTACAGAAATGATTTGGTATTGGGGTGCCTGGGTGGCTCAGTTGGTTCAGTGGCTTACTCTTGATTTTGGCTCAGGTCATGGTCACAGGGCCCTGAGATCAAGCCCTGCATCAGGTTCTGTGCTCAGTGGGGAGTCTGCTTGAGGATTTTCTCTCTCCCTCTCCCTCTGACTCTCTCCTGGCTCACTCTCTCTCTTTCTCTCTCTCTCTAAACTAAATAAATAAATTTCTTGGACAAAGTAAATGACCTGGTTTTCTCAACAAATAAATGGCATAATAAAAAAATGTTGGAGAGAGGCACCTGGGTGGCTCAGTAGGTTAAGCCTCTGCTTTTGGCTCAGGTCATGATCTCAGTGTCCTGGGATCGAGCCCCACATTGGGCTCTCTGCTCAGCTGCTTTCCCCTCTCTCTCTACCTGCTGCTTTGCCTGCTTGCTCTCTCTCTTTCTCTGTCAAATAAATAAATAAAAATCTTTAAAATAAAAAAAATTTTTTTAAATAAGTGGGAGAACTATCAGGGGGTTAAAGACATATCAACCCAATGCAGTGTATGAACCCTGATTACATACTGAAACAAATAGAAAAGTAAACAGTTGAGATAACTAGGGGAATTTGAACACAGTCTGAGCACTAGAATATGTTCTGGAATTACTGTTAATTGTGTTAGTTGGAATAACGGTTTTGGTATTTTATGTTTAAAAAATGGTAGGAAGATGATGGTAGACAGGATGAAAGCAACTTGGCAAATGTTAGCAAGATGGGTGATGAGTACATAGAGATTCAGGGTTTTTTTTCTCTACTTTGTCTTGTGCCAAATTTTCCATTGTAAAGACTTTTTTTTTTTTTTTAAGCAGGAAAAAGTGAGGTGCCTGGATGGCTCAGTCAGTGTCTGCCTTTGGCTCAGGTCATGATCCCAGGGTCCTAGGATTGAGGGGGCTCCTTCAATGGGGAGCCTTCTTTTCCCTCTCCCTCTGCTGCTTCCCCTGCTCATGTTCTCTCTCACTCTCTCTCTCTCTCAAATAAATAAATAAAATCTTTAAAAGAAAAAAAATAAAATAAAGCAGGAAAAAAGTGATCTTTCTATTTGAAAAAGTTGGGAATCACTCTTGGAAATGATGCAAATAACCAGTTCACATTCAGGGACAGTGAAATTATATATAAAATTATATATATATATATACATATATATATATATATGTATATATATATATATATATATTTACCATTTTTCTTAACTGAGCTGGACGTGGTACGTCTGTTAAATCACTTGTGAGACCCTCATTAACGAGCACTCAGCACATGCGCTCCTCTGCGGCATCTCTAATTAAAGCTTGCTGTCCTTTACACCACCCTCAGGCCAGCAGCTCACACCTGAGCAGTACCCTCAGCTGCCTCAGCTTAAGCTGTGGTACCCTGAGAGCCCTTTAAATAGAACTGAGCCAGAATGCACAGAAATGCCCAGCAGCTCCCTCCCACCACTTCCAACCCTTAATAGACTCCCGCTTGCCACTGCAGTGTTGTGGCTCAATCCTTCAGGATTGCTCTCTCCGGGCCCAGCCCAACCTTTGGTCTGGCTTCTGGCCTCTGTTATCTTACTGTGTCTCAGCTCTGACAGGTACTTTCAACTTTGGATCCTCCTGCCTCTGGCAAAAAAAACAGCACAGCTGCCACTCCGGGTTTTCCTAAGGTATGTCTTCCTTGTCTCTGGTCGCCTTATCCCTCTACTGGAATGTTCCCCCCTCCCCCTCTCTAAGTGACCAACATAGCTTCCAGAAACCTATCTAATATTTCCTCTTCCCCTTTCAAAGGGGTTGGGTTGGGTTTCTCCATCCCATATTCCTGTGATGCCATATTCTGTTATAATCATCTTTTTTTTTTTAATCTGAGTATGTTTATTGTGCCCACACTAAAAAGTGTTTCCCTTTTAAGTTTTTGGTCGAACTGATAAAAAGCAAGACACATCTCGGCATGTATAGTACAACCTATTAAAACAAACAAAAAAGTATGTCTCTGAAGTGGGATTCCTTGTAATTTTTACTCTTTTTCTCCCCACCTTCCTACATATGAATCTATTATAATGAATATATATTACATTTATATCAATAGGAAAAAAACCAAAAAAAAACAAAAAACAATTTACGGGCACCTGGGTGGCTCAGTTGGTTAAGCAACAGCCTTAGGCTCAGGTCATGATCCCAGAGTCCCAGAATCGAGTCCCACATTGGGCTCCCAGCTCCATGGAGAGTCTGCTTCTCCCTCTATCCTTCTCCCCTCTCATTCTCTCTTTCACTCTCTCTCTCTCAAAAGAATAAATAAAATCTTTAAAAAAAAAAAATTTCCAAAATGTTCAACTGTAGTAACCACAGTCTCAGTGGTAATCCCTTAGTATCAGAGTTCTCGTTGTCCAAGCTCAAGACAAAGAGATCTGGTTAAATTATTTGTTCAATCTCCCACTATCCAGATTCCTATATTTTGTTTCCCTAAACTCAAGAACCAAATACTTGAGGTAGAATACTTATAATTATTACTTTTTCTATTAGTCTCATTCCTGCCTCCATTTTTTATTTTTTTTTTCTTTTTCCTTCTCATATACTAATTTATATATATATTTTTTATAGCTGATATACTTATTGAAAGAACAAATATATCTCTGTGACTTCATTTAAATTCCTTTCGGAACAAGACAGATTATAAATAAAACATATATGTCTGGCTCCTATAGAAAAATATAACTTTGATAAGAAACTCAACTCGAGTAGGTGTACTTTAGGGACAATGATAATCCCCACATGATAATCTCCTTCTATGGGAGCAAAACATTGCAAATAGGATGGACAAAGTCTCTAAGAACCCCAAATCCCTCACCAACCAAGAGAGAAGATGAGAATTGTTGAGTTCCCCAGAAAAAAAAAAAATCGAGTCTTCCTTCTCCTGGAACCTGCAGTTGGTACAAGTATTGAAGATCGTGTGCCCCTCACTGGCAGAGCACATCTGTCTGGTGTGCTAGGCCATTCCTTGGTGAGCACATCGAGAGCAGCACCTCTCAACCATGGGTCCCTGGAACTCGAACCCTTCCTCCACTGACACAGGCACGGCTGTCCCCAGTTTGTTGAACATGACACAGGTATTCACGACCTTCCCCTCGAAGCCTTGCACGGGGATACGGAAGCCACAGCGAACACAGGTGACCGTGTCCTGTGCCCCGGGCAGTGGCAGGAGGGAGCCACAATCCGGACACAAGTCCAGGTCCGACTGGAACCTGGAGCTGGAGTATGCGCGGTCCATGCCATACCGGGTGCAGGGGCACCGAGAGCAGCCCCTCCGCTGGACCGACCGAGTGGCCCCAGCTCAAGCCCCCGTCCCTGCACACACGGTGCTCACTGTCCAGACCTGCTGGCCTAATCATCTTCTTAGGTGTCCGTCCCTCCTACTCAACTTTGATCTCCTTTTCATCCTTAGCATCCAGCCAAGCACATAGTAGGAAGTACCTGACACGTGTTTGTTGGGTGGGTGGGTGGGTGGGTGGGTGGATGGATGGATGGATGGATGCCTGAATCCAAGAGGCCCAAGAGCCTTATATATCTAGGTATCTCAAACCAGGAGAGGAGAATCCAACCCTGTTCTGTTCTATTTGATCACATCCTCTCTGTTAAACACCCAGGCCCATTACACAGGCTTACCTTCAATGGGAAATATTCTGGAACTACTCATTGTCACTCTGCTATAACTAAACATATTTGAATAATGATAATGGTGTTGATGAAAATAACTACTACAATAACAGTCACATCCTTTCATATAGCATTTTGTATTTTACATAATTTTAATGTGAATTATCTTCTTTAATGTTATAGGCTTTATAAATGTCTGTTTAATTTAAATAAGTGGGAAGTTATTCTGTCTTCATGGAGGTGGAATCATCAGAGGCCCAGGAGGATTAAAGCAAGTGGCCCGGTTTATACTAGAAATCATGATTTATGACTCCTTATTTTGGTTTTATTTCAATGGAATCACACCAAGTTGTCAAATCAGGGATAATCAGCTTTCTGTCACTGAATATGAATTAGTTATTTGCATCGTTTCTATGAGAGTGGTTCCCAACTTTTTCAAATCGAAAGATCATTTTTTCCTACTTTAAAAAAAAAAAATCTTCACAATGGAAAATCTGGCACAAAACAAAGTAGAGGGGGAAAAAAAAAAAACCTGAATCCCTATGTACTCATCACCCAGCTTGCTAACATTTGCCAAGCTGGTTTCATCTGCCTACCCATCCTCCTGCCATTTTTTTAACATGATTAAAATACCAAAACCATTATCCCAACTAACACGATTCCAGAATATAATCTAGTGCTCAGACTGTGCTTAAATTTCCCCAGTTAGCTCTGCAATAAATATATTTATTTACATTTATATTTATTTATACCTATATTTATATATAATAAAGTTCAGATGACCCTTCACTGCCTCTTCAAGTCAAAAATCCATGCGCTCTTGGCCGTGGGAGTGGAGAGTGAAGGTGCCCTTCTCGCCTTGCAGCTGCAGAGCACGCAAAGCCTCCTTTGACATTTGGATCCGGCAGATGGGCCCACGGAGCGCTCTGACGCCGCCAGCTCTCACCTCCCAGCTCCCAGCTGACTCACGCATTTCTCATGCCCATTCCCATAACAGAGGATAAACCTCAGTGTCTCTACCTTCCCGGGGAAAGGAGGTTGAGATTCAGGGTGTCATGACAGAAGTCTTTTCTCCTCTATTTCAGTGGAGCTAGGGGTCCGGGCATCGTGCAGAAAACTGGGACACGAGGAAACCCTGTGAAGTCTGTGCTTCTCAAACCAGAATCCCAGGATGGCTCGTTGTGGGACTTTTTTCTGGTATATACTCAGTATTCCTCAAAATCTCCACATGATTTGTTTTCTTAAAATCATAAGCTTAAAAAATAATGAAATTGCTGGAGTCATCTTCCAAGCAGCACAGTGAGATTCCGTGTTCATGTTTACCCTTGTGCCGACAGAAGGCCGAATTTTTCCAGCTACTCTCTGCAAGCACAACTTTGCCAAGTCATTTTAATCAAAACAATTGCCGGAAGAACAGAGTCACCGTATCTACTCTCCCACAATAGTGCATTCAATCTGTGTTTAACTTATCTGCTTTAAAAAAAATAATCTGCAACACTAAATTATTCTTCAAGTAAATAAGATACTTCTAAAGGATTTTCTTAAATAGAATCTCATTAAAACTGCCATTGGAGATCAGCAGGCTGGCCATTTGATCAATTCTGAGATCTGAGTGTCCTGAAATAGCAAACACAGCCCTGAATTTACTCATACCATTTAAACCACTGTGCTATAGTGTATTCTTATTTTCTTACTATTATTTTTTTAATTTATTTCTTTATTTTAGAGAGACAGAGAGAGAGAGAGAGAGAGAGAACATGAATGGGATGGGCAGAGGGAGAGGGAGAGAGAATCTGAGCAGGCTCCCCACTGAGCCAACTTGGGGCTCGATCTCATGACCCTGAGATCATGACCTGAGTGGAAACCAAGTCCAGCACTTAACTGGCTGCACCGCCAGGCGTCCTTGTCATTACTGCTGCTGCTGCTACTACTATTAATTATTGAAGTCAAAATAAAGAAGTAAATTCAACATAGAAGTGACTGTGGGCTGCAAGTTTCTACCTGTAAGTCCAACAGGTTGCCTCCAGGAAGCCCCACCAGCTGTCAGCAAGGGGTAGTGGGTCCACGGGCTTCAGAGTTGGTCCACACAGCTCTGTGCTCGGCCATTGCCCAGCGGGGTGTCTTCTCTAACTCTGCTCCTTCAACTAGGAAATGGGAATAATAATGATAAGACCTGTTAAAACTGGGTTGTTTTAAGAACAAATGAGTTAATAAATGGAAAGGCCTTTGACCAGTGTCTAGCACATAGAAAGAGGTATAAAAAAATCAGTTATGAAATTGTTATGGTTTTAGTGAGATATGGGTAACTTCTTCACACCAAGGGGGGCTCTTGCATGATTACCCATGATGCCCTTTGTGTGCCCTCACTGCCCTCGGAGCTGTGTGCCGGAGCCAGGAGCCCTCATGGAGGAGGTGGCCTACGTAAACTTCAGGAGCAGTTTTCAGAGGCGGTCCTTGGAACCCAAGGGCTAACTCTGAGTTCCATGACACGTTTTGGGATCCACAAGTGTTTTGACTCAGGGTTTTAATACAGTGTTTTCAACTGTAGTAAGACTCAACACAATCTCATGCCCAAAGCGAACTTTGATATTTCAGACAACCAGCCAACAGGTTACCTTCATTCCACCTCCTGAAGTTGTTCATGCAGACCCTGGAGAACGTCTACTGCCAGATCTGAGGCAATATTTGAAAGTCTTGTAAATGAGTCATTGATTATGAAGTTTGTCGCCCTACACTGATCTTTCTAAGATTCAAACATGCACAAATGAAAATGCAAAAAGTAAAAAAAAAAAAAAAAAAAGAAATGTATGTATACTCCAATACCTAATGAGCTACCAGGAGAGGTTGGTTTGTATATTCATTCATTCCACAACGATTGATTTTATGCCTACTAGGTGGAAAGCTCTTCTGAGGCACTGGTAATATAGCTATGAACAAGGTTCAGGCACATTTACTCAGCCCGGATGGAGCTGTAATTAATATGAAATAACAAGTAAAATCAGAATACTTTTCATTGTGTTACTGTCATAAAATTGACAGGCCTAGCGTTTATTGTAAGTGTGGGTGTGTATTGATTGGTTTTTATATTTATGATAAGGAAGTAAGCTAGTTGTCAGATATTGTTGGTGATTTGACCTTGGAACAAAAAAGTCCTACAAGTCCCTTTCAGTGCTTTGGGATCAGTTTGGTCAAAGAGAAACTTGAGATTGCCAGGTAAGCCACTTATCTGTTTGAATCAAGATTTCCTTGATATTCTATATTCAAAACAGATTACAGAAATAAATTGGATATTAAGACCTGTATAAGACTGCCAATGTCTTATACAGCCATGATTTCCTATTTTTGCATTCATCAAAATAAACTCAGCATTCTCTTTGATCAACTTTGCAAATTAGGAAAAGTTAAAAGTATGAATTTATTGAATAAATATATACTTCCAAAATGCTGCCTTTATGTGTTTAACGTATTGGGATACTGAATAAGATTTTGTCTGGGGAAAAAAAAAAACCTAAGCTCCTGATTTTTTTTTAAAGATTTATTTATTTATTTTGGAGAGAAAGAGTGAGCACGTGTATAGCAGGGAGGGGCAGAGGGTGAGGGAGAGAGAATCTCAAGCAGACTCCACACTGAGCGTGGAGCCCAACACAGGGCTTGATCCCACAATCCTGAGAACATGTCCTGAATCGAAATCAAGAATCAGATGCTTAACTGACTGAGCCACCCCGGTGCCTAAAGCTCCTAATATTTTTAAATTGCTGGTCTGAAGAATCCAGCAGATTGAAGAAGAGAGGAGGTTTGGTGAGTTCTACCCTCACAAACTGAAACCAGAAACAGGAAAATATCAGAGCTTCTGGCTACTAACATAGGAAAAGAGTCAGAAACATGATCATTTCCTATGAGAATCCTTTAAGTTTCTAGAAGCTTTTAAATTCCCCCCAAGTTTGGGTTTGGGGGCTTGTTTGTTTTTTTAATACCTCCAACCCCTTTCTCCCTGCTCTTTCTCAAGTATTGGCAATAAAGCTCTTAGAGCCAAAGAGGTCTGTTGGTCTAGTTTAAGAGCCCGCAAAGAAGAGAGCAGCGCGGGAGACTGTGTCCCACCCCATTTTAGAAGTCTGGTCAGCCCTGAGAGCTGTGACTTGACAAGCTAAGTGGCACTACTAATCCCAGCTCTCCAGGCTCACCTGTGCTCTTTCCAGGCTCACCTGTACTCTCTCCTGGCCACCTGTGCTCCCACACCTGTGGAGTGGTTAAGAACAGGCACTCTCGAGCCAGACACCCTGGGTCTGACTCCCAGCTCCATCACTCAGCCACATGCATGCTGCCTCGGTTTCTTCATCTACAAAACAAGATAAAAACGTGGCGGTGAACTTTATATGTCAACTTAACTGCGCCACGGGGTGCCCAGATACATGGTCAAGCATTATTCTGGGTTTTCTCCAAGGGCGTTTTGGGGTGGGATTAACATTTCTGTTGGTAGACTGAGCAAAGCTGGTTGTCTTCCCTGCTATGGGCGGGGCTCATCAAAACAGCTGACAGCCCGAGTAGAACACAAAGATTAGTCAGTACTCCATTAAGTAAGAGAGGATTCCTATTGTCTCACTGACTTCGAACTGGAACATTGTTTTTTTCCTGCCTTTCCTGTTTTTTTTCCTTTTTCGAGTTGGACTCGAACTGAAAACTGGATCTTTCAGGGTCTCGAGCCTGCTGGCTCTGGGACTGGAAAACTGTCCCAATCCCTGGGTTTTAGGCTCAGATAGAACTACACCATTATGTCTATTGGGCCTCCAGCTTGCCAACTGCCGATGACGGGACTTGTCAGCCTCCACAATCAAGTGAGCCAATTCTTTATAACAAACCTTTTCTCTGTTGGCTTTGTGTCTCTGGAGAACCCTGAAACCCCTTCCTCACAAACTGGGCCAATTACCCGATGGATGTAGGGCTTTTAGAAAGGGAGTTGGCCCATACTAAGTGCTCAATAAGTCTTAAGTGACAGAACACATAATATTGTCCCTTATCTCTTCCATAATCACAGAAATGGCAAAAGAAATGTAAAAACAAATCCAAAGCAGCACTGGAAATTCAAGAAGCCAACTAGCAGTCCTCGTCGGAAGAAGTTTCTGGAAGATAAGAGGGAAAAGACTGACAACAAAGCCCACAAAACTATGGAAGCTGTGAATCCAACAAGTGAGAAGGACAGCTGAAGGAAGGAAGGAAGGAAGGAAGGAAGGAAGGAAGGAAGGAAAGAAGGAAGGAAGGAAGGAAGGAAGAGGGGTTCCCATTGGTCCTCCAGAGGCCCTTTCAAATCAGAGATACCAGAGAATAAAATAAGAGAAATTAACAAATCCCAGGGTGATGGAACAGCTGTTTCTAATTTCCTACTTTCAGAATAACTTACTCTAGTGTTCACCTCTGTCAGATTTTAAATACTGCTTTCTAAAATGGGAATTCTAACATTAAAGTGTTAACTTCTAAGTCAGGGTCAGGGCTAGAGAATCACAGTACTGTTCCAGACATCCGAAGGCCACAGGGACGATGGATAGTCTCATCCCAGGAAATAAGCTACATACATACCCTAAAGCCATAGTTCCCAAGTTAGGCCACACACTGGGATCATCTATGGATCTTTGGCCAGTGAGGCGCAGGCTGAAGCTCTCAAGGGTTGGGTCTAATTGTTCTGAGGTTCAGCCTGAGCATCATGATTTTTTAAATCTCCCCAAAGCAATTTTAATGTGCAGGCAAGGTGGAGAATGTGCAAAATCCCTCCCACCCTTGGAACTAAGAGAAATGGGTTATTAGGTTGAACTATATGAAATTGACCAACATCCGGCCATTTTTTATGTACAAATGTGCCAGTTTCCTATGGTTCGTTGGCTATTGGAAATTGGAGGGAAGGGGATCTTTGTTATGTAGTGGCAGGAAGTTTAGCAATACTGTCACTTGCTGCAATGTAGAAAATGAAAAATCTACCCAACAAACCGGGTGATCTGTCTGGAAATATTTGTAGGCAAAATGCTTATATTTATGAGAAATGTAAGAGGAGAAATATATACTAAAAGAAGGACTGTTAAACATGAAGGAACTGGAAATTTATGGTTTTGAAAATGCTTCAGCCTCTCCAGACCGCAAAGGTTGCTGAAATGAAGAATTGGCTCTTGAGCAAAGATCAAGTCTAGGGAACTACCAGGAACACATCTTCTAAAGTGAGCTGAGGTTATGGCCATAATGTTCTTTGTTAAAACCTCAGAAATATCAAAGATGGTACCGCAGCACACCATATCATTTTAAGAAGACCCTTTAGGGGCACCTTGGCTGCCTCAGCTGGTTGAGCATGCTGCTCTTGCTCACAGGGTTGTAAGTTCAAGCCCCACACTGGGTGTAGAGATAACAGAAAAATAAAATCTGGAAGACTAAATAAATAAATAAATAATAAATCCCTTTAAAAATTTCAAGGCTACACCTAACAGACCTTCTGGGACAAATAATAGGGCTTCTAAAAATTTTAAGGGTGTTGTCCTTCAGCAAAATCCCAAAGTAGAGAAGAACTTATTTCAAGATTTGTGGGTGTAACTTTTGTTTAATGAAGTTGATTTTTATAAGAGTCCCAGGAGAGGGGAGCCTGGATGGCATCTGGGTGGCTCAGTCAGTTGGACGTCTGCCTTCGGCTCTGGTCATGATCCCAGGGTCCTGGGATCGAGCCCCACATTAGGCTCCCTGCTCTATCTGTCAAATACAGAAAAAATCTTAAAAAAAAAAAAATATTCCAGGAGATCCACAAAGCTTTCAATGGAATTATATCAACAAAAACACAGACAGCTTAGATGGAAAAGACAGAGAAAATACAAAAGAAAAAGAAGTCTTTGGACCCTTAAAATTCTCCTGACAGGAAACATGCTAAGAGAATTCTCAGCTGCAAACACACGTTACCTTTCGTAGAAAAGGAAGGATGACTCAAAACGTGGAACCGAGAGGTCAGAGGAAAGATCTGTGAACCAGAAAGGATAAAGTTTCAGGATGAGTATAACTGAGTCCTAATCCAGGAACTTCAAACATTTGTTTGTCTGGCTATCTATATGAAGTTCAAGAACAGGCAAAGTTACTGTTATCATAAGACAATTAAGTGAGTATAAAATTATTATAAGGCAATAGAAATCATAATATTTGTGAATGGGATGGTGGGAAGAGGGCAATGTTCTGTATCTTCACAGGATTGTAGGCATTTATCAAAACCTATCAAATTGTACTCTAGAAATCTTTTCATTTAGCTGTCTGTACATCCTGAGTTAATAAAATGTAGAAAGTAATAGAAAATTGAGTATGTATTCTGAGCTAAGGCTAAGAGCCAAATAAAAAACAGTTCAAATTTATAAATAAGTGAGGGAGTTGGAAGCTCAAAAACAGCAAAATAATTTTAACAGAAGGAAGGAATTAATATAACTGAAAAATAATGAATTCTTTAGAATAGACCTAATAATTCTCATACTTGTCAGAATGGCTAATATCAACAGACAAGAAACAAGTGTTGGGGAGGATGTGAAGAAAAGGCAACTGTCATGCACTGTTGGTGGGACTGTAAATTGGAGTAGTGCCTTTGGAAACAGTATGGAGGTTCCTCAAAAAATTAAAAATGAAAATTCATATGATTCAGGAATTCCAGTACTGAGAATTTACCCAAAGTAAGCAAAACCATTAACTTAAAAGGATATATGCACCCCCACATTTACTGACTATTTACAATAATCAAGATATGGAAGCAACCCAAGTATCCATTGGTAAATGAATAAAGAAGATGAGATATATCTATAAATATAAATAATGAAATATTATTCAGCCATACAAAAGAATGAGATCTTACCATTTGCAACAACATGGATAGATCTAGAGGGTATAATGCTATGTGAAATAAGTCAGTCAGAGAAAGATACATGCCATACGACTTCATTTATATGTGGAATCTGAAAAACAAAACAAATGAGCAAACAAATAAGTAGAAACAACCATAAACATAGACAACAAATTGATGGTACCAAAGGGGAAAATGAGGGATGTGGGCAAAATGGGTAAAGGTTGTGGGCAAAATGGGTAAACAGGCTTCCAGTTATGGAATGAATTCTCAGGGATGAAAAATACAGCATACAGGGGTTCCTGGGTGGCTCAGTCGTTAAGCATCTGCCTTTGGCTCAGGTCATGATCCCAGGGTACTGGGATGGAGCCCTGAGTCAGGCTCCCTGCTCAGCTGGGAATCTGCTTTTCCCTCCCCACTGCTCATGCTCTCTCTCTCTCTCGCAAAATAAATAAATAAAATCTTTTTTAAAAAAAGAAAAAGATACAGTATACAGAATATAGTTTTGGAAAATATAATAAAAAAAAGAAAAGAAACAGAATATAGTCAATGGTATTATAATAGCATTGTATGGTATGTGTATGTTAGCTACACATGTGGCAAGCACAGTATAATGTATAGACTTGTCAAATCACTGTTGTACCTCTGGAACTAATGTAACAAACATTGTGTGCCTGCTGTACTTCAGTAATAATAATGAAAGATAAAATAGGCCTAATAAATTCTGGTTCTTAAAAAAGAAAGATAATTTATTGACATATATGGTCAAGAAAGAAAAGAAAACATAAATGAAGATAGGTACATAACTGCAGCTATTTAGAAAATTGTAAAGATTGTAAAAGTGCATTATGTACAACATTTACCACTAAATATGAAAGTTTATATCAAAAGAATTATTTTCTAGGAATTTATATATTATTAAAATTATTTGTTTTTAAATATAACCCCAGATTAGATCAATAGCCATGGAAGAAATAGAAAAAAAAAAAAAAAAAAGGGAAAAAAATTCCCTTCCAAAGAAGTCTTTAGTTACAGTCAGTTTCAAAGTTGAATTCTGTGAAATCATAAGACACATAATTTCTTTTTTATTTTAGCCTTTCAAGGGCTTTGTCTTGGAAAAACGATGGCTACATTGGAAATCTAGTAATGCAAAGTATTGCTTTAATAAAGAGAATGACTCTTCAGGTCATTTCAATAGATGGTAAAAGGCATTAATAATATTCCACTTCCATTTTTAATATAAAATACTCTTAGTAAGGTGGAAATGTAAGTAAACTTCTTTGTTATTTGAAGTACATCTACCAGAAATCTACAACCAACATCATACTTAATGGTGAAACATTTGAAGCTTTGCACTCAAATCATGAACAAAATAAGATGTTCAATATTGCTTCTGTTCATTATTGTTTTTTAGATCTTGCCAATGCAATAAGACAAGAAAAAGATTTCAGTGTATAAATATTGACTAATATTAAATTTTAATTACCTACAGATAATATGATTCTTTGTCTATAAAATCCAAAAGAGTTAACTAAAAAAGTTTTAGAGCAAGTAAAAAAGATATCCACTAAATTGGCTGGATAAAACTTATATGCAAAAACTAAAGATCATTTATCAGAACTCTTTTAACTTCTAGTCCCCACCATACCTACATTCTTATTTGTATCCACATTCACCTTTACTTCTTCCCGTGCTCAACTTTATTTTTTTAAAGATTGATTGATTGATGGATTGGCTGACTGATTTTAGAGAGAGAGTTGGCGGGGGGTAGAAGAAGAGGGACAGAGGGAATCCTCCAGCAGTTTCCCTGCTGAGTGTGGAGCTTGACGTGGGTCTCAATCCCTGGACTCTGAGATCACGACATGAGCTCAAACCAAGAGTTGGATGCTTAACCGAGACTGTGGTGTCACCAAGGTGCCCCTCCTGCTCAATTTTAGAAGACATTGCAAACAGTTTTCCAAAATGGTTTTATTAATATATACTTCCACCACAGGTGGAAGGTAGTTTCAGTTTCTCTACATCCTTGCCAGTACTTGGTATTATCAGTGAGTTTAATTTTAGCCATTTTAATGGATGTATAGTGGTAGCTCATTATAGTTTTAACTTGTAATTTCCTGATAAATGTTAACTAATGTTAAGCATCTACTCATGTTACTAATCCATTTGGTTGTCCTCTTTTGGGAAGTAATTTTATAAGGTACTTACTCACCTTTAATTGGGCATTTTATTTTTTTCTTGTTGATATCTGAGTTTTCTATATACACTAGATATGAATTCTTTATTTGATGTAAGTATTATAAGTATCTTATTTCACTCTGTGGCTTGTCTTTTCAGTCTATTAATAATATCTTTTAATAAATTGAGGCTCTTGATTTTATTATAGTTCCATTTATCATGTTTTTCTTTTACATTTAGTGGGTTCGTGCTCTGTTTAACAAATATTTGCCTACATCAAGGTGATGAAGATATTACCCTACATTGTCTTCAGAAAGTTTTATTACTTTCTCTACCATATATTTGTGATTGATATTTTAAACTGGTCCATTGGAAGTCCAAAATTAATTTTTGTATGGATTTCCAACTGACCTAGCATCATTTATTGAAAAGATTTATATTTCTTATTCAAGATTTTCTTGAATTGACTATTCACAGCCAACCTAATTCATTTTCACTTCTCTCTTTGCTGTCTTCTGAAAATGCTTTGATGATGTCCTGAACTGTCTAAACATCAAATGTGACATATTTTCCCACTTTGACCTTGACCTTGCTTAATTTTTTTTCTATCATTTAATGGTCTCAGTCATTGGCTCCTTAAACCTTTTTTTTTTTTTCCTTTATCTTCCAAGACAGAGTCCATTCTGGATTTTCCTACTTTTTTCTTTACTGCCCCCTTTCAGGTGTTCATCCTCTTCCCCCAGGATCCCTTCTTCAGGTTTCTTTTTGCTTCTGTTTCCAGGCTTTATACCCTTCCTAGATGATCTAGTCTAGATCTATGGCTTTAACATCATCCACTCGTGGGTCACTTCCAAAAATGTCATTACCAAACCCAGATTTCTAATGCTTAAGTGCAGATAAGGGTACTCAGACATAG
The DNA here is from genome assembly GCF_002288905.1 of Enhydra lutris kenyoni. Lineage (NCBI taxonomy): Eukaryota > Metazoa > Chordata > Mammalia > Carnivora > Mustelidae > Enhydra > Enhydra lutris. The sequence continues at coordinate 26,562,850 of NW_019154108.1, read as the reverse complement.
CCAAAACTGAATTTATTAATGAGATAAAGAAGACGTCCAGTAAACTGACCAGAAGAAAAATTTACATGCAAAATATAAGGATCGTTAATCAGAACTTCTTTAATTTCCTGTTCCACCACATCTACAAACTTCTTAAACTTCCCTACCATGCCTTCATCTTTCTTACATCTCCTATATCTCAAAATATACCAACAAATCTAAAAATCTCCTTCAATTACTTCATCCAGCTTATTCGTCCCCAAGTTCTGATCACTCGACTTACTCAGTGCCTTTCCTAACCATCTCTTCCTCTCCAACCCCACTACCACTGACAGCTTTCTTTCAGCCCTTTTTGTCTCTGCCATGGATTTACAAAGACCTTTTGCCCGATCTCCCTGTATTTTATCTCACACCTTAAGTTTCCAAACAAAAATTTCTCAGTTGATATTTAACATTTCCTTTTTTTCCCCCATAAACCAAGTGATTGATTCTCTCAGGTAAGTAACACCAGCTCCACATCCAAAGTCACCATAAAACAAAAAAAGCCACCTGACAATCATACCCCCAGGTAGTACAGTGCACAGAGCATTCAGAGACAGAAGCGAGTGGGCTTGAGACGCTGCGGGCTGCCCAAGAAGGTTGGAGCATTACTATCAGGACAGAAGATACACTAAGACTGGTATCTGTTCATACCAGCTTTCCTATCCTTTGCATGCTCAAGTAGTAATAGTAGCTGATCCCAATTAAATCCTTATTTCCTATTTATACTTTGTGTCCCAGCAGCACTCTGACTCAGAAGACCCTTGGCACCCACGAAGCTAACACCATCACCTTCACCATTTACCAGCAGCCCCCAAAATCTCTGTCATGTGGAGGTGTGTGATTTTCCAGAGACGTAAATCCCAACCACATATGTCCATGGCCACGGACAGTGAGTGAATCATTGAGAAGTGAGAAAGCCAAACACCAGGGGCTTTGCTGAGTCACCCACTCAGGAATGAAAGCTGAGGGCTGAAGCTCAGGATTTACGGCAAATGACTTAAGGCAAAGTGGGACTGGGAGCGAAAGGGATGAAGGAAACAGAGATGGCAGCACTGACCTTCGCAATGAACCTCAAGGAGGAGAGTGAGCCAGGGGGCAGAGAGGCTGGTGCCAAGAGCTGGGTCACTGGGAATCTTGACAAAGAGAGAGGACAGCAGGACAGGCTGATCTGAACCCATGATAGAGACCCAGCACTGAGCTAAACTCGGCTCCACGGCCTGAGGTGTAGTATGGCAAGAACTAACCCAAGGAGACATGCAAATCCTTTCTTCCTGTCAGCATGACGATCCCCATCCCTTTTATTATCCTAAATAGAAATGATGCAGAGCTCCGCATGTGGGCCAAGATGAGATGACTGAGAAAGGCCCACATGTGAGAAACAAGCAGGAGTGACACAGGCTGCTTGCCCAGGGGGCAAGCCCTCAGAACAGGGAGCCTATTTGGGCAAAGACGTCAGACTCCTATCACCCGTGACTTGTTTCTGCTCCATCTTATACTGGGGTGGGGGGGGGGCGGGGGGCATCTGGATAACTCTACCCAATGAATAATAAGCCCATCTTATCTCCTTAGGGAATTCTGTACCTTTGAGGGATACGTTATCCTGGAAATCAAATTAAATGTCCTTCTGCGCTGAGCTCATCTTGCTTGTCGCCGAGGGCTGGCGACAGGAGCCAAGGGAAGGGATGCTGCCAGGGCCGGGACTTGGGAGCAAAGGGCTTTAAAGCGTATAGTTCAGGTTCGGTGCATGGAAATCATCCATCTTGATGAGCAAATGAAATCAGCTGATCTTTTACTTCAGTCATTTGAAGGCAATGAGATATTTCTCTGTATCAGATTAGAGGCTTGTGACCCCAAAGGACACTTTGCTCTCTCTGTTTTGTCTCGGTATCCAGTCAAGGACGGATGGTCCGAGCCATCAGTGAGGTCAGGAATACAGGAAACCCCAGCTGGCAGTTAATTTTAATTTTAATTGGCCTTGGCATACTTTAGATGACTTCCTGCACAATAAATTTATCCTCCTAATTATTAGCTTAATTAACCTAATTATCAGCTGGGCTAATATTTAAGTTTGTTGGTATTCTCTTAGCCACTCAACAGTGCAAAAGGGCCTGTCACCGAGCAGAACGCAGAGACAGGCTAGGCTAACACTGGTGGGTAATTGGAAATTGACAGGCACCCCCCAACTTGGGATATCAGACACACTGTTTTACCCACATTACCTGCATTTACACTGTTTTACCAACGGTTTAAACAGAGTCCCGGGTCGGCCTGTCATCCTTGAGGGATGGTTCCTTTCCATAGTGTTGACTTTACCCAGAGTGCTGAGAGGGAGGAAGTACCCCCCAGTCATTGTGCTGGTGCTCACTTCTGTGCCTTGATGCACCTTTGCCTTCTGTACCCTTACTCTTTTTATTTGGTTGGTTTTTTGTTTTTTAAAGATTGTATTTATTTATTTGACACAGAGAGAGATCACAAGTAGGCAGAGAGGCAGGTAGAGGGGGAGGGGAGAGCAGGCTTCCCACTAGGCAGAGAGCCTGATACAGGGCTCGATCCCAGGACCCTGAGATCATGACCAGAGCTGAAGGCAGAGGCTTAACCCACTGAGCCACCCTTATTCCTAAACTTCCTGGACTCTCTCCTCCTCAGGCTTTATGAGGGAGCCCGATGATGCCTCCTCCTGGCAGACTTCTCAACGGGCTTCCTTCATTGTGTATGTATCAATAGCATCCATCACATTGACTTGTGGGGAAAGGCACTCAATAAATGTCTGATGAAGAAAGGAATTAATTACCCTGCGCTTAGCACCTTTTACATTTTATTGTAATTGCCTGTTTTCTTATTTATCACTCCACATACTCTGAACCCCCTGAGGTCAGGAAACTTATTTTATTCATTTGTATGTCCCCACTCCTAATAATTCATGGCACAGAAAAGGCTCTGAACAAATGGGAAAAGAGCCCACGGATACCTCTCTTGGGAAGCTGACTTTGCTGATTAGAGATTGTACTTAAACAAGCTACCTTTTGTATACGTCTTGCTGACTTACACAGTGCTATTGTGTGGGGATGCCTGGCTGGCTCAGTCAGTAGAGCCTGTGACTCTTCATCTCAGGGTGTAAGTTCAAGCCCCACGTTGGACAGAGAGATTACTTAAAAATGACCTCTTTACAAAAATAAAATAAAATATGAAAAATGCTTTTGTGTGTATTACTGTTGCTTATCCTTTGGGGGCTGGGAGAGGGGGGAAACTATGAATTAGGTACTTGTATTATTCCCGTTGTACAGAAGAAGAAACCAAGGTTCACGAGGTGACGTAGCTTGCCCACGACCTCACAAATGAAGCAGGAACTCAAGCGGACTTCTCCGACTCTGAGTCTATACTCCATTGCTTTCTCATCAACAGCAAAAGTTTGTTCCCACCTCTCATCCACAAGTCCTATCTCCCAGGAGTTCTCTCTTCTCAGCTGGCTGTGAACTGTGTCCATTCAAAAACATGTACAGAGCTCTTTGCCTTTTAAGATGACTCCCCTGAAAAGTATGTCCAGAAGAGAATGATTCTCACATGCAAGAATTTCAGACACCAGGTCAGACAAGGAGAACGTGGTGAATAACCACAGGCAGTGACCAGGCTGACCCACGTTAGTTATTTACTATGTTTGTTATGTGAAATGCCAATGTTAGTCATTTATTGCTGAGTCACAAATTACTCCAAAACTTAGAAACTTGTAACAACAGGTAACATTAATTATTACACTCAGTTTCTGAAGAGCAGGAATCTGGGATTGGCTTTGTTGGGTGGTTCTGGCTCAGGATGTCTCAGGAGGTTGCATCATCTGAAGGTTCCCCTGGGGCAGGAGGACCCACCGGATACTAGTTGTTGGTAGTAAGCCTCAGCTCCGCCCCATTTGGTCCTCCAGGGGCTACTTGAGGGCCTTCACGACACAGGAGCTGGGTACTCAGAATCCAAGAGTGAACAAGACAGGGCACCTGGGTGGCTCAGCCAGTTAAGCAGCTGTCTTCAGCTCAGGTCATGATCCCCAGGTCCTGGGATCAAGTCCTGCATCAGGACTCAGCAGGAAGTCTGCTTCTCCCTCTCCTTCTGCCCTTCTGTTCGTTCTCTCTCTCTCTCTCTCTCTCTCTCTGTCTCTCAAATAAATAAAATCTTAAAAAAAAAAAAAAGTGACCAAGGCAGAAGTCACAATGTCTTTGCCGACCAAGCCTTGGGAGTCATGCTCCCTCATTTCCACAGTGTCCTATTGGTTGCAAGATTACCCCTATTCAATGTAGAAGGATAGGCAAGGATCATTGGCAGCCATCTTGGAAGTGACTACCACAACACCAGTAGGTTGCTAAGACCAGAATCTTAGCTCCGCCCCTAAATTGACTTCACTTGTGGCTCCACCATGAAGTAAAAGTTTTCACTTTGATGTATTTTAAACAAGCAGGCCTTTAATAAGCTAGCAAATCAAAGAAAGTCAAAAACACAAAGTTATGTCCTCTGCCCTGAGGAAGACATGAGCTCACACAGCTGAAAGTCCAGCTCACACAGCTGAAAGAGCTCAGAAGACACAAAGAAGACAGCAGCAGGTTGGGCTCCACATCACCGTGGCCTCAAATATGACCTTTGACCTTTCCCAAATAGAGCTCCTCAGACAGTCCTAAAGATACATGGGACTGAAGAAAGAAGACATCATTGTCCAAATTTAAACTTAAGTTTGTGACTATACAGTACTGCTTATAGCATACCCATATTTTTCTAGATTTTGTGACTATTAAGATATATTAGATCAGGTCATTTTTTTTCTGTAAAGAATTCTGATTTCTTTTTTTCTAAGATTTTATTTATTTATTTATTTAAGAGAGAGAACATGAGAAGGGGGAACAGAGAGAGAGAGATAGGAAAGAGAGAAGCAGACTCCCTGCTGTGCAGAGGACCCCCCCCCCCCGTGATCCTACGACCCCAGGATCATGACCTGAGCTAAAGGCAATCACTTAACCAACTGAGCCACCCAGGTGCCCCAAGAGTTCTAACCCCTAAAAGGTAAACATATAAGATATTCCCCAAGTTTTATAACTCTCATTTTTAATTGCTTCTTTTATGTTAATATACAAGGAGGCTCCAAAGATTGAAGTGGCCCACGTCTTTCCAAACATCTGAGAGGCTCTACTCTTGGGTGCCCAGAGTCTGTTCTTCCCATTTGAAAAAAACACAAGTTTGCGTAACTGACCCCTGAGGTGGCACGAGAGCCATAGTTGTCAGAAATGTCAGCACTCTGGGTGCCCCAAGGACTCTTTTTAAAAAGGAGGATGAATGAAAGGGAGGGTAAAGCTCAGGTTCGAGCCACCGCACCGGCGCTCTCCTCATAGTGTAGTGAGCAACGGAGGGCCACTAGGTAGGAGAAGAACAGAGATGAGTCTTGGAGGGCTTTTTTCCCTTATCCATAAAATCACTTGGAGACTGGCTGCCGGCTTAAAATCGAGTGAGGCCCAGAATATCCCACGGGGAGTTCTCCTCTCCTCCGTGGTCGGCCTCTGCCTGAGCCTCGGGAGAAGGGCGCTCACCCTGGAGCTGACCTGCTCTCGAAGGGCTATATATAGATGCCCTACCTTGGAAACTGGGCCACAAAAGGATTGGCCATTTGTTTTGTTTGTTTCTCGTCCCCACTAGAGTCTCTGCCAAGAATAGTGATTGCAGGCATGGGCCAGGACGCAGGGCTGCTGCAGTGTGAGGAGGCAGATAACACAGCAACAATTTGGGGTGCCCATGGTGGTCAGGCCACCATTGGTGCCGCCGGTGCCATGCTGAGGAACACATTCTGGATCAGCAGAACCGGCAAGGAGACTTCCTTGGACAGCGGAGAGGGGGATGTGGTCAGCTGAATGAATAAAGGAGGAAACTTCTGCCTATCACCCACTTCTGAGTGACCTCCTGACCTTGAACAAGGCCAGTAACCTTCATTTGGTTCATTTAGGATCCTCCTCCTTCTCCTCCCCTCCAGTGAGTCCTCACCGACCAAATGGCCCTGTAATGCTTTGCTCTCCTTATCCCCTGGCATTCAGTGAAATCCCTTTCCTGAGTATCATATCCCCAGGAGGATACAAGCATCTCCTCCAAAACTCCCATCACACCTGACGTCAGCTGGAGTTGTCCAGGCCATCTCGTGCACCCCACCACGTGTGCACTCACACACGCATGCGTGCAGAACTTGCCATGCCTCCCAGTGGGGTGCAGAGTCTAAACTCATCTCTTCTTGTAGAGAGCAATCCATGTCATTGCAGCTAGAACAATTTGCCCTGCAGGAGGTTGCCTTAACCGCTAGGGACGATACAGTGTAGCTCCTGCACTTTCCTTTTGGAGGTGCATGTGCATTAAAGGTGAGTACCACTGGCATCCAGGGGTGGAGATGTTCTCTAGTAGAAGACTGACTGACATTGTGTTGACACCAAAAACCAGACAGAACGGGTGTCTGGGTGGCTCAGTTGGTTGGGCGACTGTCTTCAGCTCAGGTCATGATCTCTGGGTCCTGGGATCGAGTTCTACGTCAGGCTCCCTGCTCAGCAGGGAGCCTGCTTCCCCCTCTTCCACTCTTCCTGCTTGTGCTCACTCTCTCTCTCTCTCTGTCAAATAAATAAATAAAATCTTAAAAAAAAAAAAAAAAAAGGCAGCCAGAGGGGTGGGGCTCAGTGCAACTTTTTACCGTTACTATGTGACTGACTGAAAAAGAAAAATTGCCTTTGTAGGACCTTAAGAATATATACAGTCATTGTCTACAATCCTGAGAAAAGAGGGATTAGGTCATTTATTAATCCCAAAAGAAAGGCTGGGACAGTAGGGAATGTTAATGGGAGGCCAATTCCAGGTCGATGTACCATATTCCGCCTGAAGAAGTGGTGAGCACGCTGACAGCAGGTGTATTCAAGAAATGTTGGGCAGATTTCAAAATGAAAAATATATTTCGGTAGACTCAAATCCAATACAACTCAAATCCAATTGTGATTTTTTTTCTTTTTTTTAAATTTTTTATTTAAATTCAATTTAATTAACATATACCAAATTACTAGTTTCAGGGGTAGAATTTAGTGATTCATCAGGTACATACAACACCCAGTGCTCATTACAGCAAGTGCCCTTCTCAATGCCCATCGCCCAGTTACCCCATCTCCTCCCACCCCCATCCCCTCTAGCAACCCTCAGTGTGTTCTCTATAGATAAGAGCCTTTTATGGCTTGGGAAACACAAGCAAAAATGAACTATTGGGACTTCATCAGGGTAAAAACCTTTTGGACAGCAAAGGAAACAATCAACAAAAGTAAGAGATTCTTTTTTTTTTTAATGGAGTTGAAGTCACAGATGAGTGTGACAACAGAGGGAGACGTGAGCAATGGGATTTCTTGTTATCTTCTCAGTTTCCAGTCTCTGTCCTCTGGTTCTTCCCAGACTACAGAACGCACAAGGCTCCAGAAGGAGTAAGACAGTGCACCACCACAGGACCCTCAAGGAAGGTGGGCTAGGGGAAGACGGGCCTCTCCAACCCTGAGCATCTGTGATTCTGTCAGGAAAAAAAATACCCAGGAGATAAGGGGAATATTCCAAATCATTCCCAGACTGAATATTAAACAAAATTGGGTTTTGATTTTTTTTAATAAGGCATCAGTGGCTTTTCTTAAGCAACAAAGAGACTGTGTTATGCAAATTTCCCCTCAGGGCTTTCATTAAGACGTTAACATCTTTCTTGTCACAATATCTACCGTATTACAATGAGTCATAGTACTTCTCCATTCTCTTGCTGAGACAACTTAGTAAGATAAACTCTCCGGGCTGAGAGTGGGCCTGAACTTGTATTGTGTGTGTGTGTGTTTGTTTTGTTTCATTTTTAAGTGGAAACTCCTTCTTGAGTGTTCTAAGGATGGAGTTGGGAGATAAAAGATTCAAAAAAGAGAATGGCCGTGCCGTGTGGTGAGCCCCGTGTGCGTGGACCCAGCATCCGAGGTGAGGGACGTGGGCTTGCTGTGTTCTGATGGTTCTGACTCGGCTCCCATTGGACCAAGTTCACATCTCTAGTGCTGAGAACATTCTAGAACCATTCTGCTTCTACCCCTGGGGGCAACGTCAAAGCCCTCTGAGGACAGACTTCACCTCTCTATCCCACCCTCAGCCCCCACTCTGGGCCACGGGTATGATCACAAATGTCATTTTCCTTCTGCAGAGACTCATTCCATGGTCCTAGAATGAAAAAGGAGATCCTGTGGGAATGAGAGGTCTTTTGTGCAGGTCCGAGAGAGAGCAGGAGTATTTCCACTGAATCCTGCAAGGAGTAGAGCTGTTCCTTTAGACCTACCTTTAGGGGTAGACAAATCTGTTAAGGGCCAGAGAGTAGACATTCTAGGCTGTGAGGGCCTCTCTGTCATAACTACTCAAATGAGCACAAGATGGAGGTGGCCATGTTCTAACTAAGCTTTCTTTATAAATGCTTAAAATTTGGATTTCACATCATTTTCGCACGTCACCAAAAAATGCCCTTTTTGCTTTAGTTTCAATTCTTAGCTAGCAGATTGCATTAAAACAGGTGGCGGGCTTTAGTTTCCCAGGCCCTGCTTCAGGCGGGGCTCAATGATCAATCTTTCAGGCACTCGTGGGATGCCCAGAACTGCTATGGTGCACAACGGAGCTGCCCAAACACCGGGGCGGGCTGACTCACCGCTCGTGGGAGGTCTCTGCCACAGCTCAGCCTTCTTTTGCCACCTGAACTCAAATGGAACGTTATTTCCAGGAAACCACGTAGAAGGGTTCAAAAATGCTTCTCTTCTGCCTGTTGGAATGTGAGTAAAGCATGGGGGGGTGGGGAGACAGAGAGGCAAAGGCCCTTCAAGGACACATTTGGCTCAGAGAGCCTGATTACAAAACAATGCTTTTGGTTTTAAGGAAGTTTGGTGCTAAATTGGGAAGGAGGCTGTGTGAGAGAGAAGTAAGTAAGAAAGTCAGGATGTGTGGGGCGCCTAGGTGGCTCAGTTGGTTAAGCATCTGTCTTCCGTTCAGGTCATGATCCCAGGGTCCTGGGATTAAGCCACGGGTTGGGATCCCCAAGCAAGGAACCTGCTTCTCCTTCTTCCTCTGCCATTCCCCATGCTTGCCAGTCCCCATGCTTGCGTTCTCTGACCCTATCTCTCTGTCAAATAAATAAAGTCTTTTGAAGAGAGAGGAAGGAAGGAAGGAAGGAAGGGAAGGAAAGAAGGAAAGGATGGAGGGAGAGGTGGAGGGAAAGAGGAAAGAAGGAAGGATGGAAGGAAAGGAGGAAGGAAGACATGATGTGGAGTCCACACTTTCCAGAAGTGGCCTCGCTGGAAAAGGCGGTCCCTGGGAATTGAACTCCACATATAATTCCGTGGTCGTGGACCTGGGGTCTTATCTGGCAATCTGGAAGGAGGAAAGATAGAAGAGTTAGTCCATGTAGACCTAAACTACAAGGACTGTAGAGGGTAGGAGAGCGGTTCCCTCTGGTGACAATTCTCCAGGCCTTCAGCTGAGACATCCTCCCTGGTGAGGTCCCAGCCAGCACCTTCGGGAGCACGCACTCAGACCTCACCAAAACAGGTCAGCTGGAGGCTGCTTTATGACAGAAATTCAGAGAACACGTGGAATGTCGATCCTAAGAAATAATTGAGGATGTATGAGGTGGTGGATTAGCTTGGACTCTGGAGTTCAAATCCCACCTTTGTAATTTACTGGCTGTGTGTCCGGGGGCAAGGTGCTTGGCATGCATCAGATTTCACTCGAGAGAATACCTACCACACACGCTATTGAGAAGATTACATGAGACAATATTCAGGAAGGATATAGCAGAGAGCGTGGCAAAAGTAAAGGGTCAATGAGAGGTGGCTTTTTTTTTCTCCCAGTGAGCTCTGTACCCAACATGGGGCTTGAATTCATGACCCTGAGTCCAAGACTCACATGCTCTACTGACTGAGCCCGCCAGGCACTCTGAAAGCTTGCTTTTATTATCATCATAACCATCACTAGTTCTTAGAGTCTCCTTTAATTTCCCATAAATACATTTAATTTGTAATTCATTATGTTCAACGGATCTTACATTTTGTGCTTTAAAAGTTTTTGCTTATACTTTTTCCATATATGTGAATAACTTTCAATTTGAGGCCAATGGTTTTATCCTATTCCTTTGTACTGATAAGGTTCCACTTACTTAACCTCTCCCCAGTTTGCAAGTATTTTGGCCTTCACTGTTGTAAACAATGCTCCCATGAACATCTGTATGGAAACAGATTTGAATCCAACAGCAATAATTTTCTTGACTCTCCAAGAAGGAGAAACATTGCCTCAGATTATGTGTTCATGTGTGGGCTACTTATTCATGGTCTATCCTCCAGAATATTAATGCTGATGCTGGTGATAGGAGAACACTGTCTGCAGAGAGCTGTCCCAGCACGAGGTTTTATTATTTTAGCTTGTTTTTTTGCTAATGGATGTGATGTGAGAGCTCACAGTAGCTTTATTTTCCTTTCTTTTTTTTTTTTTAATTACGTGTGAAATGGATTATCTTCCTCACTAATTTTATTATTGCATTTGATATGTACTTACATTTTCCAGACACCGGCTCAATAGACACACAGTTTCATCCCTTGACAATGTGTGTAGGCTTTTTATACACTTTGAATTCTGACGTTTCTTTGTCATATCTGGGGTACTCATTTCCCATTCATTTGCGTTTTATCTGGATTCTCTTGTTTCTCATGAAGTTTGAAATCTATGTGGATCTTCACCTGTCATCCTTATTGCTGGAAGTGTTAGAATTCAAACAAGGAAGAAATTAGGTCCCCTTCACAGTTTAGTAAGGATAAGATTCTATTTTATTATTTTTTTAAAAATAGGTGTCTTGAATCCACCTAGATTTGCTATGCTATCTGGTATAAATTAGGGGTCTTGATTCTTCTCCACATAACTTCTAGTGATCACAATGGAACCTACAATTATGTGTTTTCCCATGGTTCCTTATACTTTGCTTGCCACATATTTTTATAACATTTCTTCTTTAGAGTCTCCTTCTGGAATTTCTGTTATCTCTCAGTGACCTATATTCTGTTTTTAAGCCAGTGCTATAGCATTTTAATAATTGTCACTGCGAAACAAAAAAATGCCTGGAAGGGCAAGTTTCTAGCAACCAACCCAGTACCCGGTGTACCTTAGATCTTCTTCAAATGTTCGTGGAAGGAATAAAATAAAGCTTCCCAAATTGGTTTTATTCTTACATATCACAATTTTGCAATAACTCCTATTTAATTCTACAGAGAATTTTCACTGTTTATTTAATAGGATCAGATCTGTCAGATAATTTAAAGAATCCTAGACAACACAACCTTGTCATTCAAGGGGAGGTTTTCCTTCTCTCTTACTGGAATATAAGAGTGTAGACACGTGACATGGTAGGAAACTTACATGCTTCCTCTAATCCCTTTGTTCCCATTGTTTGGGTCGCAAGATCCCAGCTACTTTAAATTCTCTTTCTCCTCTTTCTAATTCCTTGATATATACTTTCTTTGTCTTTAAGGTTTTGTTGTGGCATTTTTCTGATCATGTTTCTCTGGTGATTAATTCTGAAAGGGACTCTATGCAGACTAAATTCTATATTAAAACGCTCTGGGAAACGTTCTCCTATTATGTCCTTATTTACTATTTCCACTGTTGTTAAGCTTTCCTGCTATTTGCCAGGGACTGAATCGTCCTGTTTGGTCATTTATCTGATCAGGCTGTGCTCTTAATTCTCCAATACATCTTATGCCTCACTTGTTTGTTGTTCCGGTCGATTCTTGTCTTTTTTTCATTTCCAACAATATTTCGTTTTTGACATGATATGGATTAGGCAACCATAGGTTTGATCTATTTGTGCTTATTTTTGTTATTATTATTACTGGTAAGCCTTAAATTTTCCTTCATTTTTTTCCAGGCATGTTTTCTCCATTGCCTGAACCTCAGCTTGGGTGTACATTCATTTCACTTGTGTCACTATTTGTGTTTTTCCTGGGCTTTTAGAGCTCTCTTTCTTCTTTCTGCTGCAAAATGTGTATTAGTAAATTTGGAGGACTTCAGGAGGGAGGGAGGGCACAGGGTCCTTTGACCAATGTTGAAATGTGTGATGGCCTGGCCAAGGAGAGGTCCAAAAAAGTCAAAGTTACAGGTGATGCAAGGGGGAGGCGGGTTAATTGAGCTCGAGATGCGTGAGAAAGAGGAAACCAGAGGAACTTCCCAACAGTACGTGGCTGGAGCAAAGGTGAGAGCTGGAGCATCTCCAGACTGGGGCGGGGGGGGGGGGAGGGGCCGGTGGAGGCAGAGATAAGCAGAGATAAGCACAGATTCACACACCTTATGTCTGTAGTTGAAGAAATCTCTGCCTCCAAGTAGGCCTGCAAGAGAAACAGGAAGATAATTGCCTTCACAGCAACAGGCAGAAATTGGGGAATTTTCTGGAAGACTGATGAGCCACAAAGATGGTGCTACATAAACATGAAAGCTTAATGGGAAGAGTTTAGCAAGAGGTCACGGTGGCACGCGACTTTACGGCCAATTAAAAGTTAGAAACAGAGCCTTGCTGCCGTTTGTAGCAGAACCAATAGATCAGATAATTAGGCTGGTTGCGGAGTATTAAGAAACAGGACAATGTTGCAGCGCTGAGGTCTCACACAGACCCACCCCCTCATCCACATGCCGAAGGGAAGGAGCGAGTGGTTCCTTCAAACAAGGTCCCAGCGGACCAAGAGAGCAGGTGGTGGGAGACACTAGGTGTGGAATCTAGAAATTCAGTGTTTGGAGAGGGAGGTAGTATCCACGCGTTTTCTGCACTGCCCAGCTGAAAAGGGTCCACGCCTGCTGCTCGAAGTGGCTCAGTCCATCACTCACAGGTATGAGAAGTGTGACTCACCCTCTGGCCCCAACCCCGGATATTTGATGCTTGACACACCTGACCTCACACGCCTCTCGCGGTAGATTTTGCTTTGGGAATGCGAACTCACGATCCTTCAGGAACTTTCCAATCTGCTCTGTGTGGTGCTATGTTGTGTTTTTTTACTGACCTCCCAGAACTGGATGAACGACACGGAGAAGACCGTGTTGGAGACTGATTCAGGTGTAATTTGGGGAAGAAGCCCTCCAAGGAGGAAGTGGGCAGCCTCGGGGGTAGTGAGCTCCCTGTCTCAGCAGTTGAATTCGACTGTGGTGGGAAGACTACGGATGGATTCCTAAGTATGTTAACCGCTGGACTCAGCCACCTTCAAGACTGTCTTCCAAACCTGAGGTTCTGTGAGATTAGGTGACATGAGGCAAATTCCGGGTCGTCATTGCTCGCAAGTGGTGACCAGGAGCCTTTGGAGGCCGTCGTCCATATGTTGGAGTCACACATCAGTCCTGCTGACTCCTACAGGCAGCGTGACGTGGCCTAGATCCTTTACCTTCCTCCAGAAGGTGAGATGGTGATGTAAACCCATTTCAGCCCTAATCCCTAAGTCCTCCCACCTGTACCTCCGACGTTCCTCTTCCCTCCATACCTCAGCCTCTGTGGGGCCCAAGTCCTACCTCTGCCAGATTCTTACAAGTTTTCTAATAAGGTCCTTGGTGTCCTTCAGCAGGCCACTCCCCATCCATCTTCCCCTCAGCCTCCAGAGTGATCTTTCTAAAATGCAGATTGGATCACGTCACCCACCTGCTTCAGAGTGCTCCGAGGCTCCAAGCACCTTGGTGATAAAGGTCAACTTCCTTAGCATGGCCACCACCCTCTGCAGTCGGGCTCTGTGGGCTCCATGAGAGCAGGGACCGTGCCCAGCACCCCTAGGACCTAGTATCGTGACTGGCCCAAGGACAACTCCCTAAGTATAAGTTGGGTGACTGACTGAACCCATTTCCTGCCGGCTCTGGTATCCCCCTGTGTCAGCCCCACTCGGGACGGTCTCTCTAAAGCACAACTCTGTATTCGGAGTGTTCTCCGGGGCTTCCCCCACAGCCGACCCCTGACTGGTGTCATCCCTGCCATGCCCCCAACACCCTACCCTGCCTTTTCTAGTGGTTTCGGAGCACGGAAGTCGCATGCTATTCAGAATCCAGCAAGGCTTTGGAAAGCACACACACCTTTGATAACATGTGCCAAAAACCGCCTCAGAATGTCCCATGGAGACAAAGGTCACCACCCTGATGGGAAGCAATTAATGGCCTCTGCCTGCTCTGGGGGTCCTCGGGTCTCTGAGAAGCAGTGAGAGCCACGGCTTTTCTTAGCAGGGAGGGAAACAGCCTACCCAGCCCCCCTCTCCTCCTCCCATGTCCACCAAAAAAGGGAAAAATAAAATGCAAAAGGCCGAAAGGGGGAGGGGGCACGTTATAGGCCGCGGTCAGCGCAGAGAGGTTGGCTCTGCTCTTAATGAGGGAGGAAAGCCCGCCAGGTAGGCCGCTGCAAGAGGAAGGCCACAAGCAGCCAGTGATTCACAGGGAAGCAGGAAAACTGCTGAATTTGACACTGGTAAAGAGAAGATGTCAGTTCAACATCTGCTCCCAACACCTCAGCAGCTAATTATTTCTCTGTGCACTGCGATCGGCGGGTGGAACCACCCAGGGGCAGGCTCAGCCCTGTCAGTAAGCCTGAGTCTGACGGGCAAAATAAATCAGCAAACAAATAAACACAACCTAGAGCCACCAAGGCAATGATCCCCGAGCAGCTCCCTTACCCCGTGGGACCAGCTGACCTCTGCCCCCGGAGGGGCAGGGGGAAGACAGGGACCCCCCAGAGTATCCGTTGGTCTCTCTCCTTGGTGGTGTCAAGGAGCACTAGCCCCCATTGCCGGGCCTCTGGTGCCAGAGCTGATGAAATTTTCATACTCGGTCGGCTCCCATCTTTCTTGTTAGCACGATCTGTGAGGCCCAGAAGGACCTCACGTATTTTCATGGAGGCTTTTTCTACCCAGGGTCTCCCATTGGACTGGATGGCCAAGAAAGTTGCCAGGTTTCTCTGGGAAGCTCTCTCTGCCTCCTTTCTCTTCTTTCACAGCCCAGTCCATCCCTTCCTCCACACAGCCTTACCTTCCCAGGGTATCCAGCAAGGGCAACGTCCGGCCAAAGTATCAGTTTAGCCTGTGATCACTGGTTTGCATATCTCTTTTTCCAGATATCCAAGGATTGTTTTCATAACCCTGGCGTCTAGTGCGTGCACAAGGGCCCAGCAGAAGTTTGAGGGAGAGAGAGAAAGAAGGAGGAATGATGTGACAGAAATAAATGAATGTTAGTAACAATATGTTACCCTTCCAGGACACCATGAAAAGAGAATGCTTAATTCAAAAATACTAAGTGGGTAGGGAAATGAAGACCGAGTCTGTATCCCTGAAACTTCCCAATGCCAAGAAGGAAGTCAGAACCCTGGAAAGATGGAAAGGGGGATGCAGTGCCCCCCAGTCTGAGAAGGAACGGGTGGAATGACCATAGTTGCGTGGATCTGGCTGGGGGCTCTGGTTACAGGCAGGAGGAGGCTCGCTGGGGAGGGGAGGGGACAGAGCAATAAGTATGAACATGTATAAGGGGCTATGGCTCTAGACTCCAGAGTCAGCCATTGCTGTGGGCCTGGCTAAGCGCTCTCAACTCTCTGACACTCAATTTCCTTTTGTGCAGAATGGGGAAGGAGAACCTCCCTCAGAAGGTGAATACAATAGGACGATGGAACTTCCCCAACTCTGCATTTAGAAGCTTTTCGAAGACACACATCTGATTCAGTTGCTTCTGCTGAAAACCCTTCCATGACCCTCCTCCAGCCCTGAGAATAAAAGCCAGCGTCCTCCACAAGGCTCATAAAAACCCCATAACCTATCCTGCCCATCTTTCCAGCTTCATCTCACCCCTCATTTTTGCCTGGGCACACCAATCTCCTTTCAGGGTCTCAAACTTGATTTGCTTCTCCACAGGGCCTGCTCATTTATGAGCTGGAATATTCTGTCCCTCCATCTTCACCTAGTTACTTCTACTTAGCTTTCAGATCTTCATGCAAATGGTACTTTCTCAGGAAAGTCTGTCCTGACCTCCTTGACCAGGTTGAATCCTCTTATGATAAAGGAAATTCCAAAACACATAACATCTCACCTCCTCCAGCCCCAACGACCTGGCCCAAGTGCCCAGCATCTCCCTGCTGGGCTCCTGCAACAGCCTCCCGCTGACCTCATTCCCACCACTCTTGCCTCAGGACCTTTGCATATACTGTTCTCTTGACCTGGAATTATCTTCCCCCAGATCTCTGTGGGATCCACCTCCAGGTCTCCTACTTCCTTGCTCAAGACTCACCCCTCCAGAAGGGTCCTCGTGAGCCATCTAACCTAAAGTGGCCACCCAGTCACATTCTGACCAGTTTTCCTGCCTTATTTTTACCATAGTACATATAAATACCAGACTAACATTGAATGTTTATTTGAAATCCTATGCTTATTTGTGTTTTGTGTCCTATCCTAGGACATAAGCTTCATGAGGGCAGGATTTCACTTTGCTCACCGCTGTGTTCTCAGCTCCTAGAACAATGTCTGACACAAAGAATGAATCTTCAGAATACAGTGAACTCAGGGTACCTGGCTGGCTCAGTTGGGACAGCATGTGACTCTTCATCTCAGGGTTGTGAGTTCAAACCCCACGTTGGGCACAGAGATTGCTTACAAATGAAATCTTTAAAAATAAATAAATAAATAAATAAAGAGAATGCAGTGAACCCCTTTTGGTAGTAATACCTCAGTGGCTTTTGACTGATTACTACCTGCCTGTCCCACTGAACTACACATTCCGTCAGATGGGGACCACATCAGTGCTACGCATTCATCGTTGCACCATGGCTTGATAACCCGATGCATAATAGACACTCAGTAAACACTCGCTGAACAAATGCATGTGCGAGATGACGTCTGCGTGGAAGTGGAAAATTATAAAGTAAACATCAACATAAGGTTCCATTACGAAAGCGATGATTGGGTTCAGTCGCATCTCCCCCATCACGCTTGCTACCACGGAGTAGCCGTGGTCTGGATCATTTCATCTGCACTCTGGGGGCTCAATTCTCTCTATTGCCTTTCTCAAGGCTCTTTGGAGGGAGGGGCAGGCTCAGGGGAACGCATTCCTCCGCCTCTCCAATTTCTCCTGTCCTTTGGGTTCAGGCACGACGCACAGACTCCTAGCCGTGAACCGTCTCCCCCCATTCATTGCTCAGAGTCACTCAAGTAAATCCTGTCCTCTTCTGCATGGGCGGCCCAGTGCTGTTCCCCTCTTCTCTTCCTCGCAGGCAGCTTACAAGCTCGACCCAACCTGTGGCAAACACTCCTCCTGCCTCGCGCTCCCCCACCCCCACAGTGACACACAAGAAGCTGTAGAAACGCCAGGAAAGAGCCATGAGCGCGTCCAGGTTGATGGTGTGTGATGCCATAAACTTCATTGCCACATATTTGAGAAGACAGAAATAAGTTAGACAGAAATAAGTCTCCGCCATTCTGAGGAAACATAGCTGTTCCCGACAAGGGGATATAAAAGTTGATGGCATCCAGATCTCTCAGAGCACCGTAACTCACCCTCCCAGGGAATTCGTCAAAAGCCAGCCACACGGTCTGTCATCACGGTGTTTAGGGTGGTGATTCAAATTACCATGAGCCCTCCAGAATTAGTCCTGGGCTCAAAGAAGTCAGGGTAGAGACATCGAAATAGACAAATGAAAACATCAATAGCCATAGTTCTGAACTCCTTTTCTGTTCTGCTGTGACCTTGATCGATATCTTTTGATCCATCCAAGGTCTGTCTCTGGGAAAGTACAGGAAAAAACCGATGGAAACCGTTGCAGGGGAGTCCTTTTCAAACAAGATTGCTGTGGTGTTTCTCCAACTTTGCATTTTAAGGTTTTACAATGGGACCGTCATCCTTTGACCTCATTTCCAACATCTCCCAGTGCTAACTAAGCAGCACTGACCCACGGTTTTGGGGAAAAAGTGTGCAGATGGAAGGCCTACTTATTAATCATGTGACATAGGACAAGACGTTGAATCATAGCCTCCACTTCCTCCTCTATAAAATCAGGATGATCCATTCTGCCTCATAAAACTGTACGGAGAATTAAGTGAGATTATCTTGGGAGCTTCGAATTAATGCTCAGCAAACATCAGCTTCGTTTTCTGGAGCGCCATCCCCGTTTCCAGCTTCCCTCAGTGAGCACCCTTCGCATCACATTGGTACTGACTGTTGTCACTTCTGCTTTGAAATTCTTTTTCTTGTGCTTTTTCCTGTGTCTGTTCTGACTTCAAACTAGACTACAAACTCTTTGGGGACAGGAGCTGCTTTTTCTCTTTCTTTGGCAAATCATGATTTCACGACATCTAACTGTTTTGACCTGTGTACAAGACACATCAAGGTTCTGTTGACATGGCGGATGCTGGCATCAGAGAAAAGGTGCTCTCCTGAGGCTCCCGGGGGAGCTGAGGGAGGGCTAAGCCTCCAGCACTGGTCTTTCACTCTTTGCAAGCAGGAGGGAAACTCTTGTCCCAGAAGAGGAAACTCTCTTCTCTCAGGTAGCCTGATTTTTTTTTTCCTGGGGTCCTAAAAAGACAGCTGTTTTGTTTTGTTTTGTTTTGTTTTAGTTGGTAACCTGAATATCAGATGGCATGCTCACCCAAATCCCCATAATAAGATCTGGATAGGGACACAGAGAGTCAGGGTAAAACCACCAGACTTAGCACATAAAAATGCAGAATACTCTTTGAAATTTGGCTTTCAGATAAATGACAAATCATTTTATAGGAGAAGTGCATCTCATTCAATATTTGAGACATGTGCTAAGAAAAGTTATTTGGTGGTTAGCTGAAATCCAATTTTATTAGAGCATCCTCTATTTTATCTGGCAACTCTAGTCATGTAAGGACAACCACAAAACAGCTAGATAGAGAAGGGTAAGGATAAGGAAGCAGGAGAGAGAAAAAAGCAAAAACAAAAACCTTCCACTCAAATGAAACTTCAAAGCAAAATCCCAAAATATGTAAAGAAATTAAAACTAATACAGACAGGCAGCAAAGCATTTGCAACACAAATTCACTGCAGATGAAATTCCTTTTTGCAACAAATGGTACTGAGACTAATCTATTTGGGGGGAAATGTAATACCAGTTATTTCATTTCTTCCCAAACACGTCAAGCATGCTAAAGATTAAAAGAATTTATTAGGTCTTTTTTTCCTTTTGGAAAATAATTTATATGGAGTAAAGAGTTTAAAAACCCAAGTCAAACATATAATAAACAAACAAACAAATAAATAAATAGGAAATACAAATAAATTATATCAAGTTGTACCATGTAGAGATAGATAACCACTGCTCTCTTTTTGGTGCCTTTTAACTTAAGGTATGAAGGACAGTAAGAGAAAAAGTCAGCCTTGTCCAGCACTGAGCAAAGAGCAGCATAGAACACAGGCAGAATGTGCAAAGATCCTGTGGTAGGAAAGGTCTTGTTGTGTTAAAGGAACTAAATATTAGCCAGAATGGCTGGAGTGAAGAGGATATGAGTTAGAGCTAAGGTTGTATAGTTGTCAATGGCCAACCAGTTCATGCAAGTCTTGCTTAGGTTTATAATTTTATTCTACATGCAGTAAAGAGCTGTAAATGGTATTTTTAAATTCTTTTTATTAAGATTTTATTTTTTTATTTGAAATGAGAGAGAGCCAGAGAGCACAAGCAGGGGGAATGGCAGAGGGAGCAGGAAACACAGTCTCCCCACTGAGCAGGGAGCCGAATGCAGGGCTTGATCCCAGGATCCCAGGATTATGGCCCGAGCCGAAGTTAGACACTTAACCATGAACCACCCAGGTGCCCCACTATGAATGGTCTTAAGCAAAGTGGATGTATATATTTACCAACCATCCTTCTATTTACATTTTTCCAACAGTATTTTAATAATTAGCTATGTTGTTTTTTTTTTTTTGTAGAAAGTTTTTTAAAATCAAGATGGAATTTACATATAACATTATATTGGCTTTGGGTGAACAGTATAATGATTTGCTGTGTGTATATATTATGAAATGATCACCACAGTCAGTCAAGTTAACATCCATCACTGCACATAGTTATGAGAACTTTTTAGATCAGGTTAATTTTACACAACAGTTGGAAAAAGATTTTTCAGTACAGTGTCTTTAGTATCTCCTTAGAGAAAAGTGAAACCATAACTTCCAAAGTGAAAAGAATAAGAAGTGATTAAACTAAACTAAGCAGCAACGAAATATAGTAATTTTTTTAAAAAGGACCCACTTGACATCTGAGAAATTATTTTTTTAAGATTTTATTTATTTATTTGTCAGAGAGAAAGAACGTAAGCAGGGGGAACAGCAACCAGAGGATGAAGCAAGCTCGCCACCAAACAAGGAGGCTGACACAGGACTCGATCTCAGTAGCCTAGGATCACAACCTGACCTGAAAGCAGACCCTCAACTGACTGACTCACCCAGGTGTCCCAAAATCTGAGAAATTAAAGAAAAATGTCACTGAAATTTTACAAACTCAATCACTGGTAAAAATCCAGATAGGACACTGTTAAAGAAAGTTTTTATAATCTGGAAGATGGAACCAAGGAATTCACTCAGAAACATGGGCATACACAATTTATGTACTGCAGCTAAGAGAGAAGAAGAAACAATTGAGAGAGAGGCTTTTACATTCATCTAATTCCAGAAAAAGAAAAAATGAAAAGAATGGCAGAGAATCAGTATCTGAAGAGATAATTGCTAAGCACTTTCCAAATTTAGAGGAAGACGTGAGTCATTAAATGGAAAATGCATCCGAAGCATCTAGTACGATAAATAAAAGCAAATCCAGTCACAGACACGTTCAAGGACAACAAGGATCAAGAGGAAATCTCTAAAATTACCAGATAAGAAGCTAGAATGACTAGCCTAATAGCAGACCTGTCACCCACAAAAGCAGGTGCCAAGGACAGCAGACTATCACCCTAAAAGGGCAAAACGAAAATAAATAGAAACCTAGGACTGAATTTTGCTGTTGGCATCAAAGCCCCAAGAACAGAGACTTAAATCAAATAAAGGGTTCATTGTCAGGGGCGCCTGGGTGGCCCAGTTGGTTAAGCGTAGGGTCTTGATTTTGGGTCAGGTCATGATCTCAGCATAGTGAGATGGAGCCCGGTGTCTGGCTCTGTGCTCAACAGGGAGGCTGCCTGTCCCTCTCCCTTGTTGTGTCTCTCTCTCTCACTCTCACTCTCACTCTCTCATGAATAAATAAATAAATAAAATCTTAAAAAAAAAAGAAAAAAGAGGTCAGTATCTCAAATCAAAGGAGTGTGCGAGGGGCTGCCTAGAGAGGCCATCACAAAGCCTGGAGTCCCACTCCCCTTGCTTCTGCTCTGCTTTGCTCAGCTTGTGGCCTCTCTCTTCATTGTCCCAGGGAGGCTCCCATGTCCCACCAAAAGACAAGGGTAAAAGTGTGTCCCTCTAAACTAAGCTGGCTCCCTTTAGGAAGATTTCTCCTACTCAGTGTTTCCTGCTTACATCTCACTGGCCACTCATGACTATGAGAGTCTGGAAAATGTCATCTTTCTGCTGAGCACACCGTTGCCCCAAATAAAATTAGTGTTCCAACTCCATTTCTAAGGAAGAAAGAGGACAAGAATGTGGGCTGGACAGGTAGCGGTCACTGACACAGCTATTATTTAAGAGTGTAAGCAAAAGAAAGACATTGCTAGCCATAAAGAATACCAAAAGAATTTTACAGTCTCACGCTAAAAGCATTATCAAGGACGTACTTCATTTAGAAATACAATAAACCCAGAGGGAAGATATGGACCACAAGGACCACAGCAATTTATAAAACATGCCAGGAAGTACCATTGCAATTCACTGTAGAAAATAAATATTATTTTTTGTTTTTAAAAAGGTAAAACTAAAACTGCAAGTAAAAATTACAAGATGGTGGAAATATTTCAATATGGCAAAATATTAAGATTTTATAAAGCTGGTGGTGAGTATACAAGTTATATATTCTTTATATTTGTCTGTAATTTTGGAAAAATTAATAATTTGAAAAATTAAAAGGCGACACTTAGAAGTTTAAAACTTCTATATATCAAAAGACATCACATCACAAAGTTAAAAGGCAAGAGATAAGGACCAGAGGGGAAATGCTTGTGATATATTCAATGGGAAAAAAATCAATTTCTAGTCTATGGAAAGGTACCATACATCAATAGAGAAAAGTCAAAACCCAATGGGAGGAGAGGGAAAGGATAGGAATGAGATTTTGTAAAAGAGGAAATACAAACGGCTAATAAATATTTTTAAAATATGCTCATCCTGTAATCAGGGAAATTCAATAGAAAACAACAATAGGGTGTTCATTTTTAACCCACCAGAGAAATAAATATTTAGTAAATTGAACATACCCAGTCTTGGCAAGAGAGGAGAGAAGGGCTACTCCTGGACCCTGACAGTGGGCATGTCATTTTTAAAAAGATTTATTTAGGGGCACCTGGGTGGCTCAGTGGGTTAAAACCTCTGCCTTCAGCTCAGGTCATGATCCCAGGGTCCTGGGATAGAGCTCGGCTTCGGGCTCTCTGCTCAGCAGGAAACCTGCTTCCTTCTGTCTCCCTCTCTGCCTGCTTGTGATCTCTGTCTGTCAAATAAATAAATAAAATCTTAAAAAAAAAAAAAAGATCTATTTATTTGAGGGGGGGATGGGGGAGGGGCAGATGGAGAGGGAGAGAATCTCAAGCGACTGCGCCATGAGGACAGAGTCTCACTCACACCTCGATCCCATAACCCTGAGATCAGGACCTGAGCCGAAACCAAGAGTCAGATGCTCAACTGATCGCACCACCCAGGTGCCCCAGTGTTTATGTCACTGGACAAAACTTGTTTGGATTGCGGTTTGGTAGTACTTAAAATGTTAGAATATCTGTACTATTAGACATATAGTCACACTTCTAGAAATCTGCAAAAACCATTAAATTTGTGCACTAAACCAGACACAGAAGAGTGATCATTGCAACACTTACTGCAATCGTCAAAAACAGGGACTCACCTAAATGTCCAGCAGTCGGAGAGCGGATAAGCAGATAGTGATACCCTTGTGCTAGGGAGTGTCACAAAGCCATTTTTTAAAAGGAGCAGACTTCCCAGAGTGGGAAGTACTGAGAAGCAGAGCAGGTCAGCAATGAACACAACATGAGCACACGCCTCCTGCCTCAGAATGCCCTGTGAGTATGCTCTGTGCTTGGAACAGAGACTGGAAGGACACGCACTAAAAAAAATAAGAGTGAGGAAAGCTAAGAAAAAGCACAGGAAAGCCACAGTATATTCTCCTATACTGGGTGAATCATTTAGAAGTTTTAATATTCAAAAGGCAAGAAAGACAGACAGTAAATATTCGGGAAGGAGTTCAGGAAACATGGCTGGGCTTCATTTTCCTCGTATGTGAGTGAGCATAACCGCACCTGACCTTGTTCTGATTTGACCTGGAGATGGGTGGGGAGGTTTCAGTAAATACATTAAAGGAGCAATGAACCCATGTTTGGGAGAAAAAAGAGAAAGAGAGAGAGAGACCGTATTAAAAATAATGGATTATCATGGGGGTAAGTGGGACCAGGCATTTTTCCATACATTCCTCATATGAAACTGATTTTAATGTCCTAATTATCTTACTTGGGACTTTTAGTGGTAAAGCCAGTCTAGTGAGTGGCAGAGCCAGGGCTCTGTCTCCATGCTTCCCCAGAAACCCCAAAGTTCAGCATCTGTTGAAAAGCCATAGCTACAATGAGCTCCTCTTAGTCCCCATGACTCTCCAACTCTGCGACCTTGGGCAGGTCACTAAACGGCTCTGTGTCTCAGTGTTCTCTTTTTGTAAAATGGGTACAATCAGAGCACCTACTACAGAGAGCTACCATAAAAGTCCAGTGAGGTCACATAACACAGCAGCACCCAGCCCAGAGGCCGGTGCGGACGTGTTGGCTCTCACTATTATTTGCTTCATTTGTCTGGTTGGTCAGTGGGACAGAGAAGCATTTCCCCAGGCTCCCCTGCTGTGGGGTTGAGTAAGGAGTGAAACACTTTATCCAAATCTCTTTTCTCTCTTCAGAATGCTTTGTACACAAATAAAACTCTTCAGTATCTTCTTGGTCCCCGATTCTTTTTTTTTTTTTTAAGATTTTATTTATTTATTTAACAGACAGAGATCACAAGTAGGCAGAGAAGCAGGCAGAGAGAGAGGAGGAAGCAGGCTCCCTGCTGAGCAGAGAGCCCGATGTGGGGCTCGATTCCAGGACCCTGGGATCATGACCCGAGCCGAAGGCAGAGGCCCCAACCCACTGAGCCACCAATTCTTGAGGACGTCTCTGCCACTCCCTGTCTGCTCCCATGGCAATTAATCCCCCCTGCCACTCCCAGAAGTGGGAGCTGCCCCTTCACGTGGCGCCCACGGCCAGCTCCGCTCTCTTGGGACGCCCCTGTCCGCCTTAGCCCTCGTGAACCCATCCTGCCCAACTAAAGACCAGCATTCAGGGTTTTCAGAGCCAGCAGATGGATCAGGGAATGGCAAAAGCCAATTGCCCGTGTCAAGGCTCCCCTCGGAGGGGCAGTGTGAAACTTGCTGTTTCCTCCTCAAACTGTGCATTGCCTCAGGACATGGAACGTCAGCTCCTCTGTCTGTCACAGCCCAGCTCCCCCTCCTGGGACAGGCCATCTCGGCCCCCCCGCCAGCGTCTCGCAGACCTCCCAGAAGTTCCTGCATCCCTGTCCGCGCCTTCTTCACGCAGTGGGGAAACAGGTTGACCGAGGGCCAGAAGACGTGTCCTCCGCACCGGCCATGCTGGGGAGCGAGGCTGTGAAATCCAAGAGCTCCGGGGACAGAATGGGTCAGTCCCTTCTCGGGGACGCGCTGCACCAGGGGCTACGCCTGTCCTAGGCTTCACTCGCTTTGTTCTTCCGGGCCCAGGGTTGCCAAACAGTATCCTCCCACTGGTAGATAAAATGGCTTAGGGAAGTACGGAACAGCAGTGAGCCAAGGATAAAGAGGATAGAGAAATAAAAAAGGAAGCCAGAGAGAGAGAAAAAAGAGCCCTCAGGAAATGGCAGCTCCAGAAGGCAGCAAGACGCTTTCATCTTCCAGCAAAAGAACAGCATCTGATTCTTCGTGTTTGCAGATCTTTGCAAACTGAAGAGCATTTTGGGGATGTGGGAAGGCAGTGCTCTCTCTTTCAGGAACGTGATTGTAGCCCCTTTGGCCTGAACGGGTCGCTTTGGGCAAGTTGTTTAATCTCGCTCAGCTGCAGTTTCCACGTTGAAAGACAGGATAATCATCTGTGCCGTATAAAGTGGATTTGGACTTAAAAAACATACAGGTTTATTATCCTGTCATGGGTAGTCATTCCAAGATGCCATGGCAGTTCTGTAAACCATGCAGGACTCCAGGCTCTAGTTTATGATTTCACCATCCGAGCACATGGCTTCCAACTTCAAGTTCACCACATGGTCCAAGATGGCTGTCAGAAGGCCAACCATGGTGTCTGGATCCTAGGTAGAGATTAGAAGGAAGAAGGAATGGGCAAAGGCTGAGTCAGCTGAGTCAGCCCCCTTCAGGGATTTTCCTGGGTCTCCTTCCCTCTCCCCCACCTCCTCAAATTCTTTCCCCCCCCACCCTAATTCTTGTTAACATCTCATTGACCATCTCTGGTCATCAGAAAGGGGACGCTGGGAAACATCTTCTAGTCTTCAACATCGCCACCTAGAGTAAAAAGAGGCATCTGTTAGCAAGGAAGCAGATGAGGGGATATACCGGGCAGGGAGTCTGGGCTGTGAAACCCCAGAGAGTCATTAAAGAATGACAGGAAATAAGGCATCCGAATAAGCATTCTGTAAGCTCGGAGGGAGTGCAGCTGTTTGCAGTCACGCTCCCCTGTGGATCCTGTAGCGTGGAAAGTGGGGGACACAGAGGCATTCGGGGTCAGTAGTCAGTAAATGATAGAACAGTTGGAATCAACTGATGCCTATCTATGACTTCCCAGTCCCTCCCCTTCCAATGGGAGAGAGAAAGAATGGGAGGTTTCTCCTGGGAGGTCTGTCATGACTCTGTTTAGGGGAGGTCAGCAGTCAGGGGTACATGGCCTGGCACCTGCCCTGCTGAGTCTGGAGAGCCTCGGCTGCTGTCCACGCAGTGTGGACCGCTGGTGGCCTGCAGTCATCTTCAGCCTTGGTGAGCTCTGTTCACGATGTCCTCTTTGAGATTATGGATTCCTTTAACCTTACCCTTTACCAAGGGCCTTGGGACCAAGGCCTTCAGGCACGAGTGCCTGTAAATCGCATCGTGTTACATTATTAATCACCATGTTATCTGGAGTCAACTAAGTGACTGATGCTTTGGCAAGCAATGCTGTGAAAGAGAAATCTTCCCTAATCCCTTCCTCCCTGCCTCTCCCCAGCTCACAGGGAGAAGGCAGGGGACCCTTTGGAAGAACCAGCCGTGGCTGTGGGAGGCCACTGTCCTGGGGGTGTGGAGAAATCTGTGTGTGCGTTGTGGGAGAGATGTTAGCTGACCGGAAGCACAATAGTGGGGAAGGACATCCTGGGGTGTCTGAAACCCAAGGTAAGGTGTGGGTGGGACCGAAAGGACAGGGAGCAGCTGAAGACTTGGATTCAGATGATCTGTGCTAAAGAAGAGCTACTGGACTGCGAGTGTCCAGGAAGGGGACAGTCAGCCCTCTGAAACCCAGGCTCCACCCAGAATGCAGGCAGAAAGAACCTGGACTTGTTCGAGAAGCCTGAGAGGGAGCCCTGCTGCTTGGACCACAGAGGGATGTCAGCTGGGCCAACCGATCAACAGCTCTTTGATCAGGGCCTGTCCTTGTTAGGCATCTGTGGATGTCCAAGACTCCCCCGATCTATAGGCATTTCCTGCTTTCTGAGTAGCCCCTCGGAGGTCAGCTCTGGGGGTACCCCCACCCAGAAGAGGACAGTGAGAATAAGATGTCAGCCCAGGGACCTGCTCTGCAGAATGGAGCCCTTTTTCTCCTTGGTCCCCCCAGGGCCAGGAGCCTCTAGCTAAGGCAGAGATCTTCTGGATTCAGGGCCATTCCCAAAGGTTTCTCACAGGCTTTCTTAAGACATTCTAGGACAATCGAGGCAGGGCTGCTGGTGGGTGGTGGCGTTTTGAGTTGCGGGGGACGGCTGGTTGAAACACTCCCTTCCATCTCCTACCATCCTCCGAGCGGTCAGACAGGCCGAGCCAGTAAGCCTTGATGGGCTCTTCAAGTGGAAGCAAACACTTGGCCTCCTCCTGCTGCAAAACTTCCACCTGCAGGATGGCCATGAGGATTCACCCACACACGTAAAACCCTTCACATTCTGCCTGGCAGGTTAGCTGCCTGACATGTCCACAGCCTCTTCAGGCTCAGGGCTCCTCCCTTAGGCAGTCCAAGTGGGAAAAAGGCCGGGGGGGGTGGGTCGCAGGGCAGGCAGAAGCAGGGGATGATTCCAAGGAGGAAGTATTCTAATATCCCAAGACGGGGGCTCTGGGGACTGATGGCGATCCCAACCCAGTCCGGCTCCTCCATCATTCTAGTTCCGGAATGAGAGCCCCCAGCCAAGCTTTGGAGAGAGGATACACATCATAGAGGGCTCAGACTCTATGTGGTCCAGTCTTTGCCGTGCACTGGTTAGATAGTCTCAGGCACTTTGCTTAGCCTCAGTTAAGCCTCCGTCATCTGGTCTATGCAACGAGAGCCATCATGCGGTCCTCATTGGGCCAGCAGTCTCTGAGGAAGACCCCCCACCTGGCCTGGGGGTGCAGGAGAGCAGGGAGCCAGAACCAGCATGCACAGCATGCCAGGCACCCTCCGGTTAGCTCCCGCAGCCTCCGCCAGACAAAAGTCAAAGCCAGGCAGCAGCAAGATTTCTCTTCCCTGGGTGTGGACAAGCATGCAGGAAAACCACCAAGATGAGGCCATCTTCTGTGGGCTTCCCATCCTGATTCCACACTGCTATCATCATTGGACATGACCTTTCCCAACCTCCCAGCCCTTTGGGGGCAGGATAAAGGAGGCAGGAAACTCCGGTCCAGAGAAAGGTAAGCCACTGGGATAACAGGCCTGGAATAAATGTGGACTCGGGCTTCTCGTAACGGATGCCCTAGATGGATTCAGACGCATCCGACTTTCTCATGCACGCGTGAACTTGGACACCTGCATGGTGCCTGAACGGGCTGAACACACGCTTTTAAAACTTGCACTTGAAGTCAATGAGAAACAGAGCCCCTTCATGTGGCAAGCCAACACTTGGCATCTTCCCCGGCGCATCTTTAACGGTGGGCAAAATCCCCACTTGCCAAATTACTGACAAAATCAAATCACACACAGAAAATGCTTCATACCATGCCCCATGCGCGAGAGCATTTAACAGATGTATCGCTGCTTGCAGACTTGTCCCAGGTTCACTCACGTACAGTTACACAGGTTGTGCACTGCCCCACTCCAGGAGACACCAGTCCCATAGGTTATCATGTGATGGCCTTTCGTGGGTTTGAGCTGCGTATATCCTGCACCACCATACACGGTAGGCTGCTGAAGGCCTGCCCCACACTCAGAGAAGAAGGCAAACCACTCCAAGACATCTCTTCTGCCTTTGACTCTCAGCTGACCTTCCTGTCTCTTCTCTTGCCCTTCTCCCAGCTCTAAATCACCCCACTGGTGAGAGCCCAAGTGGTGTAGCCAGCCAGGAATGTGACGTGGGGAAAACTGAAGGCAGTCTGCTTTCTTTGCTCCCTCTCTCAAGGTTTACCTAAATCATCAGTGTCTTGTCATTTTTTAGGGGCAGTGGCTAATTGTTGAGACACAGTGTGCTGCCTGTTAGTGCTATCTGGATGGTTGGGGGCCTGGTCGGGCTGCAGTGGCCGCCAGGTGGAAAAAGATATTGGGGGACCATGGGGTGTTTTACCCTCAGCACAAGCTGGAGAAAGAAACCACAGGGCTGCTGCTGTCATTTCAACTTCAGGGATGTTGAGTCTCAAGCCCCCATAATTTATCTGACGATCCTGCGAGGCAAGGCCAGAGCCTGGCTCTCAAGGCCAGCCCCGTTCCCAATGCACTAATGACACTTGACAGACACCAAATCCTTGCAATTTCCAAACAAAACCTTGAAGCTCCAATCCCAGGGCCGCTAGGAAACACTCCATTGCCTCCCCAGGCTTTGCTCAGCTGCTTCTCCCTGATTGCCAACAATCCCCAGCTGAGCGAGTTCCTTGCCCTCCGGTCCCTCCCTCCCTCTTAACCCTTCTCTGCCCGCTCCCTTGTCCTCTCTTCAGCTGGGGAGCCCTCGAAAAGCGGGCCAGACCGACAGACAGCCGGCCCTGATTTATGCTGCTTAAAATAATATCACCCTTTGGTGCGTACTTTGGCGGATCCGGGATGTGCAGACCCACCATTGTAATGGTACAGAGTTCCTGGGCTCCTTCAGATATCATAGGGCAGATAGCAAAAGGTGGCAACTCTTCACGCCAAATGGCTTTGCACAGGACACTAGACGAAGCAGACTCACAGCCAGATTTCAATCCTTTATACTCCGCTCCAGCTCTCATTCTTCAAACAGAGAGGGTGGGCTTTTCCACATCATTATTTCCCTTACGGAATAATTCAGACTTATCTAAAGAAAGGCCAAACAATATCATAAGCAACTATGTAGCCACCACCTAACTTAAAAAATGGAGCTACTGACTGTGTGGAAAGCCACGGGGTACCCCAATCCCATTTTCTGTTCTCCTACCCCAGATGTTACCCTCATCCGAAACTCGGTCTTTACTGTTGTCCTGTGTCTTTAGATTTCATACTATTTTGTTTATCTCGAGATCCTTGTCACTTCACATGCAGAGGTTACGAGCAATAAAGAGCCCACTCAGACCACACGCCCTTCACCCAGTTTCCTCCCATGCTCGCGTTTTGCAAAACTGTAGCACAATATCACACCCAGAAAAACGACACTGAGGCAGCCCACTAACTTTATCCAAATCTCACCAGTTTAGCCACACTTGTGTTTGTGCACGCATGAGTGCATGTGTAGGGGGTGCATTTAGCTCTTCTTTGTTCTAGGCAAGTTTTCCTCATGTGAGGATCTGTGTACCCCCCCCCCACAGTGAGATACAGACAAAGCTACCTTCAGCTTCCTCCCTTCACCCAGCCCCCTGACCACCATTAATCTGTACTTCATTTCTATTATTTTGCCATTGAAGTTTTATGAATGGAATCCTGTAGTGGAATCATTTAAGATTTGGGTTTTTTTCAATGAACAGAATGCCCTTGAAATCCATTTAGTGCATCTATTAGTAGTCTGTTCCTTGTTGCTGTTGCATAGTATTCGACTGTATGGACGTAGCACAGTGTGTTTAACCCTTCCTCCATTGGAGAATATCTGGGGTGTTTCCAGTTTGGCACTCGGACAAATAAAGCTGCTATGAACATTTGTACAGAAGCTCTTCTGCGAACATAAGTTCTCATTCTTCTGATGTGAATGGTTGAGATTGTAATTGCTAAGTTTTATGGTAAGTACATGCTATTATTTTTAAAATATGGCCCTTCTTGGAAACATATAATGGTGTCACACCATGTATATTCTTCTGCAACTCACTTCTCTCTCAACCCATGTTCCTCAATTGTATTCATGTTGAGATATGTAGTTGTAGTTTATCTACTCATACCAATACGTAGTATTCCGTTGTGTATATATGCTGCAATTTATGTATCCACTCTAGTTCCCTTTCTGAAAGGCCTAAAACTGTGGCATGGGAATAGCACATTCCCATGCAAGTAAGGAAGTAATTTGCCTTGCTAGTTTTAGAATGTGGTAATATGGAATAAGCCTTAATTCGTCTAGAAGATGAGACTTGGTAATTTGGTCTTGATTCTTCTGCTAGATTATCTTGGTAAAGTCACTTGGCCTCTCTGAGCTCAACTTTCTCGTGTGTAAAATGGGAACCTCAGTAATAATAATAATAATATAATAAATACTTGACTTAATTCTTATGGGAATTAAGTGAAAATATAGTATGTATACTAAAATAAGCTAAAACATGCTGAATAAATGGCCATTAGCTTTATTAGTCAATAATCATAATTAAATACTAATTACCACCAATGGAAAGAACAACCAAAGCAGGCATTCTCGGATTTTTCATGGAAAATCCAATTTCAAGTAATTTCTCCCATTGTCCCCCTAAAACGGCTTGTCAGGCCTATCCTGCTTTGGAGGTCGAAAATGCCATCAATAAAGAAGGTCAGGTTAACCCCAGAGGTCCTGGTCCGGACTTCACGCTAGGGTGGCGATTGTAATCATACTTTACAAACCAGGAATCAGAGGCTCAGACATTGAGGACCACGCAAGAGCTGGGCTCTGTTGCCATTAGTCCCAATCCAGAATCCACACTCTTCCAACTTCCTCTCTGCCGCGAGAGGCCTCTGGGGAGCCCTGGGTTGCCCGTGTTCAGCATGCAGACAGAGGGCGTGGAGGCAGTGGGCTCCAGTTCTTCTCAGAGGGGACAAGAGGCTCCTCCCTGTGCCCAGCTCCCCAGGGCCCTCTCCCGGCACCTCTCCGGAGGCCCGTCCATCCTGCCAGGCCTGGAGAGCAGAGCAGGGGACACTGGGACTGGCTGGATGACCACAGGATGTGAGGAGGGAAGAAGGCACACAGGGAAGATTGCACCAGATAAAAAAAGACAAAAAGGTATTTAAATATACATTACTGGATTGTCGGGCTAAGCAACAACCACAGAGTGACGTGACAACTGTCTCCAAATATTTAAAACGTGTGAGTCCTCAGGAAGGAGAATTTTTTTAGCCTGTGATGAGGAAGGGAAGCGCTGGGGGACGGGCTGGTGGGGGGCACGGGGACGGGATTCAAGAGGGAGAAGCAACTGGGAAATCGGGTTCCACTTTCCCTAACTTTGCCTCAGTTTCCTCCCCCGTAAAGTGGGATGAGTGGACGGAATATTCTCTAAGGTCAGCCCAACTCTGATGTCCTTTGGAAGAAAAAAACAGCTTTTACATCAGACAGCAAGGCACTATCTGTCCCTCAGGATAGGCAGAAAAGAAAGCAGTACTTTGAGACATTCCTGTTGCCTGTGAGGGTACTGGACTTGGGGTGTCACAACCATGTGATGTGGCTTCCTGTCATTTCAGCTTCTCCGTGTCATGGTCCACTTTAGCAGGGATGTTTCCCAGGACAGTAAGTGAGGGTGTAGGAGAGGGAGGCAGATGGGCTCTTGGGAAGGATTAATTTCTGCTTCTGGAAAAGGACGTTGCCTGAGCTCTGTATCCCAAAGTGGGATCCCCTGAGCTCCAGGCCCTGGGCCCTACCCAGACATCTGTGCAGAGAATCCCTGAGCAGAGCCTTTGCTGTCCTGACCTGCTTGTCTGTTTTCCTCCGGGGTCCACACAGGCTGCCGCCGAATCCCACCGGAGACCAGAGGCCAAAGGGCCTACAGCACTGGGTCCCCTGAGACAAAAACCCGACCACCCTGAGCCATTTGTGGTTCCATAACCAGGCCCCAGCAGCGATTCCCGAAACCTGACCTGAGCCTGATTTCCCTGGGGAGACAAGTGCATCCGGGCACCCCCTTCTCAAGACAGGCTGTGATACAAAGTGTCTGACTTGAAACTTCATCGCTGCTGACAAACTGGAGAAAGACCCCCGTTCTCCAGCCGTTCACCGCCCCTCACCCCCGCATCCTTTCGCGCCCACCCTCATGCCCGCCGTCCTCCCTCTCACTGCCTGCTCCTCCTAGGCCTCCTTCAAACCGCCTGCCCCACCAGCCCCTGCCCTTCTGGGCCTACCGCCACCTGCTCATACACAAAACATGCTTTCTTGAACATCCTAGTCCCTGGCCCAGACCCCCCAGTCCCTGGGCCTGATGTGTTCCGGAATCTGGAAGGTTTCTGATGTTAGGGAGGTGACAGGATGCTTATTCCTTCCGGTGTGTGAAACACCCCAGCCAGGTCTGGGCCCCCTCCCAGCAATCAGGCACATTAATACTTCTGCAGGGAGAGCCATGAATATTCACACCAAGTGGGGATAAATAAAAGACTATAAATAGCTCAGTGCAGGGCAGGTTTTGCCTCCCAATGAGTTACATAAAGCCTCTCTGCTTTCTGGTTTCTGCGGCTAAGAGAGTAAGGGCCTGACTGGTTAGTCCTGGCCTCTCCTTTCCCCTGGGCCAGGACCCACTCAGCTCCCAGCGGTCCCCTCCCCAGGCTGTCTGCAGACTCCATCACTGGCCCGGGACTTGCAGAAACCCGAGGCCCTTCTCTCCTCCTGCCCCTGAGAGCGCCTCATCCCTCCGTCTCTCAGCTGCCTTGCCCCAAACCTGCACGGCGGGGTTCTCATTACATAGACTCTGCAGAGCATGGCGCTGGGGGGGCCACGTGTCCAGAAACACAGAGGGGTTTCTGGTGGTGGTGCAACGCTGTGTAGACAAGGGTGTGGGTTGAACTGGAGGCATCACCAAAGGAGACTAGGGGAGTTGCTTGGCACGCCGGGGCCTGCATTCCTCCCTGGTACCACCTGCTCTGTGGATCGGGCGTGCAACCTCCCCGTGAGGCCCGAGGGCAGACGTGGAAGGAGAGACTTCTGCGGGGTGTCCTGAGTCACTGGAGGAAGGGCAAGGCCACTGTGGGGCCAGGACCCAATGCCAGTGCAAACTGGAATGGTGATGAGGACAGAGCCAAGCCTGTCTTTAGGATACTTTCCTGCAAATTACAGCTAGACATCCCTTCCACGCCGGCCAACCCTCCAGCCCAGCCCTTGTCGGCTAGGACAGGCCACACGATGCAGAATTACATGCCATGACCACCACATGGAACGGCATGGAACACCGGGGGCCCCGGGGAATGAGGGCGAGCTTGCCAGGCTCTCCCAGGAAGGACTGGTCTCTGTTATGTATTTAGCAGGGAGTTGTCCTGTGATGTCCTGCCGACAGGGGGATGGGGGGACTGACGCCCAGGCTGCTCAATGTTGAATTGTCACCTGCATGAGACCCACAGACCAGGGAGACCTGGCGTTCAAAGGCCCTTTGGACCTTGGGCTGTCCGAGCCTGGTTCTTTGGCTGAGCCCGAGGTGGCCAAGTGGCCGCCCCCCGCCGGTCCTGCGATGCTCCTTGGCCCCGCACCTGTGCCGTGACCCCAGCACATTAAGAGGAAGGAAGAGGACGATCACTGAGCAAACCCCACAAAACAAAAGAGGATGACAAGTAAAAACACATGGAGAGGAGGAGGTAAGCCTGAGAAGGGACCGCTTCAGCTCACCTACCCCTCCCCACCTTCCCCAGAAGATCGAATTATGACCTGAAATCACTGGATACATATTTTATTATGTGGATAATTTAAAGGATTAGAGTGAGACAAAGAATTCATAAGCTGTAGTCACATTAGAAGACAAATTGTTTCCATTAATCTCTGAAGGAGGGAGGGAAGGAGAGAAATGGGGAAATGTAGGCAGGCGGAGAAGGCGGAGTTGGGGTGTAGTGGAGACAATGGTGCTTTCTTTCTCCCCGGCTCTGGCAGCGCCCCCCACCCTCCAACACGCTGAGCCACTGCTCCAAATAAGGCGGATTTGCATTGCAGATTCATCTCAGCTGCTTTTTGCTTCTGTTGCCAACCAGAGATGGTTTAAATAACATGTATTGTTCTGCATGATTCCTTATGCAAATGTCTCTGGCCTGATTGTTATTCCTGAATAATTTCCAGTGCCTGCTGTCTGGGCAGAAGCAGCGGCTCACTCTCCCAGCTGTGCTGGGAGTCACCTGCCGGAGGCTGGAGGCCAGGGCTCAGGGACAGGCTTCTGAGGGCCCAGCCGGATCAGGAAGGCTGGTGGTGGTGTCCCAGAGAGCCAGGTGGACAAGCCCCAGCCCTGCTGGACCCCAGGCAGGAGAAGGCAGACCTGCAGACACTTGGAGAACCAAGTCTACTGTGGGATTTTATACAGACGGAACAAGACCTGAAGGAGGGAGGTGCCTGCCACACCAGGGCCCCGGGTGGGGGGTTTCTCTCCGCAGGGAAGGCTGGGAGTATGGCCAGTGGGGAACTCTGTACAGGAGCAGCCACAGAAGCAAGGACTGGCCTCCTGTGAATGAACCAGTGAGCGAAACCAGTGCTCTATGAATGCCTTGTGTGCACACTCACTAAGCATCCACCTTTTCCCAAAAGTGGGGTTTAGAAAGTGAGGACACAGGGGCGCCAGCCTGGCTTGGTCCCCACAGCATCCACCTCGTGATCTCGGGGTGGCGAGTTCAAGCCCCACCTTGGGCCTAGAGCTTACTTAATGAAAGGAGGGAAGGAAGGTAGGAAGGAAGGGAGGGAGGAAGGGAGGGAGGAAGGGAAGTGAGAACACAAAACAGGCCCTGCTCTCCAGAAGGTCATTGTCCAGAGCCAAGGCTGGAGCAGGAGCTCAAAGCAGCACCTCCCTCAAGGTTCTCTTCCCTCTCACCTCCAACAGCTCACTAACTCAGGGCAAACCCAGGGCCTTTGTCCTCTGTCCTAAAACCAGAGCATGCCTGTCTCTGTCCTTAATATGTGTCTACAATCAGCAGTGGATCAGGGCTAGCATGTGGGTGCTCATGCGGTTCGTACAGGCGCAGCCCTCCCTCCCTCCCGCCCTCCCTCATTCCCTCTTTCCCTCCCTCCCTCACAAGTGTGTACCATTTACTCGTTCCCCAAACATCTGCTGCCCTCCAGTGATCCTTGCTGACTGGGGTAGTGGTTAGATGTGTAGGTCCAGAAATCCCACAGACCTGGGTTCTGTATGATGTTGGGCTACTTAAAACTCTGTAAGGCTCAGTCTCCTCATTAGTAAAAGCACAACAGAAATTGTTTCCAGGATTAAGTGAGGTAATACAGATAAAGGTCTTTGCATAGACCTTGGCACGTGGTGACCATTCCAGAATTCTCCCCGAAAAACAGAAACTGCCAGGCGCGCAGCCGCAGAGATGACCCCTCCCGGCCCGGGCCACGCCTTGCTAAGGGAGCACGGAGACGCGAAAGTGCTCTGGGATCACGGAGAGCAGAACAGCTCGGTTTGGGGGAACAGAGATGATGTGACCCAGAGGCCACAACAAAGCAAACTCCTGGGGAGGAGCGAAAGTGGTTCACAAAGCCAAGGGCAAGGGGACCCTGAAACGTGTGTACTTTCCTCAAGCAGCCCAACCCGCTAGGATTTACACTGGAGCTTGGGCACCAGCGCTCCGGACCCTTAGGCTCTTACAGCTTCTCCCTGTCCCTGCAGGGCTTACTCCGCAGTGCTAGGCCCCCAGCCTGGACAGCCCCTGTTCTCGCTTCACTGGGGCTGCGGGGACGGTGACAGGATCTTCGCATGGCGCCGCTGGGGCAGGGAGGGATCGGCAGGCCAAGCCGCCTTTGCTCTTTCTCTGAGGTGGGCTGGGGTGGCGTCTGGGGACAGAGACGTGCAAAGGAGGTCAGCATGCAGGGCAGCAGAGCCCACTGTTAAATCGCCTTGCTCACCACCCGGAGAAGCCCCTGAGCAGTGGGGTTCGCTTCCAACAGCAGAGCGCTCGGGTGGACCCCGGGTGGGGGGCGGGGGGGGAAGCTGCAGGCCCTACGAGGGGGCGAGAGCAGGGGCGAGGGACTCCTTCTGAGAGACAGCTGGGCCCCAGGTAAATCAGTGGCTGCTAAGACAATGA
This sequence comes from Enhydra lutris kenyoni, assembly GCF_002288905.1. Taxonomy (NCBI): domain Eukaryota; kingdom Metazoa; phylum Chordata; class Mammalia; order Carnivora; family Mustelidae; genus Enhydra; species Enhydra lutris. The sequence continues at coordinate 26,526,119 of NW_019154108.1, read as the reverse complement.
TCACGACTCTCCGTAAGAAGAATGACGTCACATTACCACGTACCTTTCTTGAAAGAGTCCCTAAAGAAGGGGTGGGGCAGGGATTACCCCTTCTTAGTTAAATTGAAAGGCTGGGGTGGGGGCAGGGGACAAGGGCATTTTCTGCCAGTTCTGGAGGCCCTGGCTTGCTGGGCGCCGGGACGGGCATCCGCAGCTCCGGGAAAAGCAGGAGGTGTAAGGCAGGGGACCCCTGCTTTCCCTCCCGGTGCACCCCAGCGATCACACAGAGCTCTGAAGGGCTACCCGCAGTGGGCGGTGGGCGGTGGGCGGTGGGCTGTGGGAGGTGTTACAAGCCTGGTCTGGGCCTCAGACATTGCGCAACCTGGGGAGTGAGGGGGAGGACCTGAGACTTTCACACTTGGAACGGGAAGAGAATGACACGGCGGAAGGAAGGAGTTGAATTTGGAATAAACAGATCTGCTGTGCCTTGGGCTTTCACTTCATGGGGCCTCAGCCCTTCAAGGATAACATGGGGACTGGGACGAGGATGACTCCCTCCCGGTGTGGTGCTGGGGCTTCCCTGCTGAGCCCAGACCAGAGGAGCTGGCAGGCAGCAGGGCCTCCGCGGCGGTCCCTCCCACTCCCACAGCCCCGGCCGTGGTGCTCTCACACCAGCTTCTCCCTAGAAGGCCAAGGTGTCTGTCCCCCACCAATCCTGCCTGGCCTCTGGGTAGCCCTGAGAGGATCTTCACATGGATGGCCTCCTGAGTCTTGGGACAGACCTCTGTCCATCTGCATGACACCTCTCTTCTGACAAGCCTCCAACCCAGCAGATGGAATCCATTAAACTACGGTTGGCGAATTCATATATTCCTAATTTTTGCTTTTAATGAAACTCGGTAATTTTTTTCCATGCTAATGGGACTATCCCAGTGTTCTGGGAATTGCTGTTAAAATGATGTCATTTAAACCCTTTCCTAGATGTGCCCCCCAGGGCATCTGCAGACGGCCTCATCTGGCCCTGTCCTCCGAAGGCACAGCCTCTAAGAAGCACACTTCCTGGGTTTCGATGAGGTTCTCCCAGTCCTGTTTGGGAAAGAGAAGACCCGGAATGGCCCTAAGAGTTTTTTCTAAGGATCTAGAGGCTGCCAGTGGACCAAATCCAGAGGGTAGGTCTCAGTGATGGGCCGCCAGAGGCATACTTCTGTTCAAAAGGAGGAAATGTTCAAATGCTTCAAGTTGTCTCATCAAGGAATGGGCGGCTTTGAGAAGTAGGGAGGCTAGCAGAGGAGAGATGCTAGAGGGATGATGGGAAAGGAATTCCGGAGTTGGCCAGGAGATCAACTGTGTTCTCTGAAGCTCATTAATTTTGTAGTTCCAGAATGTGTAGAGCACAAAACAGGTGTTCTGGTAAGTAGAGAAATGAGTTTTCCAGAAAAAGGTAACCTCAGACAGGCCCGTAAGGATGAGTAGAGTTTAAGTCAGTGGAAGGGACAGAATGTTCCAACATTCTCAGCTGGGAAGCTGCAGACCCCAAGTTCCTTTTCTCATGGTGGGTCTTGCCACCCTGGCCTCCCCCTCCTGGCTTCCCAGGAGAAGAGCCAAAAAGGCACCTGGGTGTAGGATGTGAAGGCTTCAAGAGGACCCCCCCAGGCCTGGAGAAGGACAGGCCTCCAGCCACCTGCATCAGCCCTGGCCACGAAGCCCCACGTCCAAACACGTCCGAAGTCGGGCCCCCTCCTCCCACCCTGGCTGAGCTGGAATGCAGCTTGTGCTCAGAATAGGGACGGATGGGCTGTGGCTTGGCTGAGCAGAGGTCACCTTCACCATCAAAATCCCATTACCCACTGCACAGACGATGCTGTCAGATGTGGAGCGGTCGATGGATAATCGGCAAAAATACCAAACCAACAAGGCAGTTACAGAATCCGATCTCTGGGCCAGCTGCTGCCCGAGCCAGGTCGATGGGTGCTAACTGGGGCAGACGTTCCCGAGGTCAGCATCTCGGCTGGGCCTCCTCGGGCTGTGTGTGCGACATGGAGCCAGAACTTAACCTCTCCAAACCTCACATCATCCATGACCAGGAAAGAAAACACAGAAGTCCCAGGCTTGCCGGGAGGCTTGCCGTGTCTTCTCATGAGACACAGGCAGCGTCTAGCACACAGTAGGCATTCAACAGATATACATCCTCTTGCTTCATATCCTCATTTCGTCAAGTGTGATGGACTGGTGGTGAGATGAGGACATTTCATAATGTACCTGAGGGGGTCCCGCTTTGGGATAAGAGGTCCCACTTTGGTCCTGCTTTGAGAATCTCTCACTCCCCAGACACTGTGCCCTACTGGGCTTGGTGTGCAAAGATCGTTCTCATTCCAGGGCAAAAGGTGAGAAGGAAGAGTAGTCACCAAGAACAGCCTGAAAACCCACTAGCTTTGGGGATCGTGATTGTAAATGCACGTCTGAACTCTGGAGACAGGAATCACTATTTCTTCCCCCTCCCTCCCTCCCTGGTGTCCCAGGCTCAGTTGGGTGAGTCGCGTCTCGACTTCACCCGGTTGGAGCAATTTTAGGCAAGTCCCTGAGCCTTAGTTTCCTCATCTGCAAAATGGGTGTTCTAACACTGACTTCACGGAGACCGTGTCAGGATGAAATGCTATCCTGCCTCTGTCACCCGGCACAGTGCTTGCAAGAGACAAGAAACATGAGTTGCCGTCCCCTCTTCCCCTGCTGCTGAGGCCAGGTCTTGGTGGGGAACCATCACAGAGATGTCGCTTTACCCTAAGCAGGTCGCTCACTGCTTGCTCACTCTGCTTCCCGGGCAGTGGATAGCTACCCACCGATGAAGCAGGGTGGAGGAGGGACGGGAGAAGTCAGCACCGAGAAAACTGGTCAGCATTTATTAGGAGAATGTTCTTGGTGGATTTAAAGGAATTAGTGGAACTTGTCCCATTCCAGATGCCACACAGCTCTATCTTTAGAAACTTCTAAACGAGGGAAGGTTCCAGGGATACGAGCATCCCTGTTCTCCAAGGTTGGCTCTATAAATACCCCCTCCCAGTTGGCCTCAGTAGCCTTCTCCTCCGACCCAGAAATAGCCCCTCCCATCAGCAGCCCTGGGAGCATGCGGCTGGGGCCCTAAGAGGTGCTGGACCCCAAGCAGGGCCGAGGGGTCCACTGCCCACTGCGCTGCCCCCAAGGCCACACGTGCTTGCTGTGCTTCCCAGCTCTCCCAAGGAGCCAGGAGCTGAAAGGAAGGAAGGAAGCAAAGCAGAAAATGCAGTCACTGTCCCAGAGCTGGGGGTCGGGGTGGGGCCGGGAGGGCAGAGGGCAAGGGCAGGGTAGGACTCACTGTTTCCTTGACTGTGTTCTGAGCTTCTGCTCTGCACCTGGTAGTGCACCAGGCCAGGAGGCACAATGGGAGGCCCACGGGGCCAGACAGGGAGGTAGGCAATCCTCGAAGTGTCTGTCCTTCCAGGAGGAACAGAAACCTGAATACCAGAAGGCTTCCGGGAGATGGAGCCTGAATAGGAGGGAGGGAAATCCTCAGAAAAGTAAAGAAGCCAACGTATTTCCTCACTTCTCCTGTCTGTAGGTGACTTTCCCTTTGTACATCTCTGCAAACGGGTATGCAAATGGAATGTCTGCTGTTTGAGTGATGCTCTAAATGCTCCAGGCCAGCTCCATGTTTGAGGTAACCCAGGTGAGCTCATCTGTTAGGAAGCTGATTGTGCCTGTTGCACACACACGTGCGCACGCACATGTGTACGTACATGCTTACACACACAGGCACACATACCCATGGGACGAGCTTACAAGACACATAAACACCAATACACACACTCACACACACCTGCACACGCACACACATGCATACACACACACACACACATACACACATGTGCACATACATGCTTACACACACAGGCACGTGTACCCATGGGGACAAGCTCACACAGGCACATAAACACAAACACACACACCCACACACACACTTCCTGCATAGGCACACACATGTACACACTCATACACACCCACACACCACAGTCTACCTGCTTCATCTGTGAGTTTCTAGAAGTCCGCCACGCCAGGCTCCAGCCTCACAGAAGAAGGGAGCCCCTGCCCTCAGCACATTCCAGTGGCTTCCACCGCCCATGAGCTGGAAACGACCATGTGTCTCGTCCATTCCAGCTGCTGCCAGGCAGTGCTGGAGAGCAGGAGAAGGAGCAGGGTGGAGGCCGTCACTTCTCTTCCCCCCCTCCCACCCTACAGACCCCTCTCCTCTCACCTTGCTCCTCACCAGAACCTGCATGCTTACACGCGCGCACATGTACACACACACACACACTATGCCCTCAATCCCCATCTCCCAGAGCTAGCTTCCTGCCCCAGATGTGAACATCGGCTCATGGCTGGGCCCTTGGTGGGCACGGGAGGATCTTTGTTCCCCAGGACCAACTCCTAGGACCACAGTCAAGGTGACCATGGGGCTGTGTGGCCGCAGCATGACCCTTGGCCGCCAGATGTCTCTGCGTTTGCCTTGTGACTGGGGACTCCTCAGACCAGCCCCACGCAGCTGTGAGCATCAGGACAGATGATGTTTCTAAAACGGCACAGAGCAGCTGTTCAGTGAAAGACGAAAAGCAGTTGCACAACACTATCTTGAAGACATCACGGTTTAATATGCACCAGGGAACCTGCCCACAGACCGACTCCTATCACTAACCTGGTTTCCCTGGTTAACTGGGTTAACCTGGTTAACCCAGCTCAATTCTTCGATTCATAAATGAGACTCATTCCCAGGCTGGGCCACGCATGTGCCCACGGCCACGTGCCTTCCTCCAGGCCCCTCCTCCCACCCCCTTGGACCTTTGGGGTTCCGGTGGTGACTTGGACCAGCAGACCTGGGCTACTCTTTGGAGAGGTGGATGGTTTGCTTTGAAACCCCAGTGTTGTATGACAGAAATCACAGGCTTGTTCCTGAGCCACGGCAGGTAGAATTAAACAGTCGGTGAGACTGCAGGGCTAACAGTCAAGAAAGCAATTTTTTAAAAAACTGATCTCAACTCATTCTGTAATATTTTCTATTTACATTGAAGAAATGTCAATTCTTGGCGTTAGGCCTCATGAGAGACCAAGGATTGAATGATGCTTATGAGACAGATATAAATCTTTGGTAAGACAATAACCACAGAGAGAGACATGCCTCGAAACATTAAGCGGGGGAGACTTGGTCCCAGCTCTCTCTGGCTGGCCTGACTTGACTTACAAACATGCAGACGCTCTGCTCTCTCGTGGTTCCGGCTTCTAGCGCGGAATGTGGCAGTGCGTGAGGTGGGCACTCCGAGTCCGTGCCTCTTGACCCCAACAGGAAAGAGCCATCGGAAGTGTGCTAATTATTCCTTTATTTGTAGCTTGGTCCCCAAAGCCTCAATGTTCGGTTTGCCTTTGTCTTGGTGCCAGAGGTAGCTGTGGCTGGACCCCACAAACCAAGACGGTCCATGGTTTCCCTGCTGGGACAAAAGGTGCCTCAGAGACCGGGTCACCTTCTGAGCATCCAATGGCCTCTAAGAGCGAGAACCCAGGGCAAGAACTGGACATAAGGACTTCACATGTTGTAAAGCCTTGACCAGACTCTGGACCTCTTGGTGAGTTTCTCAAATCATACACCCGACCTCGGGTTTGGGAACAAGGCAGGTAGAGAGAAGTCCTACTCTGGAGTACAGCAAACTCTTGGTGCAATTTGGACAAGACTAGGAGATGGGGCAAGGGTTCTAATGATGACAGTTTTGGGCAAAGAACTACAAGGCAGGGCACCTGGGTGGCTCAGTTGGTTAAGCAACTGACTCTTGATTTCAGCTCGGGTCATGGTCTCAGGGTCGTGAGATCGAGCCCCACGTGGGGCTCCGTGCTCAGTAGGGAGTCTGCTAGAGCTTCTTCCTCTCTCAATCAATCACTTTAAAAGAAATAAATAAATCTTCACACACACACACATGGAAGGACAAGGTAGGGGCAGCAGGACCTATGGGTCTGACCCACAAGAGTCTGCAAATTTAAATGTCATCCAACCATCCAAACTGTTAAGTTTGACCTGTGCAAACTGTCAGAACTGTGAAGTTCAACCACCCTTACCACTTATTAATGACCGCTAATGGCTGGTACTGAAGCACGGACGAAAGACAACAAGTGACCAGTTAATGGACTTGTCTAGTGTGAGGCTTCAAAGCACTTCATTATTTTTCTCCGTCCCTGGAAGAGCCGTTCGATGTCCTTTGGTTTTCAAGTGTGAAGCAGAGAGAGGCCTCCGCTGAGCCATGGGTCCTGGCCACCCGGCCTCCCAAACCTGCATCCCCTGTGCTCGTGGGGGGTCTGCTGGCCAGGCATCCGCCTGTGATTGCAGCGTGTCCACAGCCTTCCTCTGGCACAGTCGTGTCCGGGGCCCAAAGTGGAGCCCCCCCCCCCCCCCCCCACGGCCCCCCCGGCCCCCCCCCCCCCTTCCCCCTTCCCCCCCCCCCCCCCCCCCCCCCCCCCGTAAGGATGAAGCCAGGCCCCTCTAGGCGCGGCCTCAGGGACCACTGCTGTCGGGAGGATGTCGCCTCTGTCTTTAAGGATGCTTTTGCTCCTGCTCTCGGGGGTTCTGGGGAAAACACCAGCTTCCGCTCCAGCTGCAGCCTCGGTGTGGGCAGAGTTGCGGGGAACGGGGTTTGAGAGGACACCGTCTGGTCTCCTCCCTTCCCCTCATGCTGCAATAGCGTGAAAGCCCCCAGGGCCTTTGCCGGCATCCCCCCCCCCCCCCCCCCCCGCCGCCCCTCGCAGAGACCAACTCCTCATGAGGCCACTGCACCCTGCCATCAGCCGGGACTCTTCCTTTCAGGCTAATTCTGTCTCCTGCGTCTCCCCCCAGGCCACGTGCAGGTCCTCGGGCCATCCTGGTGCCTCCCTTCTGGAGAATCCGGTCATTCTTCAAGGAGGCCTGATCCTGCATCCTCAGAGCTCCTGGGGTTTCCTCTCCCAGGAGCACTGCCCGCAGGCCACCCGTCCCCCCTTGCAGAGGCCCTGCCTGTCTGCGGCGTGAGGGAGGCTGGACACTCACGGGGGGAGCCGGTGGCACTCCAGCTAAGGGCCCCTTGGGCAGGCGAGAGCTGTCTTGCAGGGCCCATTCTCCCTTCACGTGTGTGCTGGGGACTGGGAATGGTGGGGCAGGGCTCCCCCGCCTACGAGAGCCAGGAGGTCGTGGTCTGGCGGGCCAGGGGAAGGGGGCCCTACAGGCTGCCTTGCTGAGCGTGAGGTGTCCCAAGTTTGGAAAACCGAGTATGCAGCTGCTCGCTGGGCCTTGGGGGCAGAGAGAGGGTAGGGACAGGTGAGACCCTGGGGTCTCCTCTCCTGGCTTTGTGGATAAGCGCCAACAGGTGCTCCCACTCCGCACCAGCAAAGCGGAGGGCTAGCCACCAGCCTGGGATCTGGCTTGCATTGACCCCTTTGGAAATCTCATAAACGCTATGGACCACACGCACAAAATTTCATCCACAATTTTAGGGGTTGACCGAGATTCCAGGGTGCCCTGGTTGCAGATCCTGTTGGCTGGCCTCCCTGGTTCCCGGTCACTTTGTCATTCCATGCTCTGTCAGAGGCAGACTGGGGTGGACATCTGTCCCCTTCTTCCTTCTGCCCCACCTCCTGGTAAGAGGGTACTCCAAGGTCGCTGGGCTCTGGTTACCGGAGGACAAGAATGGGTGGGGGGTGCTGTATCTGGGGCCGGTATTTTATTTCTTGGTGAAATGTGCTATTTTTGCCCTGCTGTAGAAGAAACTTGAACTGTGGCTTGTGTGTCCACAGTTTGCGGCTGAATCATGTACCTTGGAGATTCATCACATTCTTCATGTTACAAATATGTTCCCTCCCCTCGGAATTAGGGCAGACGGGGCCCAGCCCACCCCACCACCCAGCTAATGGCTGGGGGAGCCACCAGAGCCCTGCCCGGGAGAGAAAACAGAGTGGGGAGGCCCTCAGGAAGGCTGGAAGGGGTTCCTATAGTCGATAGCACAGCCCTCATCCATCTCAGATCCCCATCAGTCTGTGGCCTATTAAGCTCTCCCTGTCTGTCAATAACCCACTGTTACTGCTCTCTTGCTGAGTGCTCTGAGACTAGCTTCCATTTGGCCAGAGAAAAATAATGATTGTTTGTTTATTAGTTGGGGGGAAATGTCCAGCCACAAATGTGCATTGGGCCACAGCCAGGCTTCGTCAAGCTCTCCCCTGGCCTGGCCCCTCCCTGCCAGAACCCTGTACCAAAGGGCGTATAAGCTGGGCCCGGCCCCAAGCAGGTGGCCTCCGGGGGCTACAGGGGTCCTATGGGTCTTTCCACATAGCCAAGACGACACCAGCAACCTAGTTCATTCCTCAGCTGCTGCAAGGGAGGTGGAGCACAGCCCCTCCCACCCCCACCTCCGCCAACACAGACGAACACGGCAAAGGGACCCCAGGCTAGTCTGGCCACAGGCTTGAGCCTTTCCAGGTGAACTCCAGTCCGACCACCTGCCCCCAACCTCTCTCCACCACCTCCCTTGTCAAGGTCATGTTGTTAGGGTGCAAGGCCCAGGTCTGCCCAGCTCTGGCAGGGACACACTGTGATCTGAGATCTTGGCTAATTGCTGAACTTCCCTAAGCCTCAAGAGACTCACACAAACCACAAGAATCTTCAGATTGTGTTACAGGATCTGCGTGAGACGAAATATGATGATTGGGTAATCCAAAACCTATGAGTACTAGGCCCTCACCCCCGGTCCTGTCCTTTCTCCTCCCAGCAACACCCACCCCCCCGCCCAATCATCACGCTCACCTGCTGGAGGAAGCAGCAGCCTGTCCTCCTGATCTGCCTGCCCGAGACTTGGCTTTCCCAAGGGGCTAGCAGAACCCCGTCCCCAGCTCCCACCTTCCTTGCTAGCCTTCGAGTCAGTAACATGGCCTTTCCTTTGGGAGAGTTTTTAGTGCAAATCCCTAAAAGGAAACCAGAAGGTCCAACCCAGGCTAGCATGCCTCTGGCCTGGGTCCAAGTCTCAGCTCCAACCCTCGCTGGCCGCGTGAGCCCCATGCAAGTCCTTGAGCCTCCCAGATCCTCATGTTCCTCACCTGTGGAGTCAGGGGTTGTCCTCATCAGCTGCACGAGTCTCGGCTGCCCTGAAGATATTGTTTCCTGTTAGAAACAGAAGAAGCATCTTGAAACATCCTCGGTAGTATGGATCTCTTGTCTACTTCTCTCCTCTTTTCTTACCTGGGGGTGGACATCAGTGCTCTTACCGGGCTGCTCCATGGCTCCCAGGACACTACCATCCCTCCCCAGCCCCAGATTCTTTGCACACCTGTTCTGGAAGATCTGGAGGAGTTCAGGTAAGTCAGGGAACCATCTACACCTCAGGGGAAATCCCAGCCCTTCCTGTCCCCTGATTTCTCAGAAAGGGGCAGAATCAGTCCCCTCCCCACCTGCTCCTTTCCTCGTTGTATCTGTCAGTTCACGCTAAGTCCAAACGACCCCAGACCTTAGTGGTTTGCAACAAACAGCCTGGAGTTCTGTCTTGCTCACAGTCACGTTCATGGTGGGTCTGCGGAGCTCTGTTCCACATCCTCCTCACTCCAGGACCCAGGATGACAGAGAGCAGCCCCACCTGGCCAAGGAACAGACAGTGGTGGGATCCTGCCGTGGCTCATCAGGCTTCTGCTTGAATCCAGCTCACATCACTTCCATCAGATTTCTCTGGCGAAAGCAAGTCACCAGGGCAAGCCCATTGCGATGGAGCAGAAGTCATAACCTGCCCTCCGGGATGGACCAGGAATATTGTGACAACGCACAGTCTGTCCCATGATTCACCTCTGGGTCCTCTGACCCACCTCTCCTGCTTCACATGTGTGGGGAAGAAAGCCCAGAGACATGCAGGGATATGCCTGAGGTCACACAGCAGTCAATAGAAGACAACTGTGTCGATGACCTTCCAGTTCAGTGGGAGCAGGACCAAAAGAGACAGAACTGAGCTGAACCCTAGCTCTGTCATTCTGGGCCAATTATTTCCAGTCGGAGCCTTGGCTTCCCTTTCTGGAATACGGGGTAAGAGCGTCTACCTCCTGGCAGGGAGGTTCGGAGGGATGGGTAAGATCTCACAAAATGTCACATTGAGTGTCTGACACAGAGGAAACTCTTATCACACATTTGTTTCGCTCTGTTCTCTCCCTGTCAACAGCCCCAAACTCATTCCCCTGCACTTTTTTTTTTTTAACCTGACTCCAAGCCCACCTCTTTTTTGTCAAAAAATTGAGAGAAACAGAAATTTTAAGAGGGAATAGTTGTGATCCCAGGGGATTGTGGCCCAGGTACAAAAGACTGGCTGGGAAGCCTTCTGGGGTTGCCACCAAGCTCAGGCAGGAAAGAGCCCTCAGAGCCTTTCTCAAGGACCCGAGGACCCTCTCACCCATTTACATCCCTTGTCTCCTCAAATCCTCACCATAGCTCCGTGCAGTGGCCACTTTGTTCCCATTATAAGGATGAGAAGACTGAGGCCCCACAGGGCTAGGAGCTGAGCGCAGCCACCCTGCAGGAACCAGGCTGCCCGACAGCAGCCCCCTGGCTCCTGCTCCTGAGGGTGGGCCCTGTTCTCACAGTCTCCCACCCTCCTCATGCTCCTGACCCCACGTAATGAAAGGACATCCCTCGGAGCTTCCAGAAGCCATGGGGGTCTCTGGGAAATGAGGGAAATGCAGCTGGCAGGGGCATGAGGGTATGGGTGGACACGGAGGAAGAGAAAACAAGGAAGGGCCTCCAAGCACAATTGTCACCAGTTCTGTTTGGCTTTGTCTTATAAAAATTCTGTTTTCAACATTCATTAAATGAAGGTCCAGGAAAGTCTGTTCAAGCAGAGCCATTTCCTGAGAGATCTGACAGCTAGAATTTCAGGGATCTGTATCTATACATACATATACATATATATGTATATTTCAAACATCCCTCCCAAGGACAGTTCTGGAACCTGTTTGGAATATGTTTTTATGATTAGATGAGGGGCGTGTGTGCAGGATGGCTGCTGGCCACTGTGTTTGTGTTTTTCTCTCTCCCTCCCCCCTCCCTCCCCCCTCCCTCCTTGTCCTTTGAAGAGCTGTTTTCTTTGTTCTGAGAGTCTGGCTCTCGACTTAGAATGTCTAACAACAGCACAGATGGCCCCAATTTATCACTGCCTTACCTGTGTGGGGGAGACATCTCTGTGTCCCCCTTCTCACCTCCTCACACCTGTCCCCCGCCCCCAGCCATCCCATGAGGCCCATTCTGCAGCCAGCCCCCACTTACTCCCCAGATCCCCCCTCTCAGCACCCCTGCATTCAGTCCCAGCAGTTGAGGTCGGTGCTACCCCAGGGACAGACATCTCTGCTCCCCGTGCTTCCACCGGAACCAGGGAACATTCCCGGTGTCCCAGACCTCCAGCCTCAACCAAGGGTGCAGACCCCTCCCACCTCAAGGGACAGCCAGGCTTGCCAGCATCTGCCGAAGGAGTGAGGCTCTTACAGACAGGAAGAGAGATGCTCGACTTTAGTGATTTCGAACTGATTGTGCTAGAAGGGGAAAGATGTGTCTTTTTGATAAGGAACGAGATAGAAAGACCTCCGGGTTTTAGTATCAGCAAGTGGGGGTTTCACGTAGCCCACCTGCCCTCCCTCCCCAGGACTGCGGTGTCTCCACTCACCCCCCAGCATGACTGGGCTGGGCTGGGGGGGCTGCGGGTTGGGGGGAGGTGGGGGTTGGGAGGGCTCAGTCACTCATTCATTCATTCATTCATTCAAGCATGTCCTGAAACCCTCCTAATGTGCCAGACACTCTTCTAAAAACCAGGGATGGCAGGAGTTTGGGGGGTGGGGGGTGGTGAGGGAGCAGACAAAATTCTTAAGCATTATGGGATGGAAGAGGTGGAGGGGGGCAATAAATAAGTAACGTAATCCATTAGAAGTGCTGAGCATTCTGAAGAAAACTAAAACAGAGAGGGTGCAGAATCCTGGGATGGGGACAAGTGTCATTTGGAGGTGAAAACTCGAGCCACGCTTGTGTCTGGGGGAGGGCCTTCCAGAAAGAGTGACGGGTGCATGCGAAGGCCCGATGTGGGGGTGTGTGCTGGACCTGAGGCAGAGCAGGGAGGCCCTCATGCCTGAGGAGGAGGAGGTGAGGGGCCGGGGAGACCAGCGGCCAGAGCCTGCAGGCCTGCGTGCTGCTGGAATGACTGACTGGCACCCCAAGGGCAGCGGGGCCAATGGACTGTTCTAGAAGGCTCATGACCTGGTGTGTGTTTGCACAGAACACATGCGAGGAGGCAAGAATGGGCAGGGAGACAGCTGAGAAGTTAAGCCAAGGGCCTGGGTGGCAGCTCAGGCCACGGGGGCAGTGGCAGTCGGATTCTGGATGTATTTTGAAGGCAGGAACCAATAGGATTTGCTGGTGGCTCAGACAGGGGGTACCAAAAAAAAAAAAAAAAGACCTTCTTTCTTGGTCATGCAGCTCTCCCACACCTCATTATGCTCAGAGTGATGGTTTCCTTGTAGGCCTGCGTTATATCACAATGGTCCCTTTTGGTCATTGGTTTTGGGAGGATGTGGGGTTCAAAAAAAGCAATGAGCTCCAAAAAACCCTCTCCAGCCACATTTCCTTCGTTTTCACTCTCCCCAGACCTTTGCTCCTCTCTTCCTTGGTCAGGTTCGTCTCAAGCAAATTCGTGGATCTTGGAGTTCATTTAAGTCTGGAATAAGTTCATTTATTCATTTAGGTCTGGAACATTCCCCACCCCTACCCTTCACTGTCCATGTCAGACCTGAAGTCCAGAAACTGCTAGGGGACATTCAGAGAACACCTGCCAGTCCCTGCTCCCAAGCACCGCTCCGTCCACCCACCGCACTCCCTCATCCACCCCCACACACCTGCAGGCATGAACTCATGCCTTTGTGGTTGTTCCTCAGGGGGTCTCCCTTGTGATCTCCAGAGCACCCCCTCCGGACTTCTGCTCCTCACCCCTGAATCTCTGTGTACAAGGGAAATAATGAAAGAATCTACTTCAAAGAGTTTTTGTGAAGATAAAGGGGTTGATTTGATGTCTGGGAGACGCCCAGAGTACACCGAGAGCACCTGTGTGTTTGCCTCCTGATCCCCATGTCAAGTCCACAGACGGAGGCATTTGAACCCCACTTCGGTGAGGAGGGATCAGAGGCCAAGGAGCGACATGGCTTCCCCAGGCTGACAGCTAGGAGGCAGCAGAGCAGGGAGGCCAATCTGGGACTGTTCTCTCTAATTTCAGAGTTTGCCACATCATGTTAAGCCGTCTCGGTGAAAATAGAATGAATGGTCCCTGCCCACAGGAAATGTGCTGCCGTCAAGGAGATGGTACAAATGCGTGGAAAATTCCCAGGACTGGCTGTACGCAGAGGTGTTTCATAAGCAGAGAGCCCGGAGGGAAGGAGGCTGAGGACTATGATGGGCTAAGTGTCCAAGAAGCTGTGGTCCGTTAGGGCCCCTGACCCTGGGCTCCCACTGCTCCGTCAGCAAGCCTCCCTGCCCACCCCCAGCGGGGGCCTCAAACTTCGCCTCCTGGTTTGATTGACTGCCAGGAAATAAACAACGACAACCCCAGCTAGATTAGCAAGGCAGCATATGCTGCTCCTGGGAAGTTAAACAATTGCACTTCTAAATAACAGCCCAACATGGACTAGGAGGGATGTCACAAGGCAGGATATGATTAATTGCCAAATGAATTATTGAAATTATAATTGCAGAGGAGTTGGGAGGAGCACGTGATCGCCTCTGGGCGGCATGGTCAGGAGAGGCTGGGGAGGAGGGCTGCGTGAGCCGGGCCCACCGCACAGCCTGGGCGGAAGGTGTTCCCGAGCGAGGCACAGGGGTGGGGCTGGCTCGGGGGCCAGAGGCTCATGGGAGCCAAACTGCGAATGGATCTGCCCGCTGCGGGCGTTCTCCCTCTGGGGACCTCATTCTCCGTGGCCGTCCACCTGCTCCCTGCCACTGGGGGGTGTGGGGTGTGGTCCCCCATCCTTCCCTGGCCCCTGACCCGTGTCTGTGCCTCAGTTGCTCAGGCTACACAGTGGGTGCAAAAGACACGTCTCTCACACGTCATAGGAGAGAAAAAGCAAGTCTTGGAGGCTGGCACGGGGAAGGACAAGCAAAACAGCAAGGCTGGCTGCAAACGCTATTACAGCGAAGCTCGTTCCCACAAGGGCTCAAACTCACAGTGAGCCAGACAACGTGTCCTGAAATGTAGGATAGCGACATAAGCTTAGAAGTCATACAAATCTGAATCTCAGCCCCTGCTCTATCTCGTCATGGCTGTGCAATCTTGGAGAACTTGCTGAACCTCTCTGGGCCTCATTTGCTCACATCTAAATGGAGCTTTGGGTGGCTCTCTCATGGGTTGCCGTGAGAATTGCCGGGCGTAATACATGCCGCATGCCCAGCCCGGGGCTGGCTCGGGGCAGCCTCGCTCCATAAGCGGTGGGTATTGGCGAAGGGTGATCTAACAGAAAACATCTAAAGTAACTGTTATGTGGTCCCCCATGTATGGTATCATGAGGTGTATGACAGCCTATCACTGCCCCAAGGAGCAGGGACACAGCATGGCTAAGAGCGCAGGTGCTGGGAGACAAAACAGGAGAATGGACCAAGGGCCCAGCACATCAGAACGTGACCAGCCGTTGGTGAGGACCAGTGCCTGGCAGGAGCTGGGGTTTGGAACGCCAGCCACAGGACGCCATGCTGTGTGGGCATGACAACAGTAAGTGGAAAGTCTATGCAGAGGTGTGAGAAAATGGTGCTTTCCCAACACGGTGGCGTATAAAGCAATACACATACTCTGGTTGCAACTAAATAAAAATCTTAAAGTGATTTTTTAAAAATAAGCCAAAGCAGGGGCGCCTTGGTTGCTCAGTTAAGCCTCTGCCTTCAGCTCAGGTCGTGATCCCAGGGTCCTGGAATGGAGTCCCACATCGGGCTCCCTGCTCAGTGAGGAATCTGCTTCTCCCTCTCCCTCTGCCCCTCCTCCCTGCTCACTCTCTCTTGCTCTCTAATAAATCTTTTAAAATCTTTTTTAAAAATAAAAATAAAAATGAACCAAAGCAACTGTGAAACGAGATGGGTGTGGGAGTGAGGTTGGGATGATTCTGTGCTTAACTTTTTCTTCCACTGAATTAGCTTTTTGGCCTGAACACACCTCACTGAGAGGGTGGTGTCCGCACAGGGGGACAGCTGGCTAACTGCCTCTTCTCCTAGCCAGACCTTTTGGAAGTATGGTTCAGACTTGGCTGAGTGTGTATTTTACGGGAAGGTCAACAGACACATCCAGTGAATAGGCACCTGGGGGCAGTCTGGGAGTCTTGCGCAGAAGAGGGTGACCACCGGGATCCCGGCAGGTGAAGCGTTGACAGGGGAGAGGTACTAGGGTTATACAGGTACAGCCTCGCCCTGCAGGAGGGCAAGTGGGTCAGAGCTACAGTGGGAGGCTAACCTTTGACTCAGTATAAGAAAGAATTTTTGAGTATTCAGACCATATGACAGACAAACCCAAGAAGCAGTGAGCTTCCTGACACGGGAAGTGTTCAAGCAGAGGCTGGATGACCAGCGGTCAGGGCGCTGGGGCTGGGGAGGGGCAGGGAGGAAGCCTGAAAGGGTAGAAGGTGGGCTTGAGCAGTTTCTCCCGAACCCACTGCTCATCAGAACCAAATGGAACTGCTTTCCAAAATACAGGTTCCTGGAGCTCCACATCAGACCCACCGAGTGACAGATCGCCAGCATTTCTATCAGAGTCCGCATGTTTTGGAAAAGCTTAAGATTCTCGGGCAGGGAGAGGAGGCTGGCCCTGGAAACCGCAGGCTGACATTGCCCCTAGTGGCCTTACAGACGCTGTGCTGGAGGTCGGAGCCCTTCCGGGGAGGCGCAGCTCCGGGCACCCGGCCCCCACCCGGTGCCTGCACAGGAAGCAGGGGTCACCCCTCCCCAGCCCCGGGGTTGGTCAGCTGGATGCTAAGAGCTAACTAAGTCAGGCAGAGGCCCTCCCAGCCACTGCCCTGGGCTGCGTGAGAAGCGGTTCTGCTGCCAGAGCAGCTCCCTCGCAGGTCAGGCTGGGCAAAGCCGAGGCCCCTGGTGAATGCGTACCGGGAGTTGGGATTTCCGAATATCGCGGGTTGTTTTTCTTGAACTGACTCCCATTCAAGTTCAAGTCCCCATCTCTTCTGGCGTGAATCAGTTTACCCTCTGTCACAAGAACAGCCTCTCCTCTCACCCAGGGTGTGACACAAGCCGAGGCTTCAGAGAAGACCTTCTGGGGGACGGTCCGTCCGTCCGCCTTCTCGCGGGGCGACAGGAGCAGCTGCTGTGAGGATGCAGTGACGACTGAGGCGTGGAGACCGGTGCCGGGCACGGAGCCCGCAACCAATGCTGCCAGTATTGTTGTTGATCGGTCTGTACTATTTACTACTGAGACACCATCTCCCTACCCTCCACCCCTTCAGGCCCACGTCCCTCTTAAGGCCAGAAAACTTCAAGAAGAAGCCAGAAAGCTCCTCTAAGCTCTGGCTACCTTCCCAATTTGCTTTCCCCAGGTAGCTGCCAGCTCCAGCCCGGTCCACTCTGGGGCACCTGCTTCCGTCGGCACCTACACGGCTTAGGCTCCTCACGTGCTTAGTCGGGCCCCACAGCATGCACAGGCGGGCTTTGAGCAACTCCTGAGGCCGCTGGGCTGAAATGGGAAATGGGAAAATACAAGGAGAGGAAACGCCATTTCAGTGAGTGGAGCTGGAATTTACAGGCAGGAGCCCAAAGGCCCGGATTAGAATCTCTGACCCGGAGACTCCAGGGGCCACCTAATCACACCCCTTGAGGCTCTCTGGGACCTGTCACTGTGTGATGGCCGGTGAAGGCTTCGTGCATGCAGAGGATAATGCCCCGAGAAAACCTTGCCCATGATGTGGCTTTTTTAGTGTAAATATGTCTCAAATATTGCATGGGGGTCTGTGTGTATATGGAAAAAATCGGTTGCTATTTTATCTGAAAGTAAATTTTAACAGGGGCGCCTGGGTGGTTCAGTAGGTTAAGCATCTGCCTTCGGCTCAGATCATGGATCTCAAGGTCATGGGATCCAGCCTGGCACTGGGCTCCCTGCTCATCGGGGTGTCTGCTTATCCCTTCCCCCTTCTTTCTGCCCCTCCCCACCCCCACTCACGCTCTTTCTCTCTCTCTGTCAAACAAATAAAATCCTAAAAAAAAAAAAAAAAGCTTAACTGAATACTGAACACCCTGTGTTTTTATTTGCTACCTTACCTTCCAGGAGCACCATTCCTGATCCACGGCCCCCAGGAAGACACCAGCCTGCATTTCTCCACATGCTAGCAAATGTTCTCATAGGTACAGAGATGTTTGCTGCTTAGGAAGAAGAGCAAATGCCCCAAATCACAGAGATAGTAAAAGCATAATCACAGCTGACACTTGGTGCCTTCTAGGTATTTCTCTGGGCTGAGTGCTACTCTGGGCACAGCCCTTTATTACCCGTATTAATGCATCAAATGCTCCCAGCCACCACACAGGGAAATGCTCTTACTAGCCCCGCTGTTCAGATGAGGGACCCAAGCACAGAGAAGTGACATCACACGGCTGGGAGCAGCAAAGCCAGGCAGGTTCCGGGGCAGGAAAGCAAGCCCCTAGCCTGTGACATGGACTTTATTTTTCAGAAAAGTGAGTCCTGGACCTATACTGCAAAGACGAGGGTTCAAGTGCATTCGTCAGTGCCTCGGCTGCCAGATGGGCTGTGCCATCAGGCCGTTCTCTGTCTCCAGCGTCACATAGAGCTGCTGAATTGTATATTTATTCATACAAACACAGATACATTGACATTCGAAGGACTGACAGAGCATTAAGCAGCTGCCAGGGCTGTGTGTCCTGGGGAACGTTTGGTGCACTGCCACCAACAGACAGCTTCGCCTCGAGGCCCGGATGTCCCTCCCGGAGCAGGTCCAGCTCATGACTGCGGTTCCTTCTCTGCACCCCATGGGCGCCTGGGTAGGATCCCACCACTTCCGACACCTTGCACCTTACGTTTGTAACAATGTATTTAGAGCTTGTCTCTTCCAACATGAGGCAAGCTCCTAAAGCAGAAAACCTGACCTCCATTCATTCATTTAATGAATATTATTTGAGCACTTACTATGTGCCAGGAACGATGCCAGAGACTCGGATACGTGTCCCTGTCACTGAAATGACAAGCCAGCGGCGGCGGGGCTGGGTGGCAGAGACAAGGCGTGTACCAATATGCCTCAATGCATTTGGGTAAGAGTGTTGGATACCGGGCGGAGGCAGGTGGGGGCAGCTGAGCCATGGTCAGGAGGAACATTCCAGAAGGTGAGAGGCTGAGGAGGCAAGCCTGCAAGGCACCTACCAGATGTCGCCCTGCTGCCCTACTGCTTGCTTCCTGGCTTGGGGACCCTGGATGGGAAGGGGTGGGGAACAGAGATCCAGGGGGCGGGAAGCAACTTCAAGAAGTGTGGCCATGAGGGAAGGGAAATAGAGCAGAGGTGGAAGTGAAGTGAAAAGGTATTGTCTTTGCTGCTCTCGGTGTGGCTCACTGGAGGATAATCAGAGGCAGAGGGAAGGACCCTGAACAGAGTGAGAGGCTGAGGATGCATGAGGGAGGAGGGGGCGGTGGTCACAGTACAGAGCCTGTCCCTGAAGGGACACTGTCCTCTGGAAGCTGCCTTGCCCCTCTCTGCAGGGGTGGGGGGCGCTCATCTATCAGCCTGTGGTCTCTGCCTCAGCCCCACAGGCTTAGTCCTGCCTTCGGGCCTTGGCACCTGCCACTCACTAGACCTGGAAAGCTCTTCCCCCAGATTTCCCTGAGGTCACTCCCTCTTCTCTTCCAAGTCTTGGTTCCTCAGGGGACACCTCTTCAGAAACTCACCCCCAGCCATTTTAAGTGTCTTAAGCTCCCAGCCCTCTTTACCCCCCAATATCACCCCATAACCCCCCAATAGCATTTATTAATGGGGGTCTTGGCATCTGTTCCTTCCTTTCTGTTTCCTCTCAGGGGACTGTGAACTCCATGCAGGTCAGAGCTAGTCTGCCTTGTCCCCTGGCTGGCACCTCGAGGGGACCCAGTGACCATGGCGTGAAGGCGTGGACAGACCCCACCTTGTCAGGCGCTGCTGACCTCAGGGGGCAGGACTGGGGTGTCCTCACTCCCGGTTGTCACGGAAGGAGCAGCCAAGGCTTACAGGGACCTGCTTCAGCCCTCCTCCCATCTATTATTTTCCTCCTAAGTTGTCTCACGGAAAGTTGGATTAGATAGGATAATCAAGATAAATCGGTTATTTAAACAAGGCCCCACGGACCACCTTACGGCTTTTCTAAAATGCTTTTTTGCAGAGCATTTTCCCTTCTGGGGATAAGGGCTTATGTGGTAAGCCTTCAAAATGTGGCTGTTTTGTTTGTGAAAAGAGATTTCCCATCTCTTGCCGGTCAGAGGCCCAGCCGCTATCCTTCCCATGGAATACAGCACTTCCTCCCCTGCTGTCCCAGGGCGCCTGCGGCAAGGCCCAGCCTTCCTTCCCTTCTCTCCAGAGCAGCTTGCTGGGAAAGCGAAACTCAGACCTCAGGGGGGACGAGAGGAACTCAAAGCTGGGCATCACCCATCAGTTGGCAGCTCACATCCACAGAGGCTGACCACACAGCTCTACGTGCCTTTCCACGGCATCGTCCTCGAGAGTGCCCCGAGGCACACATGCCCCGTTTTACAGATGAGGAAGAGGCACAGAGAAGTCAAGGAACTTGCGCTAAGTCACACAGTAAGTGGAGGAGGCAGGACTTGGCTCTCCCAGTCCAACACCAAAGACAGCACCATGCTGTCTCTGTCCCTTCTCTCGACCTGTCCCGAGAGCTGTGGATAGGATGAAACAGTGCCTGCAGGTGTCATATGCCAGTGGACAAGGCAGTGCCCAGGAGGTGGGAGAGGACCCTGGTAGCCACAGGCGGGGCACAGCAGAGCTAGCCTAGGGCTTGGCACCTGATGCCCCCAGGTTTAAATCCCAGCTCTGCCTTCCTCTCAACGTGCCCAGTGGCTAGCAGTCACACCCTCGCACTTCTCAAAGATTTGTTCCTCCTGTGACTTTGGAATTCCACGGAGACTCTGAAAAGATAAAAGAGATCAAGTTGGAGCCCCCTCCCAAACCCCTCACTCCGGCCATGAGATAAAGCCAGGCACTGGAAAGTTGGAAAGGGCTCTAAGCCTGATGCCTGGCTTTCAGGGAAGGAAGCAGAAGGCCGTGGTGCGGAAGTGACCTGCTGTGAGGCAGAGGATGGTCACTGGAAGAGCAGAGCCCCCTCCTCCCCTTCTCTTGCCTCTCCTTTCTCACCCCCTGGGAAAGGTTGGCCTGCCTGGCTATGGGCAGGGTGTGTGTGTGTGTGGGGGGGGTTGGAGCACAGAGAAGAAGGACCTATGGGGACAAGGGTCATGGTCATACTCAGGGGTAAACATAGGCTTTCCCTCCCCCCCAAACCCAAGAGATCTGGTTAAGATAAAATGAACCCCAGAGTGTGAAGGAAGTTGTTATAAGGAGAAAAGATTTTTATGAATTTTTGCTGTGGTCTATGTAACTCCCTTCAACAACTTCAAGGAGAGAAAGTAAGTGATACAGTAGCTGTTAAACAGGCTTCTGCTCAGAAACCAAACTGCAAACGTCCTAGTGTTGCTTCATAGCAATATATCCTTGGGCCCCAGCTATGTCCCGAGCACCCAGGATACCAAGCTGGTCTGGAAACTTGTCTGAAGATAGGGATCTGAGTCACTCAGGACCCTGCCCTTTATCCAGCAGGTCTGAACCCAGAAACTACTTTGGGAATGGCTATTTGGGGATCCTAGAGGCAAGCATGGCTGTGGGCGTGCTTCTCCTACATACTAGTATTTGTGTATATTTTTCAGTAATGTTTTAGTTGAAAATGGAAACCACATGATAGAGGCTTAGACAGGGGTTTATTTTTCTCAGCAGGTCTAGGTTCAGTTAGTCAGGGCTTCAGAAATCAGCCTCTGAGGTTCTTAGGATCATTCCCTCATATCTACAAAATGGCTGCTGAAGTACCAGCCATCAGATTCTTACTCAAAACAAGAAGAATGGAAAAAGGATCAAGAACCTCACAAGAGAGTTCCTTCTCTGGCTCCTTAGCTAGAACAGTGTTTCATGCCCCCCCCCCCACCCCATGGGAAAGGGCAGTAGTTGGAAATGGAGTTTGGGTCAGCCAACCTACATTATTTGTCATGCTATCTTGTGCACTTCTATTTCTTCTAACCCCAGCTGAGGTTATTGTACCTAAACCATAAGTTAATAAGAGCTTAGCGTGCTGTTTCCTTAGGAGGAGGCTTGAGTCATTCAAGAGCCTTCAAGACTCAGATATGAAGCCACAAAACATAGGGAAGCAGGTGGGTGGATAAAGACGTTAAATGAGGTCCTGCTTCAAACTGAACTGTGAAGTCAGTGGTCAATGGTGAAACCAGCCACGTCATCCCTGATAAGAGGTACCGGGCAAACGTGCCAGGGGGTTAGAGACGGGAGCCCCCCTGTAGCTGCCCATTTCCTCACATCTCCTCGGCACCTCCAGAGATGAGGGGAAAAATGGACTTCAGGTGCGCGGGGTTTTCTCAGCCCCTCTCCCCTCCAACATCAACTCCAAACACTCTGGAACAATCGCTTCAACTCTTTTCCCCAAAGGGGTAAGGCACTCATGGCACACGCATGGCACACACCAGGCCCTGGGGGAGGCGACCTGCTATGATTCGGATTTCGGACACACACCCATTTGCTTTAAAAGAACTAGTCTGTGCTAGTTCTGTGCTAGTCAGTCTAGTCTGTGCAACCAGGTCACGGTCACCACGATGAGGACTCTCCTTGGGGAGCGAGAGGAAGGAGGGAGCTCTGGGGGTTGCGTGGAGCAGGTGCCTGTCACGGCTTGTCTGGGGGGAAGGCCAAGTGCCTGTCAGTGGGCAGCAGTGGGCAGTGTGGGGTGAGGGTGGGGATCGCCTGGGAGGTACTGGGATGAGGAGGGGGGAGCTGAGCCCACGTGGGGCTCTGGTGACAGTGCAGGGCGGGTGGGAAGGGGAGAGAGGGGCGAGATGGGGAGAGAGAGCCCTACCTCTCTCTCCCGGGCTCGGCCTCTCTAAGGCAGCCGTGCATTCCTGGCTGTAATGGCCGTAATGATGGGTTTGCCTGTAAACTTTGCTTGCTCCTGAACACCCTGGGAGTTACAAATGGAGACAGGTCTCCACGAATGTTAATCACCAGAGCCAAGAGTGCTTTGCGTTCTGGCTTACTTTTAGGTGGCTTTTTCTGTTGGGGACTTCCTAAAATGGGCCCTACCCTGGCAGACTGTGGGCAAGTGCTCAGAAATACTTCTCCTTACACCTAGGAGGGAAAGGAGGGAGGAGGGTGTAGGGGGTGGGGGGAAACCAGCCTCCACGAGCCAGAGCCCACCAGCCCACCCCCATGAAGTTGAAGGCCAACCCCTAAAACGAACATGTCTGGGAATACCAAGCCAGCTGAGCACACAGCACGAAAAGAAAAGCCCAGCCCCAGAAGACAAACACGGCTAAAACCCAAGTGGCTCTTGATGACCCATGTCAGGCCTAATGGGCACTTGATGGGCAGAGAGAATTCAGGCACCACCAATGACTTGATCAAAGTGTCTCCAAGAATGTTCCCTACATGTGACTGGCAGGAGGGATGGCAGCATCCTTCAGGTCAACCCTCTACTTAAGTCATCCCATTATATGAGCTCAAGCCTGAGGGACCTGGCAGGTGTCTTGCCTACCTGCCTAAGTAATTTGAAGATAGAGACCTTCATGGAGTCCTCCTTCTACCAAACACAGAAGGGCCCTCCAGGTTCTACTCCCAAGAGCCTGTACTCAAAGACTCCCAGCCCTGGAGATGAACCAGGAATTATGAGTCTATTTATAAATAAATAGGTTTTTTAAAGATTTTATTTGCGAGAGAGAGAGAGAGAACGTGTGCATGTGTGCATGTACTCTGGGGAAGAGGTAGAGAGAGAGAATCCCAAGGGATCCCCGCTCCAAACACAGAGCCCAACGATGACCACAACCCAAGACCATGACCTGAATGAAACCAAGAGTCAGACGCTCCGGGGGCTGACCAGCCAGGTGTCCCAATACTGTTTTTGTTTTTTGGTTTTTGGTTTTTGTTTTTTTTTAATTAACATATAATGTATTATTAGCCCCAGGGGTACAGGTCTGTGAATCACCAGGCTTACACACTTCACAGCCCTCACCATAGCACATCCCTTCCCCAATGTTCATAACCCAACCAGCCTCTCCCTACCCACCCCTTGTTTTTTTTTTTTTTTTTTTTTTAAACAAAGGAATTAGGTGAGTTTGGACTCAGGGATTAAGCCTACTTGGTTTCTTTAAAATAGAGGCACCAGCATGTACCTCACAGGGCTTAATAAATTGTCCTGTAAATGTGTACACACAGTTGCACACAACCCAGCGGCACATCGTGCAAACCAGAGCACATGGAACATGCCCGCTCTACCTGGGGTTTTTCTTTTCTCTCTTTCTTTCTTTTTTTTTTTTTTTTTCATGTTTTTTCCTTCTTTTTTTTTTTAAGAATTAAATAAAGTACTATAACACAATGCCTGGCACACAGGAAAATTCTGGAAATATGAAATCTTATGCCAAAGCAAGTCCTTGTTATCTGGAAAGTGCCAGGTCTGGGGCCTGTCTGTCCTTTCCTGCCCTTCCCTGCCAGCTCCTCTGGGTTTCGGTATGTCTGAAAGGAGGGAAAGAAGGGACTTGGTGACCCCGACTTCCCTGAGTCGGACTCAGTGCTTCCTTAGAAGGGCCTCTGCAACGCAGTTGTCTGTTCTTTCAGCTGCAAAGCCCTACCTCTACCAAGGAGCTTGTGGGCAGAGCAGCCCGCTGTCAAGGTTGGAGCAGATTTGAAATGGGGTCACGGCTAGGACTTGGGGACTGGCCGGACATGGTAAGGCCACACACCCTGCCTCTGCCCCAGGTGAGTCTTAGGCTGGGGAGACAGCTGGCAGCCTCGCAAGCATCCGGAGGCCGAGATTCAGGGCCCCAAGGGGTCAGCACCGTGACAGGGGTGTGCAGGGAGGGGAGCCAGCTGAGAAATCACAGCAGGTTTCCACCGTGGGAGGGCAAGCCCGGTCCAGCGCTTCCCTTGGGAGCAGGCCGAGCAGTGGGAGATCCAGGGATGCTCCAGGCCTCCTGTGGCAAATACAGAGGCTGGAATCTGTTTAGGTACCCAGCAAGCATCTGGGCACCCGTTATGTACCAGTGTGGAGTGTCGGGAGCACAGAAACTGGGGGGGAAGGGCAGTGGTAGAATCAGGCAAAAAGGTAGAATTTGCCCATTTCATGAAGACTTTGAAAATCAAGCTGAGAAAACAAGTACTTTATTTTGAGTTTTTTTTTAAGATTTTATTTATTTATTTATTTATTTTATTTATTTATTTTATTTATTTATTTGAGAGAGAGAGAGAGAGCATGAGAGGAGAGAAGGTCAGAGGGAGAAGCAGACTCCCCACGGAGCTGGGAGCCCAATGCAGGACTCCATCCCAGGACCTTGGGACCATGACCTGAGCCAAAGGCAGTCACTTAACCATCTGAGCCACCCAGGTGCCCTAAAGTTATTATTTTTTTTAATTCTACTACAGTTAACAGACAGTGTTTTATTAGTGTCAGGTGTATAATATAGTGACTCAACACTTGCATACGTCAGCCTATGTTCATCACAGGATCACTCCTTTGTGCAAGGAGTGATCTTTGTGGGACCATCTGCTATTTCACCCATCCCCCCTCCTGCCCCCCTGATAACCATCAGTTTGTTCTCTACAGTTAAGAGTCTGTTTCTTGGTTTGTCTCTCTCTTTTTCTTTGCGTATTTGTCCTGTTTCTTAAATTCCACATATGAGTGAAATCACATGGTATTTGTCTTTCTCTGACTGACTTATTGTACTTAGCGTAATTCTCTCTAGATCCCTCCGTGTTGTTGCCAATGGCAAGATCTCATTCTTATTCACAGCTGAATAATAGCCCATTGTATATATATACTACCTCTTCATTATCCATTCCTCTAGCTGTGAACACCTGGGCAGCTTCCATACTTTGGCTATTGTAAATAATACTGTAGGTATCCCTTTGAATTAGAGTTTTTGTATTTTGATGGTAAATATCTAGTTGATTGCCAGATCATAGAATAGCTCTATTTTTAACTTTTTGAGGAAACTCCATGTTGTTTTTCTGCAATGGCTGCCCCAGTCTGCACTCCCAAGAGCAATGCATGAGGGTTCCTTTTTCGCC
The DNA here is from genome assembly GCF_002288905.1 of Enhydra lutris kenyoni. Lineage (NCBI taxonomy): Eukaryota > Metazoa > Chordata > Mammalia > Carnivora > Mustelidae > Enhydra > Enhydra lutris. The sequence continues at coordinate 26,500,751 of NW_019154108.1, read as the reverse complement.
ACATCCTCCCCAACACCTGTTGTTTCTTGTGGTGTTTTTAGCTATTCTGACAGGTGAGAGGTGATATCTCATTGTGGTTTTGATTTGAATTTGCCTGATGGTAGAGATGTTGAGTCTCTTTTCATGTGTCTGTTGGTCATCTCTATGTCTTCTCTGGAGAAATGTCTGTGTGTGTCTTCTGCCTATTTTTTAATTGGCTTGTTTATTTTGGGGGTATTGAGTTGTATCCGTTCTTTACATATTTTGGATGCTAACCCTTTGTCAAATGCGGAAAGCAAGTATCTTTGAACAAACTGGGAAAGATAGGACAAAGATGTACCAAGGAGGAGATGACTAAAAAGCCATGTCCCTTTCCTCCCTACTTAGCCCAACCCTTTGAAGAACAGTCGCTAAATAAGGAAAGAAAGAGGCATGCGCACACGCACGCACACACACACACACACACACACACACAGAGTTTTTTTTCAGGAGGAGCCTTACGGTTCAGCGGAAATCCAACTTGGCAAAAGGCAAGAGAAATGGGCTACAGGAGGAGGCACAGGAGGGCAGCCATCGATCAAGCCTTTGGACCCCAGGAACTTTGGGGAACCTGGTCCTGCTCCCGGAAAGATAACATGCCTCGCACCTAAGGTTGGCCAGATGAGCTGGACAAGTCTGTTCTGGTGAATCCTAGCAGAATTTAAATATACACACACACAAAAAAGAGGGATAAAGAAGACAACAGCAACCCAGCCTTCTTGTCAGAGCTGGACAAGGACCATGATTTAAAGTCATCTGTTGGCTGGGAGCTGCCGAGTGGGGGCAAGAAGGCACAAGGGCTGGACACACGCTGTAGAGCTGCTGTTTGGAGTAGAATTCACAGCTTTTCCACAAAAAATATATAAGAATATTGTGACACCACAGAAGACATATTTGCTGATGCTTTTGGAGAATGTTGGGGAAATAGAATTATAATTAACATAAATAATTTAATATAATTAAAAGTAAGAGCTTCTCCCAAGTCGAAAATCCTCTTCACCAAAGTAGTAGAGAAAGAAAACACTTTTCTTGTTGAATAACCATTAAACCAGAATGTGATGTGCCTGACAGGCAGTCTGCCAAGGAATTGCCAAGACAGAAAGGAATCTCCCCCTTATCTAGCCCAGCAGACACAGCCCATTACACATGTGTTCCTGATATAATCAATCACTGGTCCTCAAGGAAGAGGACTCGAGACCTGTATCACACTTACCTCATCTTCACTTTCTCTTCGTAACTGGGGAGACCACGTGTGTTGGCTTTATCTAGAAGAGAACCAAACTTCTCATTCTTTAGGACAGAAGGTAGTTTTGCAAATTGGAAGAAGGCACTCACAGAAGTTACCCTCCCACTGGAAGTGGGAGACTGGATGCCAGCTCCCTGAATGTTTGCATTTCAAAAAAAGTGACTCCCAGGTCCTAGAGGAAACTTCCTGGGTTAACAGACAGGCTCATTTAGCCATTATAAAGATGTCTATACCTCCAGAAAGGACTGAAAAATAAATATGGAAATAAAAGGGAGGTTTCTTTTCCCTTGTTTTCAACATAGAGAGTTAAGCCTCTTACTTTTAATTTGCATTTGTCCTTACAATTGCCTCCCTGCGCTACCATAAAATAATAACATTCCAATCTTCTCTCTGGGCTCCTTGCAGTTGCCTAACTATCCAGCAAGCCCATAGTAAAATGCAAACAAAGAAATTACTAGAATTGCAATTTAATGTAAGAATTGATTTTAAAATTCACTATAGTGTTTGCCTTGGGGGAAATGACTTTTTTTTTTTTTTTTAATTTCCGTAAGTAATCTCTACACCCAACATGGGGCTCAAACTCACAAACCCAAGATCAACAGTCACATGCTGTACCGCCTGAGCCAGGAAGATGCCCCAGGGAAATTGCCTTTAAGTATAGTGGTCATTCCCCTTTATTAATCCATAGTAGGACTGGAGAGGACATGCACCCCAGCGTTAGCTTAGTGACCTTAGGTCAGTTTCTAATGGTTTGTCTATTAATTAGATTTTTTTTTCTTTTCTACATCATCCTTCCAATCAAACCTAGGCACCTGGTGCATATCAAGTACTTTTACTTTGTTGCTGTAAAAAGCCACCAGTAAAGGTGTCCTGCTTGTACTCTGCTAATCACCAGACTGTTGGCGTCAGTGCAGACCATGTCCATACAGAGCGTCCAGAGTGAGCTGATCAGAACCTTGTGGCTGGGAGCCGCGGCCACCAGGGCCAAGGGCAAGACTGATTAACACACAACATTGTATCCTAGTAAATGTGATTTTCCAAAGTAACTAGAATAAACACAGCTGCTAGGAGCCAGGCAGCCTATGAGAACAGTAACACATTTTCTAGAATATTTTCTTTTCATTGAGGTCAATACCAGTCAGTTACCGAAAAGTTTTAGGTCCGTTGAGGGAAGCGCTGACCAGTCCCATGGTACCGGCTTCACATGGGAAGTGTGAATCCAACAGAGTTGACTTTCACTGTGGTAGCCATCTGAGTGATCAGCAGCCCTCACAAGGGTCCCTGCCAACTTGGGGACAACGTCTCTCTCCTCTGGAATGACCTCCATGGAGACAAAGTCCCCCAGTTGATGGGATTGGTAGACTCCCCTTGCCAAGTCCTTGTATATCTTTATGACTTTAAGTCTCGGGGTTTCTGAGCAAGAGAAAAGTCCTTTTCAGTATTGAACATGATCACAAGAGGGTTCTGTTAAATCTAACATGGGACCCTGCCTCAGACCCAAACTCCTAGCCTGACAAAATTAAGTTCAAAAGGAGACATTCCCTTCCATGCTTGCTTGCAGGGGTCCTTCTAATTCTTTTTTTTTTTTTTTCCCCTCTAAATTCAATTAACCAACATACAATACATTATTAGTTTCAGATATAGAGTTCAGTAATTCATCAGTTGTGTATAACACCCAGTGTTCATTGCATCACGTGCCCTCCTTAATGCCCATCACCCAAATACCCGCCCTGCCACTGCTTCCTTCCAACAAAGCTCAGTTTTTTCCTAGAGTTAAGAGTCTCTCATCGTTTATCTCCTCTGATTTCTTCCCATTCAGTTTCCCTCCGTTCCCCTATGATCCTCTGTTTTGCTTCTTATATTCCACATATGAGTGAAACCATAGGCTAATTGTCTTTCTCTGATTGACTTACTTTGTCTCAGCACAATTCCCTCCAGTTCCATCGACATCGATATGAATGGTAAGTATTCATCCTTTCAGGTGGCTGAGTAATATACCACTGTATATATGGACCACATTTTCTTTATCCATTCATCTGTCATTGGACATCTGGGCTCTTTCCATAGTTTGGCTATTGTGGACATTGCTTCTATTAACATTAGGGTACACGTGCCCCTTTAGATCACTACATTTGTATCTTTTTGGTAAATACCCAGTAGTGTGATTGCTGGGTCGTAGGGTAGCTCTATTTTAACTTCTTGAGGAACCTCCATGCTGTTTTCCAGAGTAGCTGCACCAGCTTGCATTCCCACCGACAGTGTAGGAGGGTTCCCCTTTCTCCGCATCCTCGCCAACATCTGTCATTTCCAGACTTGTTAATTTTAGCCATTCTGACTGGTGTGAGGTGGTATCTCATTGTGGTTTTGATTTGTATTTTCCTGATGCCGAGTGATGTGAGCATTTTTTCATGTGTCTGTTGGCCATCTGGATGTCTTCTTTAGAGAAATGTCTGCTCAGATCTTCTGCCCATTTCTTGACTGGATTACTTATTTTTTGGGTGAGTTTGATAAGTTCTTTATAGATCTTAGATACTAACTTTTTATCTGATATGTCCTTTGCAAATATCTTCTCCCAATCTTCTCTCTTGCTTTCTCAAAGATCGTTGACCATAGAGTTGGTGATCCGTTCCCGGGTTCTCTGTTCTGTTCCATTGATCTGTGTGTCTGTTTTTATGCCAGTACCATACTGTCTTGATGATGACAGCTTTGTAATAAAGCTTGAAGTCCAGAATTGTGATGCCCCAGCTTTGGTTTTCCTTTTCAACATTCCTCCCCTGATCTCAGGGTCATGAGTTCAGTCCCACGCTGGCCATAGAATCGTAGAGTTTACTTTAAAAAAAAAAAAAAAAAAAGGAAGAAGAAGAAGAAGAAGAAAGAAGAGGAGAAGGGCATGCCATTCTAAATATTCCCTTTGTGCCCTAGGGGCCTGGGTAGATTATCAGAACCATCAGCTTCGCCTGAGATCCAAATAAGGGCTGGTTTTCCTCATGTTGAGATGGGAAAAAGGGGGTTGGTCTCTTTTCCTGTATTTGTACTTACCAGCCTAAGTCCCCTTGTGTTTGGCTGTTTCCCAGTCCCTAGTGCATCTACTTACTGTCCACCCTGCTGCCTGCCTAGGAAGTTCTCCATCCCATGATCTCCGTCATTGATCTTGACCGTTTACGCCTTTCCAGCTCTGCGGCCTGTGCATGGAAAGGGATTCTTGGAGGCAGGATGTGGTGTAGGACATGAAGTGGCTCTGGAAAACCCACTGAAGAAGAGAACTGTTTCTTCAGGATCCCATCCAGCCCCATTCAGGAGTCAGTTGAACATAGGGAGGGACAGAGGCAGGAGGAGCACAGACAAGGGATGGCAGTGAAAGGGAGAAGCTTTCTGTTTAGTTCTCAAATTCTTGAGTTTTGAGACTGGCCAGAGGCCTATTAGCCATTATGAAAACTTAGATCTATCTGAAAAGGACAGAGAAAGAAACTCTGAAAGAAAAAGAGGAAGAGGTCTTTCCTCTTGCTTTCAGCAGGAAGAATTAAGCCTAGTATTTTTAATTTGTATTTGCCCTTCCAGTACGAATATCCAACATGTTTTCCTCTCCCTCCACATGAATGAGTTAAGATCCGATTCTCAGATTAGAGAGGGATCTGGAAGGAGGATTCCATCCAGGCCCCTGCCTTCTGGCAGCTGAGTGTCCAAATCATTTAGGACCAGCTATCTGATCACCTCTGATGATCTCCCAGGATGGAGATGTCACCCATCTCTGTTGATGGCACCTTTCTGTGTTCTTGTAGCCTGATAGGTCCAAAGCTCTGCTTTTTGCTGATGTGAAGTCCTTCCTGCTATAAATTAAGGATCATATAAATAATATAATTAATCTATCATCATACCTAAAAGATTCCTTACTATCTTCACAGGGTCAAGATGTGCACGCATTGTCTCCCTTGAGGACAAGTGTCAGTGGCGTCACTTAGCACTTCTCTGGTCAGTGTGATTACACACAATTCACTACTACACACAATTCAGGCTTTGGAGAAGGCCACTTAAACCCTACATCCTCTCCACAACCCATTTAACACTCTCATCTGCCTTTTAATGATGTTTTCACTAGAATGGATGTGGCCATTCATTTAATCTTTCTGAATCTGCTTTCATCATTTAAGAAATCACACTTCTTCACAGGATTAGTATACTATCTAAAAATTATTTTCATGTGTGTATATCTTACCTTGCTAGAGCTCCAGGAAAGTATCAGCCTCTGTGCTGTTTGATGGCTTCCATGATGCCTACTAGTAAGGACGAGCAGGGGGGAAAAGGAATTCCATCGAGATTTCGGCTCCATCCAGAAAAAACTTCCTAACAACTGGAACCAGCAGCCAGTCGGGAATGTCTCCGGAACCAGGGAGCTCTCTCAATGGCCAGAGGTATTTAGGGAGAGACTAGCAGACGGCCTCATGGTGATGCTGTCTGAGGAAATCCAACCGTGAGCAGGACATTTCATTCACTGGCTGCTTTGCGGAGAGCTGGGGACTAGTCTTTTGACTCTGAGAGGGAAACAGAAGTAATGTACTGAGATTGAGGTCATGAGGCCCAGCGTTTCGACCAAGTTCCTGGCCCTGCTTCCTTAGCCCTGAGGAGAGGTGAAACTAATGTCAAGGTTCCCTGGAAGGTCTCAGATAATGGAGAAGCAAGAACGCACAGTTAAATAAACAGTTGGTTTATTAGACTAGACTGCTTATCCTCCCACAGCAAGGAGAAGTGGAGAATGGGAGAAAGACACATTCCTCTTGCATTATAAAGTTTTGTTACAGTGAGCTTAGACAACCAGCGGGTCGGCAAACGCTGGGGAACAAAACTGGAAAAAATGGTTTGGCCTCCCCTTGTGGCTCTGTGGACGTGACTTCGCTAAGAAGCAATCTCTCCCTCTCACGTGCAGTCCGCATTTCCTCTCCCTTGTCCACCCTGCTGCCTGTGCAGAGCTAGAAAACTGCAAAGACCTGGTTGCGGGTTTTCAAATCTTACTCTCACGTCTGGGGAGAGAATGCACTGGGCATGTGGTAGGGAAAGACTCATTTCAATGTCCCTTTGGGCATTCTCCTAAGCCGATTGCTCACGGCAGCGGTGAGGGGGGCCTTCGGCAGGTCAGCTGCCAGGCAGATACTAAGTTCAGAAAGGACAAGGAACAGTGCCGTTTTATGGACCCCCGGGCCCCCGGCCTCACAAACAGCTCATCTAACCTTTCAACCTTTCATCGTTTTGTTGCTTGCAATTTTTATACTTTACACTTCATTATTCTTCATAATGGGAAAAAATTGAAGAGGAGAGACTACAATTTTAATATGCAGATGCTAATGCTAGCCCATATCCATGCAGTGCTTTTTAATTTCCAAGGGTGCCAGAGGCCTTTCCAGAAAGGATCTATTACTGAAACTGTGCTGCACAGCTTTGCAGTTCAGTAGCCCAGGAACACCGTACGCTGGTTCTGTGAACAGAAGGCTGACTTTCCCCAAGAGAACCACAGGGCCCATAAGATGTCTCTCCTGGGACGGGCCAAACAGAATTTGGAAACTGGGAGTGTGGACTCTCATGGCACAAACATTGGCCAGAGTTTGGTCTTTAAACCTGAAGAATACTGAAAAAAATGTAAAGTGCTTATTAACTGGGCTGGCTTTTAACAGTGGCTAATTTGGTTCATTTAGGACATGTAACTTTGCCGCATCTTTCTAAACTTAACCTCCCTACTCCCAAATTAGCCAGAGTTCAGCCATTAGCCATAAAATATATATGAATACTTATAAGAGACTCGGTCATACCAAAAGGAAAAAAAAAAAATCAGCTGAGCTCCAAATCTTCACATAAGTGCTATGAACTTGAGAAGCCTTCTTTTATATTCAGAAAGGAAATTTCAGTAGCTCAGGATGAAAGAACCAGAAAGGAAAGAAAGGGAGGGAAAAAGCCAGTCTTGCAAAATATCCTCTGCTTCCCCACACTCACTCAACAGGCTGTATCGTAAGCACAGACCTGCCAGAGAATTCAGTGAAAATCACCTCAATCCCAAACTTCTCAGGCCTCTCTGTTCGAGTGCACACCATTGTAGAGATCTCCGCATTCCACTCTGACAAGAAGCCCAAAATATCTCACTGTTTACCAAGCTCTAGCAGAAAAGAGGGGCCCCTGGTTCTCTGAAAACACACACACATCACCACTGCTTGTTGTACTCCTATGGAAATAGCTACACAATCCCCAAAAAAGCTTTTAGTCGTGGGCTCTCCAAAATGGCCTTCCAGGTTGCTGTGCTAAACACACCGTCATGGGAAGAGAACATCATTGCTGCAGAAAGACTTTTACCCACTAGAACGCAAGCTCGGGAGAGATTGCACTTTCCATGATTTTCCTCTTTTTCCTGCCACAGCTGTTTGGTGAACACCTGGAACAGAGGTCAACAAACTCCATAGCTGGGAAGCCACATCCAGCAGGTGCCCCTGTTGTTGTTGTATGGCTCATAAGCAATTTACATTTTCAAATGGTTGAAAGTGCAACTTTTAAACAATATTGTGATATATGACAATTAACTGAAATTCAAATTTCAGCATCCATTCATGAAGTTTCATTGGAACCTAGCCACACTCATTTGTCTATATTTTATGAGGTCTAGGGCAGCTTTTCCATGCTACAGGGGCAGAATTAAGTAGTTGTTGATGTAGGAAAGAATGTTAGAATGTCTCAAGAATCTTTGGTGCCTAAAGGTGGTTTTCTTAAAGCATGAGGACAGAACCCGTGGGCAGAAAGAACTTCACTGGGGTCATGAGGAATGGCTCATTATATACTTCCAAGTTGGGAGGGGGTTAGGGATAGCATAAGTCTCTAAGGAATTTTGGAAATTTTCCAGGACGTTGAGAGGGCTAGCTATTGTTGGGGAAAAGTCATTTATTACTGTCTAATAAAACCCTACTTATGAGATCCTTCAGATGTGTGTCATGGGCTATATGCTTGGGGGATGCTTGCCAACACGTATCTTGGAGGGTTTAGAGATAAAGGAAATTTCTAAAGGATTTTTTTTTTTTAAGATTTTATTTATTTAAGAGAGAGAGATCGATCACAAGTAGGCAGAGAGGCAGGCAGAGGGGGAGGGGGAAGCAGGGTCCCCGCTGAGCAGAGAGCCTGATGCGGGGCTCAATCCCAGGACCCTGAGATCATGACCTGAGCCGAAGGCAGAAGCTTAACCCACTGAGCCACCCAGGCGCCCCTCTAAAGGAATTTTTATATGTTAAATTAGACTTACAGGATCCTGGGGCTGGGGGTGGGCGGTTGGGCTAGGATTGTCTTTTGCCCTTCGCAAAGTATTAACATCAAGGCAGTTGAGTCCCTAGAGGAATGTCACTCTGTTTCAAGGACTTGTCAATGGGCTGTAGGTAGTAAGGAAATTTAGTAATTTTTCTTCTACCTTTGTTTCCCACATTAGTTGTGACAGAGACTATATAGCTCATAAAGCCTATCTGGCCCTTCACAGAAAAAGGCTGCTGCCCCTTAGCCTAGAAGATACTGTTTCAAAATAGGCACTCAAATTTTTGTTGAATGAATACAGCCACCATATCCAAGTGTCTCAATGCCCTTACTCATCCCTTCTGAGCAACAGCCCATAACCGTCATAGACCACTAGCTGAGGACACTACCAGTGGAGTCAACAGAGTTATTAGGCTGCCATTCCACTGAAGCTCATGCAGAAAAGTTTCTAAAATAAAACACTCTTTTGGAGCTATAAAACTAAAGGTGAATCTTTAGAGTGTCACTTGTATCTGCTTTGGTTCTTTCTCTTGAAATCGCTGAAGACTATTTTTTCATGTGGTTCTTCCAAAGGGCTCCTAACCTCTGATCACAGATTAGCACTCAACATAGGACAAAAGCAGTGCATATAAGAAAATCCTTAAAATCATCTTCAGGGGGGCGCCTGGGTGGCTCAGTGGGTTAAAGCCTCTGCCTTCAGCTCGGGTCATGATCCCAGGGTCCTGGGATCGAGCCCCGCATCGGGCTCTCTGCTCGGCAGGGAGCTTGCTTCCCTCTCTCTCTCTCTCTCTGCCTGCCTCTCTGCCTACTTGTGATCTCTGTCTGTCAAATAAATAAAATCTTTAAAAAAAAAAATCATCTTCAGGGACATGGAAAATATTTTGCACAATAATTGGTTAACCTGGGGGCATGTGTTTGGCTCTGGTCAGCAGAGCATGAGACTCTTGATCTTGGGGCTGTGAGTTCGAGCCCCATGTAGGGTGTAGAGATTACTTAGAATAAATAGAATCTTTAAAAAAATTATTGGTTAACCTAGACTGCCCCACTTTTGGTAACTTTAACTTAGAATTCATGAGAATCCCTACCCAGTTCAGTCCAAGATCTGGCCCAGAACTTGGGTACTGGGAGTTTGCTTCTCAAACTGATCAAGGACACATGACTCACAGAAAACTGAGAACAAATTAAAACCATATACAAATGGAAAGATTTCTCCTCACATTGAGAAACTGTAAAGATCTCAGGTAAAAGAATCCTTGTAGTGCCACATATGAGGTTGACCCTGATCACATGGGTAAGGTAGTGATTGTCAGGTTTCTCCATTGTCCAGTTACTTCTTTCCATACTGTACATTTAAAAAAATGTTTATTTTAGAGAGTGTGGGGGGAAGGGGCAGAGGGAAAGGGAGAATCCTCAAGCAGATACCCCACTGAATACAGGGCCTGCCGACCTGGGGCTTTGACCTCACAAACCTGAGATCATGATCTGAGCTGAAGCCAAGAGTCAGCTGCTTAACCCACTAAGCCTCGATGTGCCCCACTGTACTCTTAACTATACGGAATGAACTGATGGTTACCAAAGGGCAGGTGGACGGGGGAAATGGGTGAAATAGGTGAAGGGGATTAAGATGCACTTATGATGAGCACTGAGTATAGAATCATTGACTTACTATATTGTGTACCTGAAACTATTATTACACTGCATGGTAACTACCTAGAATTTAAATAAAAGCTTTTTAAAAAAAAGACCTAAGCTGTCCATATTGACTTGCTTTCAAAGAGTACAGTAGGCCCTTTTTTTTTTTTTTTTTTTTTTTAAGAAGTGGGGCATTATATTCCATCCCCTTACACAATTGGGAATTCTGCATGGGAAATTTCTCACTTCTCTCCCTTTGTTTATTCAATCATTTACATCAGGAAGTACTCATGAATATTTATTTTAATTTTGAATTATAATTTATACTCCAATAATAGTTTATTTTGTTACTCAAATTGTCCCAGCTTTGGCCACTAGTTGGACCAATTTCTTGGCTTCCCTTGGTCTGGAATGTTCCTTTGCCTCTTACTCTTAAGAGCAAGCTTGAACTCTACTTGCTCTTCGGGATTCAACTGTTACTTCCACCAGGAAAATAATTCCTGATAACCACTCCTACTCCCAGCCCTTAGTATCCCACCATTCAGGTTATGTTACTATATAACTCTAAAATTTATGCCTACTATGGTACTTATACACTGTCTACATATCTGTTTCTCCCACTGGACAATAAGCTTTTTGAGATGAGGGATCATATTTTATTTTATATGCCTAGTATGTAGTGCCTCACTTACACAAAGCAGGATCTCAACAAGTACTTCTAGAACAATCACTATGGTTTTTCTCTTCAGTCCAAAAACCCAAGAGTGCCCCACATAAACCAGAAGCCACAGAGAGGTTGGTAACTATCGACTCTGGGAGGAACTATAAGGTGTTACTATTGTATTTAATGTCATGTAACAACAGGCTCAGCATCTAAGTTAACACTGCCTTAAGTCTCATTTCTAAGTAAGCAGACTTTTCCTATAAATCCCTGTTACATTTGAGTAATTACACTCAGGTCAATCGCCAATACTTCTATATTCAGAACCAAGGCTAAGTATCTTCTAGTTCTGAGACTGGAGAAGTGGGGTTCCCAAGACAGCACACAGACATTCTAGCCATGAGGTTCTCAAGAGCCACACTTGTGGTTGAAGATTTGCTGAGTTGTATTCTTTGTTGCCACAAATTACTGTGAGAAAATGACTTTAATCAAGAATCTTCCAAGATACAGGAATTAAAACTATGGCAAACTCCATCAAGATGAAATAGGTTTTTAGGTTGGATCATGCTACCACTTCAGTTGAAGCCACCATTAACTCCTGACTCACCTTTCTAATAGCACTCTTGTTCTTATCTATCCATTCACCATAAAGCAAAGTATGTCATTCCACTTAAGCCTTCCTATTAACTGCTTCTATAACAAAATTCAAATTCTCAACCATACCCTAGAAGGCCCTGCACATCTGCTGGCTTCCCCTACGCCCTCAAACTTACACTGTGCTCATCTCTTCCTTGCTTAATGGTCCAGCCACGCTCATCTTTCTGAAGTTGTGGCTCAGTACCACAAATTTTTTGATGTCTAGTAACTAAATTTTCTCAGAAGAATTTTACAAAGTTCTTCAATCTTTAATGTGTCTTAAGTAGAAGTTGTGTGCCTGAGAATAAATTCAACCATGTCTAAGAAACCCCTGCAAATCCACTGAAATAAAGATGAGGTTAAAACATGAAGACCCATATTTTTGAGTTAGAAGTTCTTCTGGGGTTAAAATGTACATTATTGTTAATTTTTATTTAACTATTGTGTTATTCTTCCAAGGAATAGTGATATAGTTTGATGCTGACATCTTTCAAAGACTCAAATTTAAAAATGATTTCTCACTATTTGTAAGAAAAAGTTAAAAACACAAATTTAAGCACTGCCTTTTAAAAATAATAATTTATTTAGAAGTTGAGTCCCTTTGATAACTAATAAAGGTAACTTACTGTATCCTTCCACACATATGGAAATTAACATGACCTTACAACAGCTTGAAATAAATAAATAAATATAAAATAAATAAATAAATAAATAACAAATAAATAAATAATTTATTTAAAAGTTGAGTCCCTTTGATAACTAATAAAGGTAACCTACTGTATCCTTCCACACATATGGAAATTAACATGACCTTACAATAGCTTGAAATAAAACATTAAAAAAAAAGTCAGACCAAATTAAAAACCATAGTAATCTTTTATTTAAATGCATTCAAAGAGGCGTTAATTCTTTGCTTCCCATTTTGATGATTTTCTGAACATATCTGCTTAAGTTCTTTAAGTAAAGAATCTACATTTGAATATTCTTCCTGCATCTTTGCAAAAGGTCATTCATTCATCTTAGAAATGAAGGATGCCTAACATTGTTCTGGTTGACAGGTGTAATTTTTGAATGATAGTGACCTTTCCTTTCAAAATTGAGTCCAAAAGTTTATCAGGTGCTTCACTCCCCAAAATGAATAAGATATAATTGTCGTGAAGCTCTGCAAACTGAAAATTTCACCTAAGTTTGAGGCAAATTCATTCGGTGGAAAAAACTGTCTGAATTGATACAAGACTATTTTTAACCCTTATTAATCTCATATAATGTAAACATTCATACATTTTGCTACAAATATTAATGTACTTGATATCAGAGTGTTGCTCCAGACTCTGTTGGATGGTGTTATGTAATATACAGTATATGTACTTTATTACTTTTCTAAAATTCAAAAAGTTCTAAATTCCAAAATGCATTTGACCCGAAGGTTTCAGATAATGAAATAAGAACCCAGTAATTTTGAGTGTAGAGGGATACGGTGGGATATTCCAATTACCCTTACCATTCATGTATTTGTCCATATCAAGCTTCTCCACGCGTCTGTTTTTATAAAATATGTGTGGGGTATAATTCTGTTTTTATCTATTTCTAAAAAGTGCTCACACACTTCACAATACTTTTGCTTGACCTGCTACTCAAACTACTAATTTATTCCTTTTTACAAACTGAAAACAACATAAAATTAACTAGACAGTCTAAGATATTATATGGCTTGGTAATTGGGGAAATTGGGCTTCAAATTCTTTTCCTGCTACGTCTGTGGATACTTTCCTGCTACAATGGCAGAGATGCATAATTATAGCAGACACCACATGATCTTCAAAGCCTAAAATAGGCTATCTGGCCCCCTTTCCAGGAAGTTTGTTAACCCCTGCTCAAAGTCAGGGTGGACAGCTGAGGATGTCCAGCTGAGGATGGTACTAATATCTAAGACTATCTGATAGCTACGATTTAACAAACTGAAGGTGGTTTGTCTACATTTAGGGCTTAAAGTATGTCTAGGCAACACTGCAAAGGCAGAGAAAACAGCTGCCACAGACTGATATTCCCTTCCTGGTTTTTTAATTAATTAATTAATTAATTAACATAATTTCTGCACCCAACTTGGGGCTTGAACTCACGACCCTGGTCACATGCTCTACCAACTAAGCCAGCCATTCCCTTTCTGTGTGAATGTGGTCTCAACTGGTCAAATGTTAGATCCATGGCCAGATCCAGAGGGACTGAAGTATGGTATTTGCTGATGATATAAATCTGGTCAGAGAATGAATATGTAAGGTAAAGTTAACCAATTTTCCCACCTACTATAAACATTACATTCCCTGCAAGGGAATCCATCTATCTTTGCATTTATGTTGATACACAGAATTCAAAAGAGGTTGGGAAATAAGAACCTTACAAATTATTCATAGTTCATGTGTGTGACTTCTTGAAAAGATTATCTGTTGCCATCTTTGACAAAGACTTTCACAGTTCAACTGTGGCTCAATAAACTTTTATTATTTTTTTGTTATTTATTTTTATTCAAAAGAATTTCTTTCCCTATCACAAAAATTAGATAACCACACCACCAACAGCAGCAAAGTCCATAGAGTTACATTGATGGTGGAGAGTTCACTGGGTAGTCCCAATGTCCCAAAGGTCATGAAGGAGAAAAGAAAAGGAAAAGAAAAAAATACTCTAAACAAATCCAAAACCCATGATGACTTTGGGGAGAGACATTACATGACAGTTTCTGTCTTCTCTCATTGTCAGCTGCAGATGTATTTCAGCAGGATCAAACACAATTTAACTTGAGTAAACCCTTCATACCAACTCCAGCACCTAATTGGGGGAAGAACAAGAAAAAAAGGATCAGTTTGATATAATCATTCTGAAATATGGAAACAGTTTAATGAATCTTTACTGTACCGTAAATGGAGAACCATATCAAGAAAACTTTTCCTAACTGCTAAAATGCTAAAGAATTTGAAGGGATTAGACATGGATCCTTCCTTCCTTTCAATTCAACAGTTGCATGAACTCTTTCAGATTAGTTAGATCCACAGTTAACTAGGGAGCCTTTAAATTACATAAAACATATAGATAAATGAACCAGGTGATAGAATGGTTTTGAACTTATGCTTGTAGCTTTCCATATTCTAAAGAAAATGTTAAGTATTGCTGCTCAGGATTTTAATCTATTTATTTCTTCCACTGATAAAGAGTTTATAGCAATCAAAAACATACAGGATCTAAAATCTCGCCTTTTCCTAGTGCTTCATTCATTTTCTAGTCAATCATCTGATGTCAAGGTATTGTGTTAGTTATTAGAGTTCAAGTCCTATCTTGTCATACGAAAAGTTGTCCTACTGCTAAAAGTAAAAACGAGCAGCAGCAGCAATGATAAGTTATAAAATAGTTGAAGAAATGTCTAAGAAAGGACACAGAAGCTGAGGACAATAAGACACTGTCAAAAGGATTATGTTATATGGAGACTGCAATTCTAGGTGGCAAAGAACTAAAGGAGCAACTTTTCCCCTCCTGCTGTGCTAAGGCTTAACTTGTACCTGTGCTTCCAGGATGCTTTTTGTCTTTATATTTGGCAAGTAGCCAATTTAATAAAAGAGGTCAATGCCACTGAACAAAACCTTGAGCTGTCACTGAGGTTCTGTAAGTACATGTGTAGTTTTGAGCTTCCTGCAGATACGTTAGCAATCTCAATTAAGTCCAAACTTGCTGAAGAATAAGGTGCAGCTTTTTCAAGACATGCCTTGCCACGAGAATAAAGCAAAACTGAGAGACTCAGAGAGCCATGTAAAACAGAGATTCCAAGACCTTCTACCATCTTTCTTGAGATTCCAGAACATAACACCAATCAGTTCAAAAGTCTGGCTTTCATTCAAGTTGTCCATGGCTCTCTAGTGAGGCTTTCCAAATAAAGAAACTAGCTGAAGAAAAAGGAGTGTACATGTAAATCAGTTTAACCAGCTAACGGTGCAGTTCTGCTTTGAGTTTACTTAATTCATTTCCATAGGACAATGTGTTAGGCTTAGGTTTGCTCCCTTGGTTGCTGGGTCATTTTCCACTTGGGATGAGTGGAAGGAAGCCACAGCAAAATTAATGCTAAGTGGCAGAAGAAATAAATAAACATCATTTTTAAAAGACCACTTCCTGCTATTTCTCTGTCAGCAGAGAATATGTAGAAAGAACAGACACCCACAGAATTAGTGCTAATCAAACTCATGTACTAAAACCCCTACCCCAAATGGTGTTTTATTTAAGAAGTTCCCTGCTCAGCTCGGGATTTATCTAGTGTGTCATGCTCAAGTGCTAAATATCCAATAGTATAATCAGATAACATTATTAATTCCGTAAGCTCCTAACTACAAAGAAAAGTATGTGGAAAGCTATGTATAAAAAATTTGTGACTGTATGCCAAGAGACATTTGAATTTCCAAATTACACTACTGGAATGATCACATGATCGATTTTCAGTGAAACACTAAAATACCTTTTCTTCCCTTGGCAACTGAGGAAAACCCTACTTGTCAGGGAATAAAAGGAAGACAAACACGAGGAAAAGAAGAGTAAAATAAGACCAGATATTTTTTAAATCCGGTGAATGTCTAAGCATCCCATGCTTTATCTTGGATTTTGTCCACTGAACACACCTGCATAACAGAAGCAGCAGTGCTTGGCCCACAGTGAATACTTAATAGTCTTCATCCATTTTTCATTCTGACCAGCTATCAATCTATCTGATGTTCATATAACCTCCCCTCAAAGCCATTTTACATGGACAGAGACCATGACGTGGAATGATCTCTAAGGCTTAGTACAACTCTGCATTTCCATGTTCTAGTCTGTTAGAGTCTAAAAACGGATCTGAATTTAAAATGAAGATGTATACCATGGCTTACCTTAATCGTACCCTGACTGTTAGCAGCAATCAGCACATTGGACTCCTAGAAAAGAGTAAGGACTTTTAATGTACAGAAGGATTTCCTGGAGGACAGTCCAAGAGAATAATTTCCTTTCATCCTTCATTTCTCATTTCACCCCAGACATCAATAGAATCTAAAGTGGAGAACCAACTTTAACATGTTTTAACTACCGATTTTAAAAGAAAATCCCAAATTTTGAGGATTAAGTTTGAACAAGAAAAATAAAATTGAAAACAGAGTAGGAAAATTTCAAATGTAAAGAAAAACAGATTACCACTGGAAGGAAAATAGGAGAAACAAAGGTTGAAATAAAATGAAAAAATGAGAGTAATTTGAGAAAAACAAAGTTATTATAATCCTTTCCACAGAAAATTCTCCCTTCATTCCCCTTCTCTCATGAAACAATTGATACAATTGATATAAATGTTGTCAACATCTCTGGCATAATCTCTTTGGGGAGCTATCTGGTATCAGGAAACCACCAAAAAAAAAAAAAAAAGTGACTATTCATCTGGCAGAAGAAAGGCTATGTTTCCTTTTAATTATTCAATCATTCAGTATATGCATTTTAATAACTTTGGTGATTACTTCAACAGAATTTAGCTATTTAACATATCTATTACATTCTAAGCCTTAGGGGGAAAAAACATTTCTCTAAAGAGTAGGAAGGGTGGGAAAAGGAATGGATAAGACTGAGTTTAATTAAGTAAGAAGAATTGGGACACGCTTCTTATTAGAAACAGGGAGTCTAGTAGGACTCTGGAGCTTGGAAGTACACAGAAGTCTTTTGGCTTCAAAACAAAGTGAGATAGAGAAAGAAAAGAAAGAAATTGACTTGTATGCCAGGAAAGCCAATATGAGTTAAACTTAAGTTTCTTCGTATAAGACATCTGTGCTCTACAAACTTATACATTCCTATTTTTTAACTTTTCCTTTGATTCTTAGTAAAGTGACTTTAAAAAATGCTCATCTGGTTGCTAATGGTGTAAGAGAAAATAAATAATTTCTTCCACTATCCCCCAAATTTTGGGAATCCGAATATTCCTTGGATGTAGTCAATGGTAACATCAATGGTCATAGCAGTATGACAAAGTAATACAAAGATGTTTTTTCTGGGGGTGAGCATGGGAATCACTGATGATGGGGTTCAGGAAACACAGCCCAAAATATGGTACCTTGACATATTTGAATATTTTAAGCTAAAGGAGTCTGAGAAAACAGCAGAAGCAGGAAAGTCACCCTGACCTCCCACTCACTCTATCCTTTTCCCCTGAAACAGGTCATAAAACCCTCATGCGAGAGGTGCTTTCCCTATTCCCAGAGTAAAGAAACATCATTATCTCCAAAGACAAAGGGATTCCAAGAAGAATCTTAATAGAACTTGCTAAGTTTCTCCCAACTTTCAACAATTACCTCATACTCCTTAATCTATCCACATTTCTACACCACAACCCACTCTTCATCACACCTAGCATAAAATACAAAGGTCTGTTTATTTGGGTCGCCATTTCCTTATGAAGGTTCTGACAACATGTAAAACTTCTATTAGATCATTTGTATGGTTTTCTCCTGTCAATCTGTCTTGTATACTTTTTAGATCTAGTCAGGGCCCCTAAGAGAGTTAAGGAAAACTCTTTCTTCCCCTACACTGATATGTTCCTGGCTGAGGTTTTCACTTAAATCAGCACCTGTATTTTTGAAAACAGTAACACAAGTAATAGAGTACCCACTATAGAATTAGTTTCAATATTTTACTTTGGGGAATTACAGGCTACTTCTGGACCAAATGAGTGTAGAATTAATACTTCCATATAGGACTGAGGGTGGGGTTAGTAGACAGAGATAAATTTGAGATTTATTTACTCTTTTAGCTACCGGAATTAAGAAGCTGGCTGGAGAGAATTTGGAGTATCATTAAGGAATATAATAACTCACTCTGAGCTGGTCAAAAGGCAGAATTTTTATGCCTGCCTCAGAAAACAAAAGAAGCATGGTATGGTACCATGCGGATTTCTTTCTAGAAAGAATTTTAAACAAGCTATGTGATATCACAACTGTCACCAGTGGACCCAGAAATGATTCTTCCGTGAACACCATCCAGGAATGAAGCTACAAACAGCAATGATCAATCTAATTTCTGCTTGAGGAATGACTCCAGTATCTAAGAAGGCAACTGCCACCCATCATTTGATGTTGCAGTCACTGAGAATTGCTCCCTCTGCTGTGGGAACAAACAATGTCAGGGTGGTGAGAATTTATAGCCTAAGGCACTCTCTCTCCCACTTTGGTCCTAGTCACCTTTAATACAAATGAAGAAGGTGGAGAAAGCTGGTGGAGAAAAGGACTCAATCCTGGGGGAAGAGAGGGATCTACCTCTACCAGTTATAGACTTTATGAACTCTATAATTCATAGTTCTAATTCTTGGTGGAAGGAAAGCTTAGAAAAGCATGGTATATTATCATACAGTATGAAAAACTGGGCTTAATATAACTAAGAGAATCTAATCTAGTTAGAGTATCACATAAGAGGAGTTTGAGGTTTACACAATTACTAAGCTAAACCCAAGAAGGAAGATATCTGATAGCTCTCCGAAATGAATAATATAGTCTCTAACCTCAGGACTATTATGGCATTAAAGATGGTACCATATTACATGCTACCAAAGGGTTAACTCTATATCTTTTCCTGTGGAAATACACATTTCATTTACAAATAAGTCAACACACCTGCCCAGCTGGCATTGTTTTTTTTGGGGGGGGCTCATATATAGGTGACAGGTGTCCCAATTTCTTTGAAATACTCAAAACTATCCAAAGTAACAAACAATGAAAGAAAAACAGCTTTACATCTCAGTATGCCCCTCCCTGTATAGACCATGAACTTTTATTTTTTATAAAGATTTATTTATTTTAGAGAGAGAGAGAGTGAGTGCATGCCAGAGTGGGTGTGGAAATGGGTTAGGGGCAGAGGCAAAGGGAGAGAGAATCCTCAAGCAGACTCCTTGCTGAGTGGGAAGCCCAACACAGGGCCTTATCCTAAGACCCTGAGATCATGACCTGAACCGAAATCAAAAGAGTCAGCTGTTTAACTGACTGAGCCACCCAGGTGTCCTAAGACCATGAACTTTTAAAGGGATTTAGGATTAAACTGTCTTTTAGCCAAATATTAGCATAAGATAAATTAACTTTTGCATGCATTAGAAAAATAAAACCAGGTATTTTACTTCAGCATAGAGGTATAGAAGTGATAAGCACAAGATTATTACTACAGTTTTTTAATGATTCTTGTTTACATTTTGAATCACTGGTAATTCTTAGCTGTAGCTAAAGTCTGCTATAGCCTTAATGTATGTAAGTTCTGGCTCAGTGGGCTGCTTTTACTTGCTAAATAAAATAAAAGTGCCAGCCAGTAAGTCTCATTATTTTTTTCCTCTCCACCTTAAAAACTGGCAGTTTAGACATACCGAAAAAAAAAAAATGGCAGTTTTGCTGCAAAACTCTGCTCAGGGTTAAGCTAATCATGTACCTACTATTTTCTTAATACAGAGAGATTTTTTTTTTTTAAAGATTTTATTTATTTATTTGTCAGAAAGAGAGAGAGAGAAAGCACACAAGCAGGCAGAGAGGCAGGCAGAGGCGGAGAGAGAGGCAGGCTCCCTGCTGAGCAAGGAGCCCGATACGGGACTCGATCCCAGGACCCTAGGATCATGACCTGAGCCTAAGGCAGCGGCTTAACCCACTGAGCCACCCAGGCGTCCCAATACAGAGAGATTTTTAAAAAATAATGGAAAAAAGAGCAGTAAGTCTTTTATAAAAACAGAAGACATATACACAAACATAATACCAACTTGCTTGAAGCCATTGATACTATACTAAGGTATACTGAAACAAAACTAAAATCTACTGGAACAATTTTCTCTTTGCTAGCTTGCTTATAAAAAGTGCCATTATAACTAATATGTTACAACGCTGAGCAAGCTCGCTTAGTTTGCAATTGGAGGATTTATTCTTAGAGACTGACAGAAATGATTCTGAATGTGAAATGATTTTACTATAGAAATTAATATGGTGGGGAGGCCTGGGTGGCTCAGTCGGTTAAGCGTCTGCCTTCAGCTCAGGTCATGCTCCCAGGGTCCTGGAATCGAGTCCACACTGGGCTCCTTGCTCAGAGAGGAGCCTACTTCTCTCTCTGCCTCTGCCTGCTTGTTCTCTCTCTCTTTCTCTCTCTCTGACAAATAAGTAAATAAAATCTTTAAAAAAAGAGAGAAAGAAATGAATATGTTAAAAAATAACTTCCATTTATGGCTTGAACAGAATAAACAGAATGGATTTGCTGTCCTGCTATAAGCAACTAGAAAACCGAACAAAATATTTAAGACAACACTGGGTAACAGGCCGTATTGGACTATGATCCTTATAAGAAGGTGAGTCCTCTAATTACCCTGGCTTTCTGCTTGGAGGCAACTTCCGAACTGCAAAGCAAGAAGGGGAATTCAAACAGGAATCTACAGGCAGACCATAGCAGACTTACTAAGCTGAGGAGACAGGAACAAGTTCAGAATATCTGTACTGCAGCTGGAGTTTGTAGGGCCAAGTACCACAGGAGAAAGCAAAAGCAGCACTCCAGGAATCTGCATGGGGGTCTGTCTCCTTGATTGTATGTTGTTATAATAAACTACATATAAACAGGGTTAAACTAAACAAGGCCAGGAAAATAACAATGAACAGGGGAAGTACAACTATTGACAATCTATAATAACATTATCAAATACCAGACTTCACACGGAGTTAGGGGATGTTTGAGCTTTGAGCAGCCATAGTGAAGAAACCTCCCTGAACATCTACAACATTCAGCAGAGTACCCAAATGGGCCATGTCTTGTTAGGAAGGCTAAATTAGCCTTAAAGTAAATGGTTCTCTAGACCAGGGATCAGCAAACTATCGCTTATAGGCCAAATCTAGCCTAATGCCTGTATTTGGTATTTAAGTCTTAATGGAACGTAGCTGTGATAATTTGATTATATACTCTCTATGGCTGCTCCTGCACTAGAGTAGCAGAATTGAGGAGCTGCAGCAGAGACTGCACGGCCTGCAAAGCCTAAAATATTTGCAATGTGGTTCTTTAAGAAAAAGTTTGCTGACGGCTACTCTAGAGTCACTCTAATACAATTTAAAAACGAGTCAAAAAATCAAGTTTATCCCCCAAAACAACCTTCTATCAAGACAAACTTTGGGGTGCCCAAAAGGCTCAGTGGGTTAAGCGTCTACCTTTGGCAAAGGTCATGATCTCAGGGTCCTGGGATGGAGCCCCATGCCAGGCTCCTTGTTCAGTGGGAAGTTTGCTTCTCCCTCTCCCTCTGCCCCTTACCCACCTCCATACATGTGCTCTCTAATAAATAAATAAAAATCCTTTTTAAAAAACCCAAACATTAATACTCTTTTCTTTTTATAACTTATTTTTTAAAAAACCCCATTTTTAAGTAATCTCTATACCCAATGTGGGGCTTGAACTAACAACCCTGGGATCAAGAGTCACACGCTCCACTGACTGAGCCAGCCAGACACCCCCAAACTTTAAGACTCTTAAAAACATTCAACAAAATCCAGACACTCAACAATGAAGCAATTACAATGTACAGCATTCAAGAGGCAAAACGCATGACTCAGGAGGAAAAAGAAAATCAATGAACAAAACAGATCCGAAATGATAAAGATAATAGAAGCAACAAAATGAGGATTTATAATGCAGACAGAACTATACTCAAGTATTTAAAGGAAACAATGAACTTACTAAGAGAAATGGAAGCCATAATTATAAAGACCAAATGGAATTTCTCCACCTGAGAAGTACTGTTATCCCAAATGAAAAATTCAAAGGATGGACACAGCAATGGATGAAACAGTGGAGACTAAAACATCAACAAATTTGACATGGGAAAAAGAAAATCGAAATGGAAGCAGAAGAGAAAGGCTGGGAAGGGTAAAAACAAAACAAAAAAAAATAGCATTTGTGTGACCATAAGACAATTCACAATCTAGCAAATATGTAATTGGAATCTCAAATAGAGGAGAAGAGTCAGAAAACGTATAAGAAGATACAAAGTTAAAAATTTTCCAAATCTAAAAACCACAAAATACCCACAAATACCACTACATCATGGCACATCACAAACTGCTAAAAATGTGTAAGAAAGAGGAAATCTTAGAAACTGCCAGAGGAGAAACAGACATTACATATAGGAACAACATCACCAATTTGTCATCAGAAGCAATGCAAGGCAATAAAACAGTATCTTCAAGGTAATGAAAGAAGAAAATTGTGAACCTAGGAATATTATTCAAAAGTAAAAGATTATTTTCAAAAAACTAAAGCTGAGATAGCAGAACTGTACTGTAAGAAACTGTTAAAGTTCTTATACCACATGAAAACTCAGATCTAAACAAAAAGATGAAGGGTGCTGTAAATCGTTAATATGTGGGTAAATATAAAAGATACTTGCTCTCTTGTTTTTAATTTTCTTAACAGATAATTTTCCATTTAAAGCAAAAATAATTAACAATGCATTATGGTTATTATAAAATAAACAGAAGTAACACATATGATAGCAAAAGTGCACAAGATAAAATAGGGAAATATAAGTATATTATTGTTAACATTCTTCCATAATGCATAAAGGGTTATAATCTGAAGACAGACCTTGGTAAGTTAAATAGAAATATCACGAACCTTAGAGAAACCACTAAAAAAGAATTAGTATAGCTAATAAGCTAGTAGATAAGATGAATTATAAAAATAATTTAAAAAGAAAGGAAAGGAAATGAAGAACATGGGGAAATAGAACACATAGAATAAACAGAAAACAAATAGCAAGATGGTAGACAAATAACCAATGTTACTGATAAGAAAATGTAAATGGTGTAAATACAATGAAAAGGCAGAGACTGTTAAGACTTGATAAAACAACAAGACCAACTCTATACTGTCCATAAAACACTTAAAGTCTTTTAATTTTAAAAAACAAAGATACAAAGTAAAAGGAGGGGGAAATATATTATGCAAATATTAATCCTAAGAAAGCTGGAATGGCCAGGGAATCTGGGTGGTACAGCTGATTAAGCATCCAACTCTTGGTTTCTGCTCAGGTCAAGCATGATCTCAGGGTTGTAAGAGTAAGCCCTGTGTTGGGCTCTGTACTCCATCCAGAGTCTGCTTAAAAAAAGATTCTCTCCCTCTCTACACTTGTCCCTCCCCCTCCTCCATTTGTGCATGAACGTGCATTCTCTCTTCAAATATATATATAAATCTTAAAAAAAAAAAAAAAAAAAAAGCCAGGGCACCTGGGTGGCTCAGTGCATTAAGCCTCTGCCTTCAGCTCGGCTCATGGTCTCAGGGTCCTGGGATAGAGCCCCGAATCAGGCTCTCTGCTTAGCAGGGAGCCTGCTTCCCCCCTTCTCTCTGCCTGCCTCTCTGCCTGTGATCTCTCTGTCAAATAAATAAATAAAATCTTAAAAAAAAAAAAAAAGCTGGAATGCCTCTATTAAAATCAAAAAAGTAGACTTTAGGACAAAGAATATGGCCAAGGATAAGAAGAGATATTTTATAATTAATTATAATTAATTTTATAAAATCCTAAATGCATATATTATTTAAAACTGAGTGTCAAAATACACAAAGCAAAACTGATGGAATTGAATGGAACAGACAAGTCCACATTTGTGTTTGGAGACTTCAATACTCTTCTGTCAATAATTTAAAGAATAAGCAGATATAAATCAAAGACATAAAAGACTTGAATAATATTAACAAAATAAACTGAGCAAATTAACATTTACATAAATCTCACTTAAATGGCAAAAAGTATACATTCTTTTCAAGTGCATGTGAACTATTCACCAAGACAATGTCCCAGACCATTAAACAAATCTCAATACACTTAAAAGACTGAAATTATGCAAGTATGTTCTCTGACCAAACAGAACCAAACTCAAAAACAGTAACAAAAAGACACCTTAAAAAATCCCTAATATTTGAAGATTTTAAATAACCGGGACTCAAATAAGAACCCCCAAGGAAATGAAAAACTATATTGAACTAAAAGATATTAAAAACACAACATATTGGGATGCCTGGGTGGCTCAGTTAAGTTACATGTCTGCCTTTTGGCTCAGGTCATGATCTCAGGGTTCTGGGATCAAGTCCCACATGGGGCTCTCTGCTCAGTGGGAAGCCTGCTTCTCTCTCTGCCTGCTGCTCACCCTGCTTGTGTGCTCTTGCTCTCTCTCTCTGACAAATACATAAATCTTACACACACACACACACACACACACACACACACACACACCCCATATCAAAATTAGTATAACTAGTCACAATAGCACTTAGAAAATTCTCTCTCTAAATGCTTGTAATAATAAAGCAGAAAGGTTTAACATCAATAATGTAATGAGGTATAGCTTAAGAAGAGAAAAAAAGCAAATTAGACATTAAGTATAAACATGATAATAAAAAGCAGAAATCAATAAAATAAGGTAAAAAATAGGTAAAAATTATTAAAAGCAAAAGCTAGTTTTTGAAATAAATTGATAAATCTCTAAAAAAAGATAAATGTAAATTAACAATATCAGGAATGAACGGGGGGATTATCCTACAGTTATTAAAAAGAATAGAGAATAAATATAAACAACTTTATGCCAAGAAAATTGGCAGGCAATGAAATGTATAAATTTTATGAAAGATGCAAATTCCCAGAAGAAAGATAAAGAAAGATAAAGTCAGAATAACAGGAGAAAGGAACACTTCCAAACTCAGTTTATTAGACAAAGTCACAGAAAGACATTATAAAAAAAAAATGCAGACCAAATGCCTTCACAAACAGATTTAACTCTTAACAAAATAAACAGAATTTTGCCACATACAAAGAATAATGCATCATGTCTAACTGGGATTTATCAAGATATTCTCGTTGGCTTAACATTAAAAAAAAAAAGAATGTAATTCATCATTTTAAACAGAACAGGAAAATCACATAATCATAATTGACAAAGAATTTAATATGACAAAATTTAAAACTTATTCATAAAAAGAACTCCTAACAAATGAAGAACAGAAAGGAAATCCCTCAAGGTTATAAGGAATTCTTATGAAAAGCTTTAAGCTAACATCACACTTAATGGTGAAATACTGAACTCTTTCTCTTCCAGACTGGAGGCAAGGAAAGGATGTTTG
Organism: Enhydra lutris kenyoni; assembly: GCF_002288905.1. Lineage (NCBI taxonomy): Eukaryota > Metazoa > Chordata > Mammalia > Carnivora > Mustelidae > Enhydra > Enhydra lutris. The sequence goes on along the minus strand of NW_019154108.1, from coordinate 26,475,138 downwards.
CTTTTACCACTTCTATTAGAGGTCCTACCCATGTAACAGTCAAGAAAAAGAAAGAAAAAACAAACAGATGAGAAAGGAAGCAGTAAAATTATCTTTATTTGTAAATGACATGATTGCCTATGTAGAAAAGCTTAATCTTCAAAAAAGCTGCTAAAACTAATAACCTGATCTAGCAGCGTTGTCAGATAAGATGTCATTGTATCAAAATCAATATATTTCTATAAATTAAAAATGAATAATTAGCAAATGGATTTTAAAAAGATACCATTTACAATGGCATCAAAAACATGAACTACTTAGGGACAAGCTTAAAATATATTAAGATCTGCATGCTGAAAATATAAAACAATGTTGAAAGATATCAAAGAACACCTAAATAAATGGACAGACATACTATCTTCATGGACTCCCATAAAACAAAAATGGTTTTATGTGTAAGTCTTGGTACTCATGATGACAAACTTTTATTACGAAGGAAGATAATCATTAAACAAAAATCAGAATATAGCCCTTTTCTTACTTAATTTTTCCCAAATGTTAAGCATTACATTGAACTTACTCCTGCTCTCAGAATGAATAATTTTGTAGGAAAAAATGGAAATAAAAAATTTTGTTAACAAATTTGAATACTTAAACCAAGTAGAAAATTTCTTACAAAAAACTGACCACAAGTGAGCAAGAAGACAAAGAAAACATGAATCATCTGAAAGGCATTAAAAAAAAAAAAAAAAAAAAAGTTGGGTGCCTGGGTGGCTCAGTGGGTTGAAGCCTCGGTGGGTTGAAGCCACGACCTCTGGGGTCGTGATCTCAGGGTCCTGGGATCGGGCCCCGCATGGGGCTCTCTGCTTGGCAGGGAGCCTGCTTCCCTCCCCGCCTCTGCCTGCCTCTCTGCCTGCTTGTGATCTCTCTCTCTCTCTCTCTCTCTCTCTCTGTTAAATAAATAAATAAAATCTTAAAAAAAAAAAAAAGTCAACTGTCAAAAACTTTTTTCTACCTCAGCCTTACATGGCTTTATCTACAAGCTCAGTCAAATATTCAAGAACAGAGTACTTTTAATATCACATATTTGTCCACAGAAGACTCCTTAATTTTTTCATGAAACTTAACATAATTATGAAATCAAAATGTGACAAGAACAATGCAAAAAAGGAAGATTCTAGACCAAAGTTTTTCATGAAAATAGATGAAAAAATCCCAAATGGAATAGCAGCAGGTCAATTTTAATAATATATATGAATAATACATCTTGACCAAGTTGGGCTTATTCCAATGAGGTACAACTGATTTAAGATTAGAAAAAAATTATCACTCAATATTTAAAAGATAATTATTAAATCATCTTCAATAGGTACAAAAGAAAGCAATATACTCCAGCTTCATTTGTGGTGAGAACTCTGTGCAGCCTGAAAATTGAAAGAAACTTCCTTATAAGGTTTCTACAAGAATCTTACGTATTTAAAAGTTTTCCCTTTTGTGAGTAAAAAGATGAAGATGCCAGGTATCATCACTTCCCTTCAACATTACACTAAAATGAATAAAAATTAGGTATAAAATTGGGCAAGTAAAAATTAAACTTTCATTACTTGTGGATCATATTATTATGCACATAGAATATTCCAGGAATGTAGAAATTGATAATTAAAATTAGTAAGGGAGTTAATAAGCTGCTGGATTAAAAAAAATGGAGACAATAACATCCCACTCCTCAGAGGTCACTGTGACACCTTTCTTTCTTTTTAATATTTATTGGTTTACTTCAACTGGTGATATACATATGTGGTAAAAATTCAAACAGTACAAAGAATAGGAAAAAAGTATCTCTCACTCCCTTTTTCTGAGTCCCTGAAGTAACTACTGTGATTAGAAGTGAAATCTTTCCAGAAAAACTTTGCATCGTTACTGTGAACTTCAACTGCATGGCAGATCAAGCTCGTCTTCAGGGTTATCTCAGGATGTAAAAGAATCTTAAGTTTTCTACCTGGTGATTCTACTCTCTCCCTACCTTGTTTGAGTTTCAGGTAATAAACAACCCTACTTTAAACTTGGGATTTCATCCTTGTTAAAGTGACAAACCATATTTTATATTCAATTCTAAGCCCCTTGATCACCTAAGAGAAGTCTCTAGGTTTCTCTTACAGAAAAAGCAATTCCACAGAAGTCACTTCTATATTTCTGGACATATTATTAACTGGCCCCCAGGATGAAATGGATCTAACTATGTAAGACAATCCATATTCTTAAAAATCAAATTAAAAACATGTGGACAAAAATATACTGTACAGATAAGCCAGAGTGGCAAAGTGGAATAAACAGTCACTGGAGTCACACTTAAGTTCAATGGTCTAACACTTCCAAACTACGTTATCATGGACAAGTTATGTAACCTCTCTAAATCTCAGTCTTCTCAACTATAAAATAAAACTGAGCTAACAGAGCTAACGAAGAGAAGGGAAGGGAACTAACAGAGTTGTTATTAAGACACACATATAAATATATGGCAAAAAATATGCATCTTATAAGTGAGCGTTTTTAGGGGAAAGTCATTGCGTCTTCTTCTTCTTCTTTTTTTTTTTTTTTTTGGAGAGAGAGTTGGGGTGGGCAGAGGGAGAGAGAAAGAATCTTAACCACGCTCCACACTAAGCACAGAGCCCAACCCGGGTCTCAATCTCACAACCCTGAGGATCATGTCCAGAGCCAAAACTCAAAGTCGGATGCTTAGCCGACTGAGACACCCAGGCACCCCAAGGGAAAGTTGCTTATAGTTCCAGGTAAGAGTTTAAGAAAAAGAAGGTAGCCAAACTGTCAAAAATCACGAGAAGATGAAAGGACTGTTTATTAGTAATGGGGTTTTGGATTTGACATTAAATGACTTGGTGATCTCAAAAGCAACTCCACCTGAAGTTCAAGTCTGTAGCATTAAGGGCCTTTGCACAAGTTCCTGGAGCTAATTCAGTCTTTAGAACTTGGCTTTTACAGAGCTTCTGAAAAAAGCTTTCCCTCATCTCCAAGGTGATAAGGTTAACTCTGTCCAAACTGTTTCCACAGAAAGAACAAATATCCATTATCACAGCACTTTCATATCATGATAGTGGCTTCTGTATAAAGTTTATTTATCTCATGCCATTTTATTCATCTATCACTATCCACCCATTGATCATTAGGGCAGATATTATGTGCCAGGTATTCTGCTAGGTACTGGAGTTCTGAAGATGAGTAAGATATGATATCCGATCTTGAGATTATGGAGTAGGGGGGATATGGACTTTGAAATAGAAAACTACTATATTGGGGCGCCTGGGTGGCTCAGTGGGTTAAAGCCTCTGCCTTTCGGCTCGGGTCATGATCCCAGGGTTCTGGGATTGAGCCCCACATCGGGCTCTCTGCTCAGCGGGGAGTCTGCTTCCTCCTCTCTCTCTCTGCCTGCTTCTCTGCCTACTTCTGATTTCTGTCTGTCAAATAAACAAAAAAAAAAAAAAAAAAAGAAAACTACTATATTATTATGAGAAAGACAGAGTTCACAGGGCCAACTGAGGAAGCAAGAAGGAAGTGATCCTCTATCTGGGAGAGATAAGAAAGCCTTCATACATAAGACCACAAATGAAACATGAAAAAGTAACAGTTGAAATTTCTCATGAGAAAAGACAGAAGATATTTGAGACAAAGGGACATGGTTATGCAAATGCTTTGAGTTTGGGGGGAAAACAGTGTTTGGGGTGATGACAAATTATGAGTCAATTTGTATATTAGCTGATTAGATTAGAATAACAGGTTGAGGTAAACATGTAAACTATTCTCTCATACCAAAGTTAGGATTTTATTTATGGATAGCAAGGAGTCAATGGCAAGGAAAAGACAGAATTACATTTTTCCTAATAGTGTTGTATTCCCTCAGTGATGTTTCACTCCCCTCCCACATTCCCCACGGCACTTAGTCATTGTCTTTAATTGTATGCCTTAATAAAACTCTTAAATCCACATCTATTGAGTTAAGCAAGTGAAATTACAAAAAGGAAAAAAAAAAAGTTTGTATGCCAGTAGGTGGGAGACAATTTCTGTATCCTCAAGCATACTTCAAAAGTTGAGTTTTTTTTTAAGTAGGCTCCAAGCCCGACATGGGGTTTGAACCCACAATCCCGAGAACAAGAGTTCTACAGTCTACTGACTGAGCCAGGCAAGTACCCCAAAACTGTTTTTCATAAGCAAATATACTGGAACACTTTTATGATGATGATAATTTTTTTTTGAGAGACAGTGTGAGCAGTAGGGGGTTGGGGATGGGGGGCAGAGGGAGATGGAGAATCTCCAGCAGACTCCCTGCTGAGCACAGAGCCCAACATGGGGCTCGATTTCACGACCCTGAGATCATGACCTAAGCTGAAACCCAGAATCAGACCCTTAACCAACTGAGCTACCTAGGTGCCACAATATACTGAAATGCTTAAATAAATATGTTTGTAATATGTGAGGTTAACTTTAACATTTTTAAAAGGAACCTGAATACAGAAAAAAAGTACTGATTATTTAATAACCCAGCTAATGGGACTACTTCTAATCGTCTCTCAGTATAATGTACTCTACACATTGCTATGAAAATATGATCACATGATAATTTCATCTCCCTGGACAGTGGACTTTAGGAACTTACTAATGCCTACATAAAAAAGTCCACTTTTCTTTTTTCAGTATGGCATTCAAGACTATGTCATCTGGAACCTCTCTCATTTCCCAATAGAGTTTCTACCCCACTTCTTAGTTAGACTACTCTTTAGAAGTTTCTTAAATTATAGTTTCTCTCATCTATATCTTTGTTCACACTGCTCTCCAGCCTGAAGGCAGTGTAGCTAAAAGAGTGTGGGTTTTGGAGTCAGGCAGAGCTGAATTCAAACTCTAACTCTACTACTCCTTATTTAGTTGTATCTTGAGTAAATCAGTTAACGTCTCTGAGCCTTAACTTCACTTGCAAACAGAGGTCAAACGTATGTATATACTTTTTTATGGTGATGACTTTGGATTAAGATGGCACTTAGTATATAATGCCTGGATGGTACTAAAAAGATGCTGGTTTATGGTCTTCTGTCCAGGCATGTCCTTTACTTCTGTCTTAAGCCTTCTAAAACCCTGCATGTTTTTATGAAGCCCAGCACAAGAGCCAGTATCTTCATAAAGTCTTCACAATTCTCCCAATTAGAAGTAATTTCTCCCCACCTAGGGTCAATACTTTCCCTTTATAAATATTTATATTGGGTTGTAAACCATCTAAATATATGTCATATATTTAGGAATGAATTTTATGGGGCACCTGGGTGGCTCAGTTGGTTAAGTGTCTGCCTTCAGCTCAGATCATGATCTCAGGGTCCTGGGATGGAGCCCTACATTGGGCTCCCTGCTCAGTGGGGAGTCTGCTTCTCCTTCTACCTCTACCTCTACTCCTCCCCGCTGCTTGTACTCTCTCTCTCAGTCTGTCAAATAAATAAATAAAATCTTTTTTAAAAAAGGAATGTATTTTATATATTGAGAGATGTATTAATTATTTATATATTTATATATTGTAAGATATATAATATATAAATTATTAAATGTATTAGATTAAATCTAATGAATTAAAAGCAAGTGCAGGTTGTCCAGTTATATGGGTTAGTGTAGAAAGTGTTGAAGATGATGACAGCAACATTTATTGTTTATTGCCTGGTCATTTGCCTTGAGTTTCTCACCTATCCCGATACTTTCCATATATTTTCTAATTTGGTTCCACAATATTACATGGAAGATACTATTATTCTGATTTCAAAGAAGAGAAAACAGAGCCACACAAAGGTGATTAACTTGCCCAAAGCATCATAGCTAGTATTGAGTGCCAATATGAATACAAATCTGACAACCTGACTTTAGTACTCTTAATCATAACCCTACGACCCTAAGATGCGATAAGTGACACATGCCTCCCCTGCCTCCTACATGTTTAAAAGCACAATCTTGCCAAATAAGGATCTCAAAAATTCTGAAACATTTTCTCCCCCAAAGCAACTTTATGGTCTGTGTTATAAAACTAAGGAAGACAAGGACTCTGAAGATTTTATTGGGAGAAAAACAAAGCTAAGACATATGATTTTTAAGACTGAGACTTCCTTTCAAGTGATAGAACACTGTTAGTGACATGGCAAATGTAAAGTACACTGAAATACTATTCACATTTGTCTTCTAAATGTAAGAGATGCAGTTGAGATAGCTAGTAAAAATTAATGAAAGTAGTCTGTCTTCAACAGTTTGTTCTACAGTCACTGAATTTTCTTCTTAAGGTATCCACTAAGTTAAAACTGTATGTCCATTTAAATCCTTCAGACAAACATTCATATAATGAAACTGGTAAATCACTATGTACAACACACAGTATCTGCAAATACAACTCCCTAGAGGACACAGAACACGGAGGAAGATGGCTGAATTTAGTATCTTCCTTAAACATAAACAGAGAAGTATATAAAAATATAAGGTAAACTAGGTTTCAAACAAGAACAACTCACAATCTACATTATATCTGTTAATTCCTTAATAGTCCCTCTACAGAGCTTTTGTTTCTTTTTTAAATGAACTGATACCTTTCTTCTCATTGCCAGAAAGGAGTGCTAATTTGGAGTGAAGACTAAAGTGTCACTTCAAATAAAAGACCATATATACTTTAGGCTCTTTTCATATCAAGATTATAAACATAAAATAGGGACTTCTGCCTCATTTTTTTTTTCCATTTTGGGATGGGATGGAAGAATAGTGATATTTATATTTAAAATACATCTGGGTGGGGGGCCTGGGTGGCTCAGTGGGTTAAAGCCTCTGCCTTTGGCCCAGATCATGATCCCAGGGTCCTGGGATCAATCCCCACATCGGGCTCTCTGCTCAGCGGGGAGCCTGCTTCCTCCTCTCTCTTTCTCTCTCTGCCTACTTGTGATCTCTGTCAAATAAATAAATAAAATCTTTAAAAATAAATAAATAAATTAATTAAATAAAATATATCTGGAAAATTCGAATGGCTTTTCCCTTCATATATGAGTTCATGGATTCTGTATATGGCCAAATCTGATTTTGACTCAGCATCCTATAGCCACAGAACACTTTGAATTGAATTTGCCTTTTCAGTCTTTCTGTTCATGCATGATCTAGAGTTGCTTTATGACCATCCTCTGCCTCTCCCTTGAGTTGAGATGCAAATACAATACATAGAAATTTTTAACAGTTTTTCTTCTATCAATGCTCTGTTAAGTGATACTGGTCAGTTATCTAGTTTCTTCACTCCTTTTTATTTTCTTCAAAGTATTCCTAAACTTTCACAAACTTTCTCACAGTACCCTATAATTTAAATACAAAAAAGGAACACACTCAAAGTGCTAACATTTTGCTGCTTCATCTTATTGTGCCATAGCGGCTTTCCTGACATGCAGAATCATTCTCTTATTAAAGCCACTTTAGAGAAGATCTTGTCTTTTATCAAGTTCATGTTGTTCCTGATCTCAGAGTTACATGTATTTCACTTTTGTATGGCTATGAGTCATCAGGAGAACCCATCAACTTGACCAGAGTGTGTTCATTTACCTTAACACAGCCATAAATCTATGCTGCACACGGGCATCACGTGAGAGCCCACCAAAGATACTCAAACATGCGTCCCAAAAAGATCCTCAAAGATTTCTAAATAAACACCATTTGTAAGCCTGACAGTTTCTTTTTGTCTCTGACCTTTCTTTTAGCACTGACTTCATAAAATATATGTAAATATGTCTAAGAAAAAATGAGCACACAACTATAATCTATCAATAAGAGGTCCTGCTCTTTAAACTGAAATGTTACAATCCACCCCGGCCCCCGCCTTCTCTGTTAATAGAGAATCTAAGCCTGAATTATTTGTCTGAATTGAGTTTGTAAGACAGACAAATCTTAGAATCTAAGATTCTCATTTTACTACTGTCTCATTTTACTATCTTACAGAGACGGTAAAACCAAATACAAAAAACTAAGCTTCTATCATTATCACATAACCAATCATTGAGCACTACAGGCCAGTTACTATACAAAGGCTTTATATGAATTATTTCATTAAGTCTCCACTTGGCAGTCTTATTGAGGAAAATGTTATTTTCATCCTCTATTTACAAAAGAAACATGGTCTTAAAGAGACTTAACTTGTTCAAAGCCATATACAAAGCTATGGAATAGCAAAACTATGAATCAACATATGAAGACTGATACAATATACCAATTCCCAGCTTGTAGAATACTGATTTAATAAACCACACGCATGGCCCCGACCCAAATTTACACAATCAGAATGCAAGGAGAAAGGAGTCTTAGGTGAACATTTGATATCTATGGGAAAGCCTCAGCTCTCATATATTATATATGGATATTACATCTCAAATTTCATATACCTAGAGTCCTTTCTATATGTAGAATTTGGTCTTTGATGGATCTCCCTAGAAGTAGATTTTGAGTGATATCACTGGAGAAAAGGGGCTGGCTACAGAACTAAGATGGAAGAGAGTGTTCTACAGTGAAGGATAAAATACAGTCAGGATATAAGGCTGTGCCAGTACTCTACTCTTCCCTGCCAATCCCAACTCAGATCTGGGAGGTTTGGAGTTTCTTCATCACGAGGAAATCTTCTTAAAATCATTCAGTTAAATCCAAACTCTCTCTTTCCTCCCCACTGGTATCCTTCCTTAAGATGATAATGGGCACCTATGTAAGCACAAACTATAAAGACTATTATGAAAAGAATGATATAGTCATAATTTACAATGAATAAAATAATGGGTAATTATTTTAATAAAACCTATTATATTCATCACATCATACTTTACTTTTTTATTGGTTCAAATACCTGTTCTTATAACTAACTTATCTAATAAGAGGAAATGAATTACTCTGCTAATCAAAAGGACTCCTAGATTTGGTGGCTTATCATATTTTTCAAATTCAAACTTTTTAAGCTTTTTAAGTAAGATTTTCTGAATGAATAGTGGAAACATCCCATATAGAAGATATTTTTATAATCATTCTAAGACAAAGTGGACCAGGTTTTTTTAATGGCAAACTGATGATGCTCTAGGTGCTGGACATTTCCTATACCCATGACTAGATTTAAGAAAGGATAGTACTGGGCACCTGGGTGGCTCAGTTGGTTAAGCGACTGCCTTCGGCTCAGGTCATGATCCTGGAGTTCCGGGATCGAGTCCCGCATCGGGCTCCCAGCTCCACGGGGAGTCTGCTTCTCTCTCTGACCTTCTCCTCGCTCATGCTCTCTCTCACTGTCTCTCTCTCTCTCTCAAATAAATAAATAAAATGTTTAAAAAAAAAAAAAAAAAAAAAAGAAAGGATAGTACTAAACAGAGAGAAGACATAAATGCATATGAAATTCAAATTTTATCTAAAGGTAAAAGGGCCTAATGTGATCATGACTATAAACACAAAATACCAGCCCACTAAATTTTACCACTGGATCTGTCTCTACATGAAAATTCACATTCATTAAAAATGATTTCAGGGCGCCTGGGTGGCTCAGTGGGTTAAAGCCTCTGCCTTCGGCTCAGGTCATGATCCCAGGTCCTGGGATCGAGCCCCACATCGGGCTCTCTGCTCAGCAGGGAGCCTGCTTCCTCCTCTCTCTCTCTCTGCCTGCCTCTCTGCCTACTTGTGATCTCTCTGTCAAATAAATAAAATCTTAAAAAAAAAAATGATTTCATTATAAACTGCTCCTCTCATTGGGAAAATAACCATATACACATGTACAGATTGAGCTACAATTTCTTTGCAGGACTTCTTCTAAGATGTTTTACCATTTTGAAAGGTTAACAATACATCAACAACTTAAGACTTCAAAGTAGTCCAACAATCATGTCTAAGTGCCAATTTAGGAATGTAATGTGAGTAGACAGAAACATACACACATATACACACACAGGAAGGAACTGGAAGGAGGTCTACCTACACCAAAAACCTACCTCCTCCAGAAATCAGTAGATTATCAACTCTCTTCCCTGTCTCAAGCTTATTTTTTTTCCGTCAAGACATTTTTATATTTGGTATCCAAAGGAAACTGTGTTCACATTTTGAGCATACATAACACAAACTATTCTCAGGAATGGATATTAAAACTATTTAACAGCAGGATCACCTAGTTGATCAACTAGGCATCAACCTAGTTTTAGAAAAAAACGAACATAACTATACCATTAAATATCTCACTGTCCCTGATTTTAGCATATCCTTGGCCATAAAAGTGGTTATAATTCCATTTAATCTTTAAGTACAACAGGAATATTACAGATACAAATATTTTATCTTACAGTGGGATTTAAAATTCACATTGTGAGACTCAAACTCTGAGCTTCCACAAAACCTCAAATAGCAAAGGATGTATAACTGGTGGAACTGGTACAAAACACTTACTTGCCTTCACACTCAAATAAATCCATCTCTAATTACTATGTCAGCTCTGATCTGTAATATATGAGAATCACTCACTTCCTATATGATACATCTGATTTAGTAGAAACCAGCTGTCACTTACCAGATTTACTGGAGACTGTGGAGGAGAGAGTTTAAGGGGCATATATGATCTGGCAGCAAAAGGGTGAGGGCACTACATAGCTACATGGAAGATGAAATGGAAGAACATGGTAGCAAGCAGATTCAAATGATGAATGCTTTAAAAAGGATTTAAGAACACAAGGTTAAATAAGTTAAGTAAGTACTAATTTCCTAGGCTTGGCTGAAACATCCTAGAAAATAACAAGAATGGTGAGGACAACTCTCATATTTATTTGTAAACACACCTTGAGATAGATTCAGTCATAAGGCAGTCTCTTCCCTTTTGAATTAGACCTCAATAATATTTATGTTCTTGATTTTTACTCAGAGGTCATTTTGATGAAGGGTCTTGAACCTAGATTTTAATTTCTTGTGTAAAGAAGCAGAGCACAAATAATATAAGTGAGGGGCACCTGGGTGGCTCAGTTAAGCACCTGCGTTTGACTCAGGTCCAGATCCCTGCTCAGCAGGGAATCTGCCTCTCCCTTCTCTCCCTCTGCCACTCCACCTGCTTATGCTCTCTGCCTCTCAAATAAATAGAATCTTTAAATAATAATAATACAAGTAGTACAAAATCTTAAATAAAATGGTTCCTCAAAACAAAGAGCAGACTAATGATTTCTAAAGAGCTTAGAAAAATAAGGCTATGATTCAATATTGTCTTATACAGTAATTGTTCAGAATAAGAAATATATGGGAATTTCAAAGCCACAAACAAGGACAGATACCCATGCAATTAGTTATAAATAAACCCAGCTGTGGTTTGCTTACAGCACACCCTGGTGCTGTGAATTAGCAATGCTATAGCAGGTCCCTCCCCTGCTGACAGAACACACACAATGAAAAACCCAAGATTTCAAATTTAGTGCTAAGAAGTTACTACTTAGTAGCTAGCTTTTTCCTGGTAATGATCGTTCCTCAAATTTGTTACAGACTTAAAAATTTACATAAACTGTGTTTGGAAATATCACTTTCTTTTTTTTTTTTTTTTTTTTTTTTAAAGATAGAGAGAGCACAGGCAGAGTGGCAGGCAGAGGCAGAGGGAGAAGCAGGCTCCCCACAGAACAAGGAGCCCGATGTGGGACTCGATCCTAGAACGCTGGGATCATGACCTGAGCCGAAGGCAGCTGCTTAACCAACTGAGCCACCCAGGCGTCCCTGGAAATATCACTTTCTTAATGACGAATCAATTTCTAACCAGAAACTTCATGGAAGCTACTTCTGATTAGCTTCTTCATATCTAAAATATTGATTGACCTCTACTGATAACCCTGATTAGTTAAGTCAATGACCTCTCAGAAAATAGTATTTCTATATTCAGTCCACTTCCTGGCTGTAGGTTCCTTAATCAATCAAACAATACCTATTCTTAAAACCATAAAGTATCTATAACCCAACTGAGATGGACGCAGAAGTAACCTCACTTGGTGAGGAATTAAAAATTCCGTACACTTACTGACAAAGACAGTAAACAAAATAGCTCAGAAAGCAGTACTTGGAATGCTGGTTTAAAGGTTGTATGGAGGGGAACGATCAGACTTAGCCAGCTGTCCTAAGCCAGACAGAGACCTCCATGTTTATGTAGGATCACTGCAATTTGTAGACAAAAGGCATTTTTCCATTTGTCCACATAGTTGGTTCCTGCAGGTTCCATTTTTGGTGTGATTTATTATTAAGAAGCCTTCAGTTATCCTGTCTTTCCTATAGCAACTTCCCAACTGCATTAGATTCTCATTTAAATACCCTTCAATGCATTCAAATAAACTACAGAAAAAAAAATGGGATTCCGAAAGAAATAGAAAAAGAACCATTAAAAAAAAAAAAATGAAGCATATAAAAACCAAAGTCTTTACTCTAGGAATAAAGGTTGCCAAGAACATGTACAAGGGAAGGAGGACTGAGATACACACACCAAAAAAAATCACATACGTCCACCAACTTTCCTTTATTCCCAGTGCTTTCTAAATTCTCCTCCCTTCTCATTACCCAGCTCCAATCACGTTAATTTTCCTTGACACAAAACAACTCAAATATTATCTCTAGACACCCATAACTTCCCTCACATATCAATACCTCCAGACCCTGGATACGCCCCTGAATAAAGCTTAAGAACAATGTGCTTGCAATCACATATCTGACAGAAAACAATTACTCCATACTGCCGATCAATACTGCAGAGGGCCTCTGGTCATGGCACTGTGCATTTCTAAGGGCGCTATTTGCACATTTCCTCCAGAATACTCTGGCAAAACTATTTCAAGAGTTCTGTACTACTTTAAGGATACCATGTAATACAGAAGAAACGGTAATGAATTTAAGACACGGGGACCTGGACTGTATTTTGGTTCTGTCACGGTACTGGTTTCACCTTCGTGGAAACTCAATTTCTTCAATTATAAAGTGGTAATTTTAGGTACTTCACGGAATTTTTATGAAAACTCAAATGAAACACAGTAAAGTATCTAACCAAAACAGGAACTGGCATATTATAGGCACCAAACAAATAAGTGGCAATTTTTTTTTTAAGATTTTATTCATTTATTTGACAGAGAGAGAAAGAGAGATCACAAGCAGGCAGAGAGGCAGGGGGAAGCAGGCTCTCCGCTGAGCAGAGAGCCCGACGCGGGGCTCAATCCCAGGACCCTGAGATCATGATCTGAACCAAAACCAAGAGTTGGACGTTTAACCAGTGGAACCAGCCAGGCACCCCAACCTAAATTTCTTTGTAATTAAAAGGCAGGTGGTGGGCACCTGGGTGGCACAGTTGGTTAAGCATCTGCCTTCAGTTCAGGTCCTGGGGCTGAGTTGGGAGTCCTTCTCTCTTTCCCTCGGCTCCCCCTACCCTGCAGCTTGTGCACGCTCTCTCTCTCTCTCTCTCTCTAATAAATCAAATCTTTAAAAAAGCGGGGGGTGCCTTGGTGGCTCAGTGGGTTAAAGCCTCTGCTTTCAGTTCAGGTCATGATCCCAGGGTCCTGGGTTCGAGCCCTGCATCGGGCTAACTGCTCAGCAGGGAGCTTGCTTCCCCTCCTCTCTCTGCCTGCCTTTCTGCCTACTTGTGATCTCTGTCTGTCAAATAAATAAATAAAATCTTAAAAAAAAAAAAGAAGAAAGAAAGAAAAAGGTGTTGTCTGAAGTATGAATGTCCTAGTATATCACAGTCACCATATTCATGATCTTATAAAACTGAATAAAAACGTAAAGCAGGCTCCCTAGGTTAAGGAGATTTAAATTTTATCTTAACTGTTTCCTAGAAAACTAAGTAGAACTAATTATAACAACGATTGGTGTTATTTTTTGCTCTCAAAGTAGAAGCAAGGAAGATAACGGGCAACGCAAAATGAAGTACAATTAGAGAAGAATATGCTTGAGGGGCAGCTGGTAAGACACATTCTATAGGTGCATCAGTAACTGTTAAAACCCAGAAACCAAGGACAGAGGAACAAAAAAGTAGGGATTGAGCTGGAAAAGGGTGAGAGGATTTAAGTAAGTGGGAGAGGGAGGAGAGGCAATACAGAAAATTTTAAATTTCATGACTTGGAGGAAGATACAGCCAAAAGGAAATAAGGATGTTAGTATGTCGAAAGTTGAATAGAAAAATCAAAGGAATGGCGTTTCATAATAAATTTCTTTTGGTTGTACAGAATAAATTCCTGAGCTCAATGACTGATTTAAACTGACTTCACAGTGGGGCATCTGGGTGGCTCGGTTAGTCAAGCATCAGACTCTTGATTTTGGCTCAGATCACAATCTCAGGGTTGTGAGATCAAGCCCCGTGTAGGGCTCTGAGCTAAGCACGGAGTCTGCTTGACATTCTCTTCTTCTCCCTCTCCCTCTCTACTTGCCCCCCACTTCACGCACGCTCTTTCTCAAACAAATAAACAAACAAATAAGTAAAATCTTTAAACAAATCTCACTGCTTTTTGTGGCCATTTAGAGTCTTTGAAAATTTAGTTAGATGAAATATGTTAATTCAGTAAATACTTATAAAGCAAATATAAGAAGGAAAAAAAGCTCAACAACTGATACTTTATAGTTCTTTATTACTTATGAATCCATGAACAGTGTGTTAAAAATGAAGACTCTGGAGCTTCTGGGCTGGTGAACACATTCAAGTGACAGGAAGATGATTTGCCCAGGACAAGAAAGCTCTACACTCCGCCACTGCCACCACCAGCACCAGCAGCACCTTTCTCTGTGCATCTTCTCTATTTGGCTTTCCCTGAATTGTATTCCTTTATAATAAATTAGTAAATGTTTGGTCAAATTTGGCTAATTAAACATCAGGATATGCTACCTTTTGGGAGACACATCTTTGACTCCAGCTTTAAGATCCTGATTTACTACAAGCACTACAAGAATGTTCTAGCTTTTATTTGTGCTATTGAGGAGATCAGAAGGAAATCACAGCCTATTATCCAATGTTGCCCTTGGAGCTGGTCTTTGTAACATCTTCCAAAGTGACCGAATTCCAGAGACTTAGAATTTTAATGTGGCTCTTGGAAGGGCTTGAGACAATAATACCTAGTTACTCCTCTGAAATGAAGAACAGGTCTGTGGTGGTCACTGCTGGAAACATTTTTTTGCCCCATCCCCAATGGATACATTACTGGATCTCTACAAATTTCCACAGATGGGATCAACACTGGATGTGCTGGGGATGGGATCTTTGTTTCTCCCATGTAATTTTAGGCTATTTAATAAAAAGAAAGAAGAGATTTGTGCATTCCATAAAGAAATAAAACCACCACCATAGAGGTTCCTGCGTCTTACCTTCTTTGAAACATTAACATTAGTTAAGTTAAACATTAGTTAAGTCTGAGGTTTAGAAACTTGCATTTTTAATACAAATCCCAGGAAATTAATAATTCTGAGGTAGATAATCAGTAAGACCATGCTTTGAAAAAACACTAGTATAGACACTGGAAACCGTCTATAAGTGTTGAATTCAGAGAAAGGAGAAGTCTGCATTTTTCTGCTATTGGCCAAAGGGTTGGTGAGAGGGAAGTGGAAAGATTTAAAAAAACAAAATTACTAAGTGCCTATTTTCCTGATCCCATGCAAGGCCAAGACAAGACCAAGATGAACAGAACAAGAGTTTTTATCCTTACGAGGCTTTTGAGTTCAATAAAAATGACTGTATATGTAAAGCTTATTTTAATACTTTTACATAATCTATATAAGTTTACTTAGTTAAAAAAGATATTATATTCAGTACTGGAATTTGAAATACAAAGTGGCTCACAGGATTTCGTAGACAATTTAACTTCACAAATGGAAATCTATGAGAATTCAAAATAAATACAATAAAACGGGAAACTGAGAACTATGCTGTTACCTATACTAGTGTGTTTACATGTACTACTAAGTAAATGTCCTATTCTCTTTTCTTTCATCCTCCCATTTCCGTGTTTTAAACTAGTCCATAACAAAGGAAACTACACAACATCAGCACAACTTCACAGAAGGCAGTTTTGAACTCCTCACCTCTATTTTCAAGTGACATTATATACCTGCAAAGGATTCAAGTAAGACTGAGGTAAAGAGTAAGTTAACATAATGAAAATTCAGATGTTGACTTTCACTGCAAATGGAGTTACAAGTTCTTAAACATCACACATTTTTAAATATTTATTGTTTATGAGGTGATGGGAAGAAGTAGGAGCTATTCTTAATGGAACAACTTTGTAAGACTTGGAGTTACAGAAAAATATAATGGACTTCCTTGTGAAGAAGGAATTTCTGGTCACTAGAAGCATTCGAAAAGTTTGAAGGATACCCCATTAGAAATGTGATATAATTCAGGGATGCCTGGGTGGCTCAGTTGGTTAAGTGGCTGCCTTCGGCTCAGGTCATGATCCCAGCATTCTGGGATCGAGTCCCACATTGGCCTCCTTGCTCGGCACGGAGGCTGCTTCTCCCTCTGCCTGCCACTCTGTCTGCCTGTGCTCGCTCACGCTCTCTCCCTCTCTCTGACAAATAAATAAAAATAAAATCTTTAAAAATAAATAAATAAATAAAAAGAAATGTGATATAATTCATTTCTACATTGGGCAAAATGTAAGGAATCTAATGGTAGTCATCTACCCAAATAACACTCTACTACTTCTGTGGCTACAAAACTCAGCACTATACTTAAAGAACTTCCTGTCTAATGACATTACAATATGTAACACACGGAAGTACAGGAAAGGGCATCTGGACATAGTGAGCAGCAAGCTCAAAGGCACAAGGGTAAACAAACAAACAACCATGTGGTATTTGAGGGTCTTCAAACAGTTCGGTGTTGCTGGAGTGTAAAATGTGCCTAGGCAAGTGGTAGGTGATAATGCTGAAGAAGTAGGTGTTAAATGTCACACAAAAAGCTTAGATTTTATTCTGTAACCATTAGACACGAGGGAGCATTTTAAACAGCACAGGTAAATTCGCCTGGGACTACGAGGTGATGGCCGGGGGTGATGAAGGCCTGAACTAGTAGGGGTAAGTGGCAGAGTAGCAGGGGACAAAATGGAGAATGGATTCAAGATTAAAAGGAAAATGAGATCAGATTGTGCTTAGACACATACCAAACTTGCTTTTACATTTCTAAGAGTCCATTCTTTAATGGTCAAAACCTTGTACTTAAATAGATTTGATTTTAAGTTTATAGAATACCAAAAAATAGGGGTGTCTGGGTAGATCTCAGGACCCAGCCAGGGGCCCCCTCGCCAGGGCTCCCTGCTCAGCAGGGAGTCTGTTTCTCCCTCTCCCTGTGTCCCTCCCTACTCCTCCCACCGCTTGTACTCTCTCTCTCTCTCAAATAAATAAAATCTTAAAAAAAGAATACTGAGGAATAGGAGCATATTTAATAAAATTTTAAAAAATTAATTCAATACTTTCCATGTTGTAGTAAATCACAGCAATAGTCTATACTGTCTGAATTTCAACAGAAATCCCCCTGGTTCATTAGTAGAATACCAAATTGGCTTAAATGTGCCTTCACAACTATCAGTCACATTGAAAAAGTCTGGCAAACTTTAGAGAAACTTTCCGTATTTGAGACTCAAATTAAAATGCTCAATGGGTTAAGATGTTACATTATAACTTCTAGATACCATAAATATTTTCCTCACACTTCAAAAAATTCTTGTCCTGGCTAAATAGGTCTTGAGACTTTCGTTAGCAAACAAATTCAACTAGATGATTTCATTGCTACTACCAATTCAGATACTGAATTTGTCTTTTGTAATCGAGATTACTTTTGTCACATTACTAAATGATTATCTGTGGTAATGGCAAGGGAGGGGGGGATTACAGAAGAACATACATTATAAACCATATTTTGCAAAAGATAATTATCCCAAAATGTTGTAAGAAATCAAAAACCTATTACTATTAATAGAGTTCTGAAATATACTGACAATACACAAATTTAAATACCAGGAAGTAAGTCTAAAATAATTAAAAGTGATTGTTAAAAACCCCTTCTATCTACAGAAGTAATACAAGTACTAAAAACTAGAATACAGGTTGGAGATGGAGAAAGCTGGAAAGAACAATGCCCCTAAGACAACAAGAAAAAAAAGCCGAACAACTGCTAATTAATGACATTTCTTGGACCTGTTAAAGAACTGTTTAGGGAAAAAAATCTAAAAACCAGAAGAAACTGGTACCTGCAGGAAAGAGAATGCTATAGAATTTGCTTACCTGAACCAGAAACAGCTGGATAAACCAGCAGGAATTTTAAGTTCCTGTTTAACAAAATACCACAAGGTGCCTAGCATGAAGTGTGAGGCCCCTGCGACTATAAACATTGGGGGTGGGAGAGTAGCATGCTTTTCCAGACTTTTCTTCCATGATCCCCACCTGGGAAGAATGGAGAGAATCTTCAGAAAATGTCTCATGTGGTATTGGCTGGAGGAAAGGAACAGCAACCATTTCCTAAAACCATGCAGATGCACACCTACTATGTCCCTATACAGAACAAAAGGATTAGTCTGTAGAGGAAAGGGGGGGAGGGGCTTATAGTTTGAGGAGAAACTGCCATTGAGGGAGAACAGGAAATAAAATGTTTTACTTTTGGGAGAAGGGCAGGAACATATGCTAGGTCCAGCATTTCATTTGGAAGATGGGCAGAAATGTGAACTCCACACCCCCAAGACCTAGGTTCACAGGACCAGACTTGGAATGAGGATTATTCAAAACTTAAAAGAACATCCCTCCTCTCATAACCACCCCCAACACATCAACAAGGAATATAGCAAAGATTGCTACAAGAGACAGATTTGTTCTGGGAAGCAGTGCAAAGGGCAGACCGAAAACCCAGCAGAGAACACACTGAGAAAACTCTTCTGGCGAAGCAGCCAAGACTCTAAACACCAAGTATTACTAGAATATGGTCCAATGAGGGTAATCATAGCAAGAACAAACTTCGAAACAACTTAAATCACGACTATGTTAACACAACTCCCACAATGAAAGTGTGGCAGAACGAAAAGCATACACAGCATACCCAAACGTATTCACAGCATAAAAAACATTTCCTTCAGTATCTACTGTCCCATACAATATGTACGGCTTTTAACCAAAAATCACAAGGCATTCAGGGAAAAACAATCTGAGGAGACAATCATTAAACTAGACTCAGGCATGACACAGATGTTGGGACTATCTGTAAATCAAACCAGATCAATACTTACATTAAAAGTAAATAATTTAAACACCCAACCAAAAAGTAGAGATTGTAAGACTGAATAACTGAAGAACATTTATATGCCATCTACACTTACCTTCGGACATAAATAAACAAACTGAAAGGCACTAAGATGACATACCAAAGAAGCTGTAACTGAAAGAAAACTAGAATTGCTGTATTAATATCAGACAAAACAGACCTTATGACCCAGAATATGACAACAGACAAAGGGGAAAATTTCATAATGATGAGTTTATACACATCACAGAGCTGTAATAATTATATAAAGAACACAACACAAAACTAATAAATCAAAACCTGACAGAATTGAAAAAAGAAATAGAAAACTGAACAATTTATACCTGGAGATTTCAAAATTCCCACTCTTTATAGCTGACAGAACAACTAGACAGAAAATTAGCAAGATTATACAAAAATTGCAAAACAATGTCTATTAAGTTGACCTAATTAACATTTATAGAACAGTCTACCTAACAAAAGCAGAATACAGATTCTTCTCAAATGCACGTGGAACATATATGAAACCATGAAACTAATTTTAAACCCCCAAAGTAGAAGCCATATATTCCTTAGACCACAACAAAATTAAACTAGAAACCAAATTTGGATATTAAACAACACATTCCAAATAACTCAAAGGCCAAACAGAAAATATCAAGGGAAATCTTAAAATATTGTGATCTGGATGAAAATTAATAATTAAAGGAGCAGTTTAAGTATTAAGTACATGTTCCTTTTGGATGTATTTTTTCAGAAGTGGTAGAAACAGGTGGTAAATAGGCAGGGGAAAGCATTAAAAAAAATGTTGTCATAGACCCTTCATCCATTAACATTTTATTTCAAATGCTAAGCTAATGACCATTAAAACTTCCTTCTGAAGAGCTGCTGTTGATTTTTCACAACAAAGCTAGAGTGAATAGCAATTACCTATTACTTTTTTTACTGACATGTTGATGCTCCAGAATATTTCAAAAACACTTTCAAAGGGAGAAAGAATGGAAGAGGAATAAAGTTAAGTGGTAAGACATTATGTGCTTTGGCAATGGTGAGTACTATTACTTTTAATGAATGGATTTGTATGGTTCTTGAAAAACGTATAAATGTGTACATATATGTATATGCATGCATGTTTGGAGAAAAAAAAAACATTTCTACTTCCCTAAAAATGTGAGTTTAAATGTCAGTTATTTCACAAGTATAATGACTGCTCAAGGTAAAACTTCAACATAAAATATATATATTTTGAACAATGATTAAGTGGGTAAAATGAACTAGCAGGTCAGATTAATACAACCTCTTACTTCCAGGACTTCAAATCTAAAGTATAATCAATTCACTCAATTAAATTTGCCATCCACAATATTTAAAAAGAAAACAAACATAAACCTTTCCCCTATAATTCCCTGTCAGGTGGAATAATCTATTCAAAACATATCTTTGACAAGAAAAATCTAGGGGTCTCAAGTCAGAACTGATATATACTCTAGGGGTCTCAAGTCAGAACTGATATATATAGTAAGATGAAAAAAATTCATCTTACTATTATCTGGGATACTACACTTGAATCACTTTAGAATATATGAAGAAAACACTAGATACCAAAAGAATATTATGCTGGTCCTTAACTTAGAGTCTACACAATAAACACGACTTTCAAATTTTAAAAGGGTAAAGATCTAAAGAAAAAAAAATTTTTTTTTAAGATGTTATTTATTTATATGAGAGAGAGAGCGAGCACTAGAGGGGAGAAGGTCAGAAGGAGAGGCAGACTTCCTTGTGAGCAGGGAGCCTGATGCAGGACTCGATTCTGGGGCTCTGGGATCATAACCTCAGCCAAAGGCAGTTAGTTACTTAGCCAACTGAACCACCCAGATGCCCCTAAAATTTTTATATATAGCCTTCACTATGAGATAAAAAATTATGTAAACAAAATTGATCCAGTAATTCCACTACTGTTTACCCAAAGAAAACAAAAACATTAATTCAGAAAGATGAGTACACTGCTGTGTTTTTACTGCAGCATTCTTTATAATAGTCAAGGTATGAAAGGAACCCAAGTATCCATCAATAGATGAATGGGTAAAGAAGATGTAGTAAATTAACAAACAGTAAAATGAAATTATATTTTTCTACCATTTTGAGAAGGATGGAAACTAAACCTTGCACACTAAAAAGTCAACAAAAAGAATCTTATTGAAAGTTAACATGTGTAACTACTCATACAAAATGAATAGCTACTCTATTTTCTAAACAACTGAGTTTCCCAATTAAGAATTTTCTCTTTTCAGGATTAATATATCAAAACACCCAGATGATGATGCAGAACAATTGGTAAGATAATTATTTACACTGCAGTAAATTTTTCATTTATAAGAACAGAAATATAGAAAATTATAATGTATAAGAAAATTTATAATCAAATAGTTCAACATCCTTTTTTGTTATTTTTTACCCATATAACATGAAAATTCTATTTCACGTTCATTTTTTATAGTCCCTATAAATACTTTCAGGACCTACCACCAGGCATACTGATTACCAACAAACTGTTAGAAAGAGTAAACACATTATGGATGCAGTCTTTTTATTTCAAATTAGGAATATTTTACTCTAAACAATTCTTCCTATAAAGCTCATGTTAAAAGTAAAACATGGGAAAAAAAGTAAAACATGTTTTATATTTATCCAAAGTCTTATTAATAACTCCTGGCATACACCGTAAAACATACCTTTACTAAGCTGGCTGACATACATAAGCCCCATCGAAACTTCTTTTAATAAACAGATTTAATTCCTAGATGGGAAAAAGGTGGGTCTTCTTGTTTTGTTTTCTGGTTTAATAATGTTGTTTTATTTATTTATTTGATCATTAT
The DNA here is from genome assembly GCF_002288905.1 of Enhydra lutris kenyoni. Lineage (NCBI taxonomy): Eukaryota > Metazoa > Chordata > Mammalia > Carnivora > Mustelidae > Enhydra > Enhydra lutris. Next base: position 26,452,995 of record NW_019154108.1, on the reverse strand, counting down.
ATTAGTCACCACAGTACATCATTAGTTTTTGATGTAGTGTTCCATGATTCACTGTTTGCATTTAATACCCATTGCTCCATGCAATATGTGTCCTCCTTAATACCCATCACTGGGCTAACCCATCCCCCGCCCCTCCCCTGAAACCCCCAGTTTGTTTCCTGGAGTCCACAGTCTCTTATGGTTCTCATGGTTCTTCTCTTACCCCTTGATTGGGAAAAAGGTGTTTTTGTAATCTTATTGAGCTGTTCTTCCTCTTTACTTGTGAGATTATATGCAGATTATTAGCAATTTAATGGAGTTATTTTTTCTTTTTTCATGTGTATTTTGTTAAAATAGAAAATGAGGATTTTTTTTTTTTTAAGATTTTATTTATTTGACAGAGACACAGGGAGAGAGGGAACACAAGCAAGGGGAGTAGGAGAGGGAGAAGCAGGCTTCCTGCTAAGCAGGAGGCCAATGGAGGGGCTCAAACCCAGGACCCTGAGATCATGAACTGAGTGGCAGACAGACGCTTAAATGACTAAGCCACCCAGGTGCCCAAAAATGATATTTTTAAAAAGAATTTTAAACTGAAGTATAGTTAACATAGTGTTCTATTAGTTTCAAATGTATAATATAATGACTCACCAATTCTACACATCACTTAGTGCTCATCACATAGTCTTAATCCTCTTTATCTATTTCACCTATCTCCCTACCCACCTCACCTGTGACAACTACCAGTTTGTTCTCTGTATTTAAGAGTCCGTTTTTCTGCCAAACTATGGAAAGAGCCTAGATATCATCAACAGATGATATGAATGGATAAAGAAGATGTGGTATATATAAACAAGGGAATCATTTTTTGATGCAGCCATCAAAAAACTCTGCAAAGATGTGGATGGAACTAGAGGGCATTATGCTAAGCAAAATGAGTCAATCAGAGAAAACACAGAGGAAGGGAGGGAAAAATGAAACAAGATGAAACTAGAGAGGGAAACAAACCATGTGAGACTCTCAATCTCAGGAAACAAACTGAGGGTTGCTGGAGGGGCTGATGGACACTGGGGAGGGTATGTGCTATGGTGAGTGCTGTTAACTGTGTAAGATTGGTGCATCACAGACCCCTGAAACAAATAATACATTATATGTTAAAAAAAAAAAAAAAGAGTCTGTTTTTCTGTTTCTCTTTTGTTCTTTGCTTGTTTTGTTTCTTTAATTCCACAAGTGGAATCATGGTATTTGTCTTTTTGACTTATTCCACCTAGCATTATACCATCTGTGTTGCTGCAAATGGCAAGATCTCATTCTCTTTTATGGCTGAGTAGTATTTCATTGTGTGTGTATGTATGTGTGTGTATACACACAACACATCTTCTTTACCCACTCATCTATTGATGAATTCTTGGGTTCCTTCCATATCTTGGCTATTATAAAGAATGCCGCAGTAGAAACACAGCAGTGTACTCATCTTTCTGAATTTGTGTTTTTGTTTTCTTTGGGTAAACATTAGTGGAATTACTGGATCATATGGTAGCTCTATTTTCAATTTTTTGAGAAACTTCCATACTGTTTTCCACAGTGGCTGCACCAATTTACATTCCAATTAATAGTATACAAAGGTTCCTTTTCCTCCACAAACAAGTTATCTGTCTTTTTGATTCTAGCCATTCTGACAGGTGAAAAGTGATATATCACTGTGGTTGTGATTTGCATTTCCATGATGATGAGTGATGATGAGAATGTCTTCATGCATCTATTGGCCATCTCTTTATCTTCTTTGGGAAAATGTCTATTCAGGTCCCTTGTCTTTTAAAATCAGATTATTTACTGGGGTGCCTGGGTGGCTCAGTGGGTTAAAGCCTCTGCCTTCGGCTCGGGTCATGATCCCAGGGTCCTGGGATCGAGCCCCACATCGGGTTCTCTGCTCAGCGGGGAATCTGCTTCCTCATCTCTCTCTGCCTGCCTCTCTGCCTACTTGTGATCTCTGTCTGTCAAATAAATAAATAAAATCTTAAAAAAAATAATAAAATAAAATCAGATTATTTATTTTTGGGGTGTTGAGTTGTAGGAGATCTTTATATATTCTGGCTATTAACAGATATATCATTTGCAAATACTTTCTCCCATTCAGTAGGTTGCCCGAATAGGAGGAAGGAAACTTATGGTTTCCTTCACTGTGCAGAAAAGTTTTAGTCTGATGCAGTCCCAATAGTTTATCTTGGCTTATGTTTTCCTTGCCATAGAAAAATGTTTCTATGGTTAATGTCAAAGAAATTATCCTCTGTTTTCTTCTAGGATTTTTATGGCTTCAAGTCTCACATGTAGGTGTTTAATCCATTTTGAGTTTATTTTTGTGTATGGGATAAGAAAGTGGTCAGTTAGTTTCATTCTTTTGCATGCAGCTGTCCAGTTTTCCCAATGCCATTTGTTGAGGAGACCATCTTTTTCCCATTGTATATTTTTGCCTCCTTTGCCATAGATTAATTGGCCATATAATTGTGGGTTTACTTCTTGGCCCTCTATTCTGTTTCACTGATCTATGTGTCTACTTTCATGCCAGTTCCACACTGTTTTGATTACTACATTTAAAAAAAAAAGATTTTATTTATTTATTTGACAGACAGAGATCACAAGTAGGCAGAGAGGCAGGCAGAGACCGGGATGAGGGGGGGAGGGCGGGGCTGGGATCAGGCCCCCGCTGAGCAGAGGGCCGGAGTCTCAATCCCAGGACCCCGGGATCATGACCTGAGCCAAAGGCAGAGGCTTTAACCCACTGAGCCACCCAGGTGCCCCTGATTACTACATTTTTATATTTTATCTTGAAATCTGGAATTGTAATGCCTCCAGCTTTGTTCATCCTCCTCAAGACTGCTTTGGCTATTCAGAGTCTTTTGTGGTTCCATACAAATTTTAGGATTATTTGTTCCAGTTCTGTGAAATTTTTTTCTTAACTATGTATTAACACGTTAACGTAGAATCCTTCATACAGTTGGTCTATTCTTTATATGACAAATGTACTTTGTGTAAATGTCATATCATGTCAATTAAAATGCTTATTAACAGCCAAAAATCTCATTTGAGTTTTACGTCAGCCCTGTGAAACAGTAATCTTGTGTCACTTCCTTTCTTAAAAGATGAGAAGGTAAACAGAGGCAAAATGATTTGGTTAAGGTTTCTCATTCTCTTAAAATAAATAGGTAACATGACTCTGGACTAGAAGAAGCAGAGGAAAAAAATGAAGGGATTAAAATAAAGAACTTCTGTTCACTTAGTTCTGTGATTTTTTTTTTTTTTTTTTTTTTTTTTTTTTTTAAATCTGCCTGTCTAGGGTGCCTTGGTGGCTCAGTCAGCTAAGTATCTGCCTTCAGCTCAGGTCATAATCCCAGGGTCCTGAGATTGAGTCCTGCATCAGGCTCCTTGCTCAGCTGGGAGTCTGCTTCTCCCTCTGCCCACTCCCCCACTCTTACTCCCACTCCCTCTTTCTCTCTTCTCTCTCCTTCCCTCTCACAAAAATAAATAAATAAATAAATCTTTAAGTCTATCAAGCTATATAAGAATCAATATAAAATTCAAAGTGAGAGCAGAAAATTGACATTTATAATTTTTAGTAATTGGTACTGCTAGTATAATTTATCATCCTATCAAGTCAACTTGCCAGACATTTTGTAGCACTAGTTTTTAATCATTAATATTTTGATCCCCTTTAGGAAACTAATAAAAAGCAATAAACTCTTTAATAAGATAAGCACATGGACATGACAAACTTTTCATGTGCTTTTAGTGGGTCAAAGAACATCCTAAAAAACCTTGTGGGGTAGGTTCCAGGAATTCCAAGTTAAGAACTTTGTTGGAGACAAATCAAAGAGCCCCAAAGGACGACTAAGAGTAAACAACTATGGTAATTGCTAATCTAACCAAGACACATATTTAACAAGGAGCTTTAAAAAAAAAAAAAAGGATTCAGTCCTGGAAAACTAGATAATCACACCAACTAAGTACTAGTCTGAAGTTAGAATTACCATCCATCCTATTTCTGTTAGTATTTCAATGTTAACAGAGATAACTAATGCAAATATTCAAGACTACAGTTATATAGTTAGAAAAATGAGAATGCTACTGTACAGATGGTTTCATTTTACACACAGGTTAGGTTGCAACAATCAAAAGTTCAGAGCAATGTCAGAAAGGGAAAAAAGCATTGGCCTATTATTTTTCCCATCTCATAGTATGTTCATTAGAGGAACATGAGAGCAGCCGTTATTAAGATGCAATATAAATTCAAATACAATAACTTTCTATTAACCTGTGACAATAAGAGTCTATCTGAACACTTACTGACAATGTGAAGTTGCCAAAATTAATGCAAAACATAATGTAGTAATTATAGTATCAGAAACATTATATTAAGAGTGAATTAGTAAAGACTATGGGAACAAAGAGGTGTCTGGGTGGCTCAGGTGGTTGAGTGTCCAACCCTTGGTTTTAGCTTGGGTCGTGATGTCATGGGATCAAGCCCTGGGTGGGGCTCTGCACTCAATGGAGTCTGCTTGACATTCTCTCCCTCTGGCCCTCCCAATCTTGTGTGCATGCTCATGCTCTCTCTCTCTCTCTCTCTCTCAAAATCAATAAATAAATCTTAAAAAAAGAAAAAAAAAGAATATGGGAACAAAAAAAGTTCAAATTTTAGGGAGATTTTTAAAAAGTGAATTATTTTTCTTGCCACTGTTATATGTAAAATATTCATATTTTAGATGTACAGTCCTTGAGGGGCACCTGGGTGGCTCAGTCGGTTAAGCATCCAACTTTTGATTTCAGTTCAGGTCATGATCTCAGGGTTGTGAGATTGAGCCCCGTGTCGGGCTCCATGCTGGGTGTGGAAACTCTTCAGAGATTTCTCGCTCTCTTCTCCCTCTGTTCCTTCCCCCACTTTCTCCCTCTTTTCTCTCTCTTTCAAATAAATAAATAAATAAATAAATAAAATCTTTAAAAAAGTGTAGTCCTTGAAACGTGTTACAATTTGTTCAATAAGGATTTCTAAAAATAGCTTAAGAAAATTCCATTTTTCTTAGAAAACTTCCCTTACAAAACTTGTTTCTCCATGTTTTCAACATCAATAAAGTTTCTCTTCTCAGATAAAGTTATGTCTAACTGTCAAAAGGGTTCTTTCCTTACAGCTAATGCACATCCTAAAATTAGAGGCAGTTACTCCATGTTAAGTGAGTTCAAAAGCTGAATCAAGAGAGAAATAATGCAAACCAGGCAGTTTCTCAAACAATGTCTTCATGAATTTGTATATATGGGATAAAACAAGGTTTTAGCTTATTAGAGTACCTACATGTAAACAATATGGTCTTACTATAAGCATATAAGTGGTTTTACATATATGGCCAACTGGACAATAGAAATCTGATATACAGCTCCTTCAAATTAAAGAGGGAAATGAAACTCAGATGTTAGGTGACTTACCTAAATCAACAAAGCTAATTAACTGCTATAAGCCTAGAGACTTCATCCTTCTAATAAAACAATGGATACTGCAAATTTAACTTCAAATATATTTCCCAAATTCTTGGACAAAAGTAAAACCCTATTCCCACTTCCTTTGTCTTGCCTATAACATCTTTTTGGTTGTTGTTGTTGATTAAACTAAAACCACAAATCAAAAGTTGGAGCTAATCACTTTTCTTAAAGTCCTTTATATAGTTGCACAGATAAGGTTCAAAGTTCTTAACACAGTCCAGAATTATCCTTTTAAAAAAATTACTCTTCTTAATCTACCACTTTCCATTTCATCTCCCACTAGTCCTGTTACATCCTAGCAAGCTCCAAACATTCTTCTTTCATATTCTTAAGCTTTTGCATATGCTGTTCCTTTTACCTAGAAATATATCTGAAATAGATCTGTAGAACTTCCACAAAATACTGAACAAGAGGACAAGATAGACGCTCAAATGTTAATTTTCCAACTTTTACACATTAATTTGTTACTAGTAGTAGCTACCATTTACTGAAAACTTATCATGCATAAGTGTTTCATATGCATAATGTCATTTGCTTCCTAACAACACTTCGAGGTATTAAGTATTCATATTAATCCACTTCAAAAATGGGAAAGTGGACTCAGAAAGGATAAGGAATCTTCCAAAGATATCACAGCAAAAGAATCAATGTTTATGCCTAGAAATCAGATTTTAAACAGTGTGCTACATGAAAATATACACACCTTATCTCCCTCTTCTCACCTCACTGCCTCTTACCTTTGCCTCCCATCCCTGACAATCAGTGCAGGAATGGTAAAGAGAAACTATAGTTTCCAAAACTGGTCCGGTTTTGGAAATCAAAACAATAATAGATATCAAAAGCTAAAAAATATGAATCCTTTGATCCCGTTTTTCCCCAGCTTACAAGATTCTGTATTATAAATATAATATTACAAGACAAAAGGGGTAAAACAATAGGCCCCAAAACACTGAGAACTTAGAACTACAAAAAACTCAGAGGCAGCCTAAATGTTTAATAATAACAGACAAACTAATTCATAATAAATATAAATGCATGATGTAAGGAGAGGAAATGCTTAGCTGTAGTCAGCATAAAAAACTAAATACAAAGTATACTGAAAATGTAAAACTAATTAAGAAATGCAGGCCAAAGACTGGAAAGACAGACATCAGAACATTAACTACGGTTTTGTTTAGGTGCTACTATTACAGGGCAAATTTTCCCTATTCTCTGTTTTTGAAAAGCTCTTTATATAGAGAAAAATAGAACATTCTAAAGCAGAGATGATGAAGGGATTAAAAAAAAAGTCACTGATCTCTTGAATAGGATATAACTGGATTCGCAGGGTCCAAATGCTGAAGGTAAGTTTCTGCTTGGTCAAGCATTGCTTTATGTATGACAACAGGCTGAGAAGGAAGCTTGTGGTTATTCTGACTTGTTTTGAGTCTTTTGATATATAACCTGTATGTTTTAGCAAGCATCAGAGAAAGTGCATAATAATTCAAATGCAAATGTTCATGCAAAGAACCAAAACCTCATGATTAATTTAAAAAGTAACTGCCACTTATCTATCACAAAGTAAGAAAGATGGCATCTAAACTGGGTGAAAGAATCTCTTCTAAGGGTTTATTCAAACCTATTCAGAGCCAAGAGTTTCATTCTTAATAACTCAGGTTGATGCAAATCTTTATACCTAAAAGCCTAAGACATACACAAGCTTAAAAGTAACTTATGTTCTTGATAAATCTCAGTCAATAGAAAAAAATATACCTTCGAACAATTTACTATTATTACCAAAAAAACAAAACCCTTTCGCTCTATTGGTTATATCAAGTGGAGGGGTTTAAAGTTAATATGAGATTTAAACAAAACAAACAAAAAAACCAAAAGCCAAAACCCTCCCAAAAACCCAAGTTACTACCCTTGAGAAGTTCTTTTTTTTCTCCATATCCCTAAAATGATGACTTGGAAAGCAGAGAATAAAAAGGAAAAGGGAAAATAAGTAAAAGCAATGTTGCTAATGTGTAGAAAACAACCTCAACTCTGGTCAAAATTAAGTGGTTTTCTTCATTCTACTTCTTCATTATAGAAAAAATGAAACCTATTTTAAACATGGTGAGAGGACTGTGATGGACAGTGTAAAACCTACAGTGTAACCAGGCTTTCTTTTACCAATAAAGACTAGCAAGATCCCTATAAGGGATCCTAGAATTTGATTTGCCATCAATAATTCATCCTTTCCATTAGTACAGGAAAACACAATTGTCAGATCTTAAAAATCCAGAGAAATGTAAAAAGCTTAGAATTAAAGTCTTAAACCTTTACAAAACAGAAAACTTTAAGGAAATGGAAATACTCCTCATAAACACAGACTCCTATTTAATTTTGAAGCAGTAAGGCTAACCTTAACTGGGAGAGGCATAAACCCTCCTTTTAAATATAAATATCCACAGTAAGTGTCTACAACAATTATCCATTCTTATTAGTTGACATTTCGGATTTATCAGAACCACTATAGACTTCCATTAGTACAAATAGCAAGGATTATCAGATGAATTATAGATCTGGTTGGTTAGTGAAAAACAGTAAGAGCACCTAAGTATGATTTGTGAAACCTAAATTATTTTTGGCTGCTAAATATAGAATTATATATATTGAGCTACATATTTCAAAAGTATTTAGATAGTCTGGCATGAAATAAAATATCTCACTTCTTATTTATCAGGTGAGAACACTACATGAGGATCCGTAAGAATTATACAATAATTATTAGCAATATTTTTAAAATAAAAAGATAAACTCTTGGGTCTCCTAAAATAAAGTCATGTTTGGAATGTTGTGAGAAATAAAAAAAACAAAAAACGAACCAAAAAAAAAAAAAAAAACCACTAAAAGCAAAGGCAATTTCCCAACTTCTGGAAAGCAACTCACAAAGATATCCTTGGTGTGTCACAAAACCATCAGACATAACTGGATACTTAGGATTTAAAACAGTAAATTAACAAAAAGGAACTGAATCTTCAGGTCAGATTTACTTTCTGTATAATCTACCCCTAAACTTCCTACTTCCCTCAAAGTCAAAGAACCTGAAGACAAGCATAAGCGATATCAACTATTTAATTCTCAACAATGTGTAAACACTTTGGTCATTTAAACCAAAGGATTTGGATTTATTTTCTGCCTTTATCTTTACCTTTTGACTGGCTATCACAGTTCAAATAAAGAATCTATATTTTCATCCAAATTAATCTTCTTATCTAGAGTAAAAAAAGACTAACAAAAACAGGCCCCAAATTAAATAGCTTCTTTACAGCAATTATAATAGATTGACTTTTCTTTAATCTACATAATCAAATTATTTCTATGTTCAGCACTAACAACTTATCTACCATCCTAGAAATATCAACGCCAATTTTTGTAGCTTTACTTGGAAAAATGCTGCATAAAATGGGATTTAAGAAATGACAGAGTAAGAGATCTGAAAGGCTGTAAGGATCACATCAATAGAGAGACATCATGAGAACAACAGGGATTAACGTGAGACTAGTGAAGTAAAATATAAACATATATTTCTTTCCCCCAGATAGGATGCAAGTTTGAATCAGCAGAAAACACTTTTTCCTTAAAACGTTGCTGTCCTTGGTTAATTCTGATTTCAGTATAATTGCTAACTATATTTTTATTCAATTAGAAAATAATTTTTCATACATATACTTCATATAAAACCAACTCAAGTGGTATTCATTAAAAACTTTTAAATCAAGGAAATGATATTCAATATTCACTCTATAGCCTTCTACTACTTCTAATAGAAATTTGGTAGGAACCGTCAAAAGATAAACATGTAGAAACCAAAGTTAAATCCTTTCCCATCTCAAAATATTTTGGACAATTTTAAGTGTGGTGGGGTAATAATGAAATTATTCACTATCTCAAATTAATATATTTCTTTTTTCTCTTATGCAAGGTAAAGTAAAAATTAAAAAAAACAAGCAGCTTAAAAATTTCTGTCAATTCTATGCTTGAAAATTGGTATACTTCAGAAGGACAAACACTATTTCAAAAAAAATGTTTAATGAGAAAAATTATGAGAACCATTCTAATATAGGTCAAATTCCATTACAGCACATACAAAAATGACAATAATGATATATTTAAAATGTTGAGTGGCAGACTCACTAAATCTTATTTTGTTGATTTCATTACAATAGTCACCATAATATATCTAAAGCAACAAATGCTTTCACAGAGGCAGTCCATACAGTAGTGGACATTAAGGTCAAGGAATATTTACACTTAATATAATTAACTTAGAAAAGAAATAAATTACAGCTTTGCTTCAGTTTTCCACCACCTTCTTGTCTCCTCTCTTTTCTATTTCCCCACCCCACTCTAGCCTGGATGCTAAGGGAAGAGTGGGGCACTTAGGAGATGGGAGCCACAGTCTTCCTGGAAGTCAGGGTCCATGCTCAGAATCTTCATTTCCTTCCACGCCCAAGACAAGAGTTCATTCAGATTGGCCCTCTTCCAGTCAGGAAAATTTTCTAAAGTGTTATAAACCATCCAGCTAGAGGAAAGAAGAAAGGAAAGGAAAGATAAAAGGAAAAAGAGAAACAGAAATGAAGAAAGGAGAGAAGAAAGAAAAAGAAGCTCCTATGTTGTCTTCTCTGTGTTCACTGAAGAATTCAGGATCAGAAACAGCTTAGTAGTGTGGGAAGTTAATATAAATTAAGGGTAATTTTTTTTTAATTAAAGAAAGGAAAAAGACTACATCTTATTGTTTTTATTTATGTCTCTTCCTAAGGGGGTAAGAGAGTAGCAAAATCTAAGAGATACTAGATATACAATCACTACCTCATTAGCAGATGCGGAAGAACCATTTATGCCTCTTGGTTACTATGTCTAACAAATCTCTTTCCAGTGGTAACATAAACATCCGTTTCCAAGCTTACTTATTCATATAATTTTCCAAGGAGGCCTGGGGGACTTTTTAATACAAGTCTCCATCTTTCCTCCCCCTAAATAGGGCTTCATGGATCTAACAATAAATGTTTTGTTCATATATATTTTTTAAAGATCCCAAGATGATTCCGATAATCAGTCAGTTTTGAAAATCACTGGTATGAATAAATTTTCCTCTAGATGCATTCTGTACTTTAATGAAAGCAGACAGGCTTTTTAACATAAGCTTTAGCTTCCCTGGTTGTGGGCAATCTGCTGCTTTATACGCAGTGTTTACTGAGTCAGAGAGGAATGACTATCTCTTAGATAAAAACATATAAATTGGAAAAATAGTTAAGTCTTCTTGAGAGAAGACCGAATTGTAAAATACAAGCAACGTTAAAAGGAAAGGAAGAACAGGCTATAAATCTAACAAAAATATTAAGCTAATAATAAATGCCAACTTCCCTATAGCTGCATTAACTTTAAAATTTTCATTGTTTTTGAAAACAAGCAAAAGCCTGGGGGTTATCCCAAGGGGCACACTGATAATTATAAAATGATTATATAGGTACCTATGAATGTTGATGTCAGAAAAACTAGTTTCTTAAACTTTGTAATCTTGATATTACCACTGAGTTTCAAGTGAGTCTATTAGATGTTAGAAGTATTTTCTAGCTCTATTCCAACATTTTAGTTTTAAAATTAGTATTTAATTAATTATGGAACAAACAAGATAAAGGAGAAGCCTAAAAGACTATATCATTTATTACAAAAATTGTATACTAATTACACATTAGGTGCAAACAATTTGCTTTGTGCTAAAGGGTATTTTAAAAATGAATGACACCAATATCAAACATTTATATAGCTCTTACTATATGCCAAAAACTATTCTAAACTCTTTATGTACCTTATTTTAACTTTATAATAACCATAAGAGGTAAATTACTGTTGTCATCAGCATGTTATAGATGGGGGGGGGGGCACCTGGCTGTCTCGGTTGATAGAGCATGGGTGGTAAATTCAAGCCTTATGCTGGAAATGGAGCCTACTTAATAAAATTTTTTTTAAAAATATAGATGAGGAAACTGAGCCACTGTACAGTTAAGGAAATTGTACAAGGTCACAGAATTACTATGTGGAAGATCTGATCAATCTAGATGATCTGGTTTCATAGTCGTGCTCTTACTTAATATAGTAGGATGCCTTTTTTTTCAAGGAGTTCGCAGGTTAGCAGGGGATAAGAGACATGAACACAAATAATAGTAAAAGGCAGTATATTAATTCATTCAGCAAATACATTTAATGGATAGGAATCATGAGAGATTTAGGTAAAGAAAAGAAGATCTTAAGATCATAAAGTTTTAGTTAAAACACTTAAAAAAGTGTTTCATTATATAAAGTTAGAAATTTATTAAATTAATTCATTAGAAATAGGAATATAAAAATGTATTTTATTATATGACTGAAAAAGATGTTCTCACTCAACATGGTTATAACTTTGTACCGTACGGGTGATAATACAGTTGACAGATTCCCAAGCCAAGTTTTGTTGGACTTGGTTTCAAGGGACGGAAATTAAGAAAATCTTTGTCCTGACAACCTTCATTCTAGAATTACAGAAACTTTCAATATGATTCTTGGTGTTTCAGGCCACAAGAAAAAATAGCCACCCTTAATAACTAATGCTTTTTTTTGAGAATATACATTTCTTTTAAATCATTTTTGAAGAGCTAAGGAAGTATTAAGTGTCCTTTATAAGTACTGCCTTTTCCCATTAGATATCCATTTAGAATTGGTGACCCAAGATTAGATAAGTATGTATGATGTGCTACAGAACTGCTAAAACAATGATGGGGATAACCTACAGTCTCAATGGAAGTTACAATGGACTCATGATCTGCTTCCAACAAAAATATGGTATCTTTTTAAATAGATATGATCACTTAAGAACAGAAATAGGCATTTGCATTCTTGAGTCAATTTATATTTCATTCCATCAGTTTTAAGTCATGCCAACAGAAGGATCCACAGATAGAGAACATACATATTCTCCTCTACCTGACTCCAGTCTCTGAATAAAGCAGGATTAAAAAAAAAAAAAAGATATAACAGAAATAAAAAATAAATAACCAGTAGTGTCCCAAATTTACCTTCACTTCAGAGCATTACTTTCAAGGAGGATGTAGGGTGTGGGAGACAGTGGAATAGATTTGAATTACAAACACCAAACTGACTGTGTTTATAAAACAGTATCTCAAAAAAAAAAAAACAAAAAAAACCCAATTGCATGGTATTTCCCTTTCAAGCAAAAATTTCTTTAAAAAAACATTCTCAGTATATAAGCATACAATTTGTAAAAAAAAAAAAAAAAAGTCATCGTTTTAGAAAATTGCTTAGAGAAACAATAAAAAATGATTACATATTTACTGACAAAATATTTTCAACTTGGCAGAGGTACTGGTATTACATCCCATGTTCGATGTAACTGAACCCCCTGGATGTTCTTGTTTCTTGGTGCAAGAGCAAATGTAAATAAACTTTTCTGGAAGACAAACTAATTTTAATCAAAAGTCTTAAAAGTATTTTTTTTTTAAATGGATAAACCTTGAAGGTTCTCTTCTAAAGAATTAATTAGAGATTTAAAGATGACAAAAATATTCAAGAAGTAGTATTCAAAGTATTCAAGTTATATAATAGTAAAAAGGAAACATTAACATCCTCAACAAAACACTGATATGCCAGTATGGTAAATTCTTAGAATAGAATAATACGTAGCCACTGAAAATACTCTTTTCAAGAGTTAATGATAAAGGCAAAAGGTGGGGGTGCCTGGATGGCTCAGTTGTTAAGCATCTTCTTCAGCTCAGGTCATGATCCCGGGGTTCTGGGATGGAGCCCCACATGAGGCTCCTTGCTCAGTAGGGAGCCTGCTTCTCCCTCTCCCACTCCCCCTGCTTGTATTCATTCCCTCTCTCGTGGAATCTCTGTCAAATAAATAAAATCTCTTAAAAAAAAAAAAGGCAAAAGATAAAGAATACATGAAAAAAATTAAAAAGCAAATGATAATATGTAAAATACTCAATTTTATTAAAAAAAAAAAAAACAGAACCCATGAATGGAAAATAACATGAAGATTAATTACATTAAAACGTTACTACTGGTTATTTCTGGAAAAAGTGATAATAGACATTTTTTCTACTTTTTTATAAATTCTTTAAAATATACATGTATTCATTTCTAATTGTTTCTTTGAGTAACAAACTATAATAACAGTCATTTAGTAAAAAAGCCTAAGAGATAATGTTCCAAGATTATGATATTACACTGCATCAAAGTGTTTGCCAAGGACATTCACACTGATTGCCACACCCTCTTAAAATTTTAAAAATTTTCCTCTGAATCAACTATAAATTAGCTAAGGATAATTATTTAGTTAATGAGTTATCCTGACCATATCATTACTGCTTTTAGATATACTTAAAAGGATTTGAGTATTTAGGGATGTCATAGGAAGGAAGAGGGGGGAGGAAGAAAACAAAATTTGTTAGTCCATATTAATACCTATGGAAAATTGTGAATAAATAGTGTATTTTAAAAAGAGAGGATGAAACTAGAAATGACATACACTGTTGATTACATATAGGCTTTATTAATCCAGATAATGGCTATTTCCAAGAAGTATCAGCAAATTTTACTACATCCGGACATGAGAGGCCAAATAAACTATGTGGTATTTTTTAAAAAGTAGAGTCAGAAAATGAATTAAAATTGCAGCCTACTAAGCCCACCATCCTCTATATTCAAAAGTACTAAGCTGACTGCTATGTATGGAAATACAGCAAACCACACTTACTTCAAAGATTATATAATCATTCAAATGAAATGTATCTGAATGTTCAATATGGATTCAATATATTCAGATATACAACTTTAGAATTTATAGTTGCTTCTTCAAGTTAGTAGATATTAAAGTTCCTTTATTACAGCAATTGAAACATATGATAGAGTACTCATTTATATTTAAAAAATAACTAGTGATGAAATTAAATTTGAAATCCTAAAGAAAGGTAAAAAGATCTGTTATTCCTAGTAGTTATTTCTCAAAAATCCATATTTTTTAAAAATCATGAAAATTAAGACTAAAATAGACAATGTAAATAATAAGATTTAGTCTTGGGAAGAAAAACCCTAATAATTTGGCAGTAATAAAATATCTTTGTGTTAATAACTCTAAACTACTAAGGTTTCTACAGTTAAAATGTCTTCAAGCGAATTAAAATAATAAACTAAAACCAAAATATAAAATAAATAATTCTGTATTCTTCATTTATGTAACACTACCATTTCTATTCTAGAGAGGGCCTAAGTTGCAATTAAAATTCTTCTAGAAAGCAAAAAGAATATTTACTACTAGAGTCCAAATGAAACATCTTAAAATTCTTTGAAAATTAAATATGGTTGAAGAGATTTTGGCATTTTAGTGGTAGAAATGATAGAGCCATTACCAGTACAAGACAAAGCTACTGAACAAAGGACAGAAGGATCTGTCAGCAAACTAAAAGTGACTGAATAAAGGTACTTTTAGACACAGGAAAAAGACAGGAAAGAAGAAAAACAGACAAAGCACAAAGTATGGCCTCTCAGACTAAAAGAAACAACATTAGGGTGCCTGGGTTTCTCAGCCAGTTAAATGTCTGCCTTTGACTCAGGTTGTAATCCCAGGGTCCTGGGATCAGGCATGGGATCTCGAAATGGAGCCCCTCAAGCCCCTCACTGTGAATTCCTGCTCAGCAGGGAGTCTGTTTCTTCCTCTCCCTCTACCCCACCCACCCCTTTGTGCTCTTTCTAATTAATAAAATCTTTAAAAAAAATAAAAATACTGTCTTTAAGTGAGAGTAACTAAAAGTAAAAATTGTAATTCTAAAGCAAAATAGACCACACAGCAAATATGAAGGTAGGAAAGCATGCTGTTAACTTCCATAGTACTGTGAAATAAAGGAGAAGATGAAAGAAATATTACACTTAAGTTGATCAACATCTTAAAAAGGGCAGTGTATAACATTCTTTCCAGTTTATAGGAAGGTTGGTAGAAATAGAAAGAATGGGAATTATATATGATCTTGGCTGATGGTTCAAAATGGGGCTTGAAATTACTGGTTCATTTGCACCTAGAAGTGGCCAAAAAGAAACACACACACACACACACACACACACACACACACACACACACACACACACACCCCCCGATAGGTTTTAGGAAAAAAACAAAGCTAAACAGAAATTTAACCTGCTAGAAACTATTCCAAATTTTATAAGACTGTTATACTCTCCTAAAAGAATGTATCTAGTTGTCTTAGTGCCTTTCCCTCTACCACTCATTTTTAATTGCCCATTCCCTCCCTATGACTAAATCACTGCCATAAATAACATAAAAGCAGATGCATTTTTTATACTATCATTAATTGAAGAATTTTAGGTCATTTTAGTTCATTACAGTTAAATGATACACACTTATATTTGTCCAAAACCTAAAAAAGACTTCCAAAGTCAAGCTATTTTCTAAGTGACCTTAAATTTATCTCTTTCAGAAAAAAATCAGTAAAGATAAGATCTGAACCATCCCATCAACTCTCTAACATCTAACTGACCATCAACTACAGAAGAATGAACTAAAAAAATTTTATGAAGGTGGAGATAGATGTCCTTCCCTTTGTTGAGTAATATTTTTATTTACAAAGTTAGATTTCCATTCTTCTCTTTGGTTGATTACATTTAAAATTTTTCTAAATTTATGGGGCACCTAGGTGGTTTAGTTGATTAAGCCAATTATTGGTTTCCAGGTCATGATCTCAGCATGCTGAGACTGAGCCTTAAAGCAAGGCTTGGGCTCAACAGAGAGTCTACTTGAGATTCTCTGCTTCTGCCCTTACCCCATCCTCCCTCTCTTTCTCTCCATAAATAAAATCTTTTAAAAATAAATAAAATAGGGGGAGGAGTCAAGATGGCGGAGAAGTAGCAGGCTGAGACTACTTCAGGTAGCGGGAGATCAGCTACATAGCTTATCTAAAGATTGCAAACACCTACAAATCCAACAGGAGATCGAAGAGAAGAAGAACAGCAATTCTAGAAACAGAAAATCAACCACTTTCTGCAAGGTAGGAGTGGCAGAGAAGTGAATCCAAAGCGATGGGAAGATAGACCGTGGGGGGAGGGGCCGGCTCCCGGCAAGCGGCGGAGCAACGGAGCACAAAATCGGGACTTTTAAAAGTCTGTTCCGCTGAGGGACATCGCTCCTAAGGCTTAACCGGGGTGAAGCCCGTGCGGGGTCAGCGTGGCCTAAGGTCCCGCAGGGTCACTGAAGGATCGGGGGTGTCTGAGTGTCGCAGAGCTTACAGGTATTAGAACGGGGAAGCCGGCTACAGAGACAGAGCCGAGGAGTGAGCTCTAAGCTCGGGGTTACCTTGAACCGGTCGCAGGCTCGGTCAGCTTGGAGCGCAGCCGGAGGCCAGGGTGATGGGAGTAATTGGGCACTGTTCTCTGAGGGCGCACTGAGGAGTGGGGTCCCGGGCTCTCGGCTCCTCCGGGCTGGAGACTGGGCAGCCGCCATCTTCATTCCCGTCTTCCGGAACTCTACGGAAAGCGCTCAGGGAACAAAAGCTCCCGAAAGTAAACCCGAGCGGATTACTGAGCCTGGCCCCTGGTAAGGGCGGTGCAACTCCGCCTGGGGCAAAGACACTTGAGAATCACTAAAACAGGCCCCTCCCCCAGAAGAGCAACAAGAAATCCAGCCAGGACCAAGTTCACCTACCAAGGAGTGCAGTTTCAATACCAAAGAGAGCAGTGGAATTCCAGAGGAGGAGAAAGCAAAGCCGGAGCGCGTGGCTCTCCCCATGATTCTTTACCCTTGCAGTTAATTTTTTTTTTCTTTTTCAATTTTTTTCCTCTTCTTCTGCTAAAATTTTTAAACTTTTACCCCTTTCTTTTTTAACGTTTTTTAACTAGTTTATCTAATATATTTTTTTCCTTTTTATATTTTTTCTTTATTCATTTTCTTCTTTTGTTTCTTTTTTTTTTTTTTTTCTTTCTTTCTGAACCTCTTTTTATCCCCTTTCTCCCCCCTCACGATTTGGGATCTCTTCTGATTTGGTTAAAGCATATTTTCCTGGGGTTGTTGCCATCCTTCTAGTATTTTACTTGCTCCTTCATATACTCTTATCTGGACAAAATGACAAGGCGGAAAAATTCACCACAAAAAAAAGAACAAGAGGCAGTACCAAAGGCTAGGGACCTAATCAATACAGACATTGGTAATAGGTCAGATCTAGAGTTCAGAATGACGATTCTCAAGGTTCTAGCCGGGCGCGAAAAAGGCATGGAAGATATTAGAGAAACCCTCTCGGGAGATATAAAAGCCCTTTCTGGAGAAATAAAAGAACTAAAATCTAACCAAGTTGAAATCAAAAAAGCTATTAATGAGGTGCAATAAAAAATGGAGGCTCTCACTACTAGGATAAATAAGGCAGAAGAAAGAATTAGCGATATAGAAGACCAAATGACAGAGAATAAAGAAGCTGAGCAAAAGAGAGACAAAGAGCTACTGGACCACGAGGGGAGAATTCGAGAGATAAGTGACACCATAAGACGAAACAACATTAGAATAATTGGGATTCCAGAAGAAGAGGAAACAGAGAGGGGAGCAGAAGGTATATTGGAGAGAATTATTGGAGAGAATTTCCCCAATATGGCAAAGGGAACAAGCATCAAAATCCAGGAGGTTCAGAGAACCCCCCTCAAAATCAATAAGAATAGGTCCACACCCCATCACCTAATAGTAAAATTTACAAGTCTTAGTGACAAAGAGAAAATCCTGAAAGCAGCCCGGGAAAAGAAGTCTGTAACATACAATGGTAAAGATATTAGATTGGCAGCAGACTTATCCACAGAGACCTGGCAGGCCAGAAAGAGCTGGCATGATATATTCAGAGCACTAAACGAGAAAAACATGCAGCCAAGAATACTATATCCAGCTAGGTTATCATTGGAAATAGAAGGAGAGATTAAAAGCTTCCAGGAAAAACAAAAACTGAAAGAATTTGCAAATACTAAACCAGCTCTACAGGAAATATTGAAAGGGGTCCTCTAAGCAAAGAGAGACCCTAAAAGTAGTAGATCAGAAAGGAACAGAGACAATACACAATAACAGTCACCTTACAGGCAATACAATGGCACTAAATTCATATCTCTCAATAGTTACCCTGAATGTTAATGGGCTAAATGCCCCAATCAAAAGACACAGGGTATCAGAATGGATAAAAAAACAAAACCCATCTATATGTTGCCTACAAGAAACTCATTTTAAACCCAAAGACACCTCCAGATTTAAAGTGAGGGGGTGGAAAAGATTTTACCATGCTAATGGACATCAGAAGAAAGCAGGAGTGGCAATCCTTATATCAGATCAATTAGATTTTAAGCCAAAGACTATAATAAGAGATGAGGAAGGACACTATATCATACTCAAAGGATCTGTCCAACAAGAAGATCTAACAATTTTAAATATCTATGCCCCTAACGTGGGAGCAGCCAACTATATAAACCAATTAATAACAAAATCAAAGAAACACATCAACAATAATACCTTAATAGTAGGGGACTTTAACACTCCCCTCACTGAAATGGACAGATCATCCAAGCAAAAGACCAACAAGGAAATAAAGGCCTTAAATGACACACTGGACCAGATGGACATCACAGATATATTCAGAACATTTCACCCAAAGCAACAGAATACACATTCTTCTCTAGTGCACATGGAACATTCTCCAGAATAGATCACATCCTGGGTCCTAAATCAGGTCTCAACCGGTATCAAAAGATTATGATCATTCCCTGCCTATTTTCAGACCACAATGCTCTGAAGCTAGAACTCAATCACAAGAGGAAATTTGGAAAGAACCCAAATACATGGAGACTAAACAGCATGCTTCTAAAGAATGAATGGGTCAACCAGGAAATTAAAGAAGAATTGAAAAAATTAATGGAAACAAATGATAATGAAAACACAACGGTTCAAAATCTGTGGGACACAACAAAGGCAGTCCTGAGAGGGAAATATATAGCGGTACAAGCCTTTCTCAAGAAACAAGAAAGGTCTCAGGTACACAACCTAACCCTACACCTAAAGGAGATGGAGAAAGAACAAGAAAGAAAGCCTAAACCCAGCAGGAGAAGAGAAATCATAAAGATCAGAGCAGAAATCAATGAAATAGAAACCAAAAAAACAATAGAACAAATCAACGAAACTAGGAGCTGGTTCTTTGAAAGAATTAATAAGATTGATAAACCCCTGGCCAGACTTATCAAAAAGAAAAGAGAAAGGACCCAAATAAATAAAATCATGAATGAAAGAGGAGAGATCACAACACCAAAGAAATACAGACAATTATAAGAACATACTATGAGCAACTCTACGCCAGCAAAGTTGACAATCTGGAAGAAATGGATGCATTCCTAGAGACATATAAACTACCACAACTGAACCAGGAAGAAATAGAAAGCCTGAACAGACCCAGAACCAGTAAGGAGATTGAAACAGTCATCAGAAGTCTCCAAACAAACAAAAGCCCAGGGCCAGACGGCTTCCCAGGGGAATTCTACCAAACATTTAAAGAAGAACTAATTCCTATTCTCCTGAAACTGTTCCAAAAAATAGAAATGGAAGGAAAACTTCCAAACTCATTTTATGAGGCCAGCATCACCTTGATCCCAAAACCAGACAAGGATCCCATCAAAAAAGAGAACTACAAACCAATATCCTTGATGAACACAGATGCAAAAATTCTCACCAAAATACTAGCCAATAGGATTCAACAGTACATTAAAAGGATTATTTACCACGACCAAGTGGGAGTTATTCCAGGGCTGCAAGGTTGGTTCAACATCCGTAAATCAATCAATGTGACACAACACATTAATAAAAGAAAGAACAAGAATCATATGATACTCTCAATAGATGCTGAAAAAGCATTTGACAAAGTACAGCATCCCTTCCTGATCAAAACTCTTCGAAGTGTAGGGATAGAGGGGACATACCTCAATATTATCAAAGCCATCTATGAAAAACCCACCGCAAATATCATTCTCAATGGAGAAAAACTGAAAGCTTTTCCGCTAAGGTGAGGAACACGGCAGGGATGTCCGTTATCACCACTGCTATTCAACATAGTACTAGAAGTCCTAGCCTCAGCAATCAGACAACAAAAGGAAATTAAAGGCATCCATATCAGCAAAGAAGAAGTCAAACTATCACTCTTCGCAGATGATATACTATATGTGGAAAACCCAAAAGACTCCACTCCAAAACTGCTAGAACTTGTACAGGAATTCAGTAAAGTGTCACGATATAAAATCAATGCACAGAAATCAGTTGCATTTCTCTACACCAACAACAAGACAGAAGAAAGAGAAATTAAGGAGTTGATCCCATTTACAATTGCACCCAAAACTATAAGATACCTAGGAATAAACCTAACCAAAGAGACTAAGAATCTATACTCAGAAAACTATAAAGTACTCATGAAAGAAATTGAGGGAGACACAAAGAAATGGAAAAATGTTCCATGCTCCTGGATTGGAAGAATAAATATTGTGAAAATGTCTATGCTACCTAAAGCAATCTACACATTTAATGCAATTCCTATCAAAGTACCATCCATTTTTTTCAAAGAAATGGAACAAATAATCCTAAAATTTATATGGAACCAGAAAAGACCTCGAATAGCCAATGGAATATTGAAAAAGAAAGCCAAAGTTGGTGGCATCACAATTCCGGACTTCAAGCTCTATTACAAAGCTGTCATCATCAAGACAGCATGGTACTGGCACAAAAACAGACGCATAGATCAATGGAACAGAATCGAGAGCCCAGAAATAGACCCTCAACTCTATGGTCAACTAATCTTTGACAAAGCAGGAAAGAATGTCCAATGGAAAAAAGACAGCCTCTTCAATAAATGGTGTTGGGAAAATTGGACAGCCACATGCAGAAAAATGAAATTGGATCATTTCCTTACACCACACACGAAAATAGACTCAAAATGGATGAAGGACCTCTATGTGAGAAAGGAATCCATCAAAATCCTTGAGAAGAACACAGGCAGCAACCTCTTCAACCTCAGCCGCAGCAACATCTTCCTAGGAACATCGCCAAAGGCAAGGGAAGCAAGGGCAAAAATGAACTATTGGGATTTTATCAAGATCAAAAGCTTTTGCACAGCAAAGGAAACAGTTAACAAAAACCAAGACAACTGACAGAATGGGAGAAGATATTTGCAAACAACATATCAGATAAAGGGCTAGTGTCCAAAATCTATAAAGAACTTAGCAAACTCAACACCCAAAGAACAAATAATCCAATCAAGAAATGGGCAGAGGACATGAACAGACATTTCTGCAAAGAAGACATCCAGATGGCCAACAGACACATGAAAAAATGCTCCATATCACTCGGCATCAGGGAAATACAAATCTAAACCACAATGAGATATCACCTCACACCAGTCAGAATGGCTAAAATTAACAAGTCAGGAAATGACAGATGCTGGCGAGGATGCGGAGAAAGGGGAACCCTCCTATACTGTTGGTGGGAATGCAAGCTGGTGCAACCACTCTGGAAAACAGCATGGAGGTTCCTCAAAATGTTGAAAATAGAACTACCCTATGACCCAGCAATTGCACTGCTGGGTATTTACCCTAAAGATACAAACGTAGTGATCCGAAGGGGCACGTGCACCCGAATGTTTATAGCAGCAATGTCTACAATAGCCAAACTATGGAAAGAACCTACATGTCCATCAACAGACGAATGGATAAAGAAGATGTGGTATATATACACAATGGAATACTATGCAGCCATCAAAAGAAATGAAATCTTGCCATTTGCGACGACGTGGATGGAACTAGAGGGTATCATGCTTAGCGAAATAAGTCAATCGGAGAAAGACAACTATCATATGATCTCCCTGATATGAGGGAGAGGAGATGCAACATGGTGGGTTAAGGGGGTAGGAGAAGAGTAAATGAAACAAGATGGGATTGGGAGGGAGACAAACCATAAGTGACTCTTAATCTCACAAAACAAACTGAGGGTTAATGGGGGGAGGGGAGTTGGGGGGGTGGGATTATGGACATTAGGGAGGGTGTGTGCTATGGTGAGTGCTGTGAAGTGTGTAAACCTGGCGATTCACAGACCTGTACCCCTGGGGATAAAAATATATTATATGTTTATAAAAAAAATAAAAAAATAAAAATTTTCAAAAGTAAGTAAGATTGATCTCTTTCTTACGATCAAAATTAGGTAGAATAGAAATAAAGGACAGAATGACAATAAAATGTTTGGCCTTTTTAGAGACCGCTATTGATTTCATATTTTAACAAAGTAATCTAGGTGAGATTAAACACGGTATTGTTTTACTACTCCCCAAAATAGCTCTCTGTACTTCACTATCTCCAACTTCTCCCTTCCCTTTCTTTCTTAAAACCACTCCAATCAAATTTTTCTCATACCACTCCTTTCACTTTTTTTAGTCATCTTACTTGTATTAGTAACATTTGACAAAGCCAATCAATCTCGCCTCCTTGAAAAACTTTCTCACTCGGCTTCCCAGGTACCAGTTTTCTACTATAGAGAGAACTACTCTTTCTCACTCTTTGTTGATTACTCCTTGTCACTTTAATCACTGAACACTAAGGAACTCTCTGAAGTATGGTATTCACACACTTCTAGTATCTAATTACACTCCCTAGCAGAGATACCACCCAATTTCTTGGCTTAAACAAGCTCACAGCTATCAATGCCTATCTCTGGCCTCACAATCTGCTGTGAACTCCAAACTTGGTATATCCACTTAGAAGACAAGTATGTCTCAAACTTGAACCAGTCTAAACGTCACCTCCTGTTCTCCTTTAAGGCACTTCTTCTGGTAGTCTTCTCAGTTACTGGCAACTCCACTCCTAAAGCTGCGGGGGTGGAGGGTGAATCTCAGTGTCATCCTAGACTTTTCTCTTTCACTCTCCACATGCAGTTTATTGGTTCCTTGACACCTTATTGTCTATTCTCCAAAAGCCAAACTGATTTTTAAAAATCTGAAGTCACATTTAATCACTCCTTTGTTCAAAATCCTAAAACGGCTCCAACTCACACTGGATAAAAGCTACAGTCCAGACTTTAGTAAACAATGTTCTGTTGAAATGGTTCGTCTTCCCCCACTCTGAGATTGACTACTCTCCACCTAGTTCACTGTAGTGCAACCACACTGAACTCCTTTCTTAAGGCCACTATTACTGATCACTACTATTGATCACTATCGCTGATCACTATTACTGATATAATCACTGAAACACTAATTACTTTCTTACTTCAAGGTCTCTGAACTGTTTGCTCTACCTGGAATACCCTTCCACCTTTAAACATGGATTACATCTTATGTCCTTGTCTTTGCTCTAATTCAGCTACTCAGGTAGGTGATTCTGTCACCACCACTGAAAACTACAACTCCTTATTCCAGCACTCCCTGTCGCACTCTCTTGCTTTGTTTTCCTACAAGTCACTCAACACCTTCTAATACAACTATTTATTTATTTTGTTTTTCCGTCTCCTCCAGCACATAAAATTTTAAGTCTCCTAAGAGATTCCTAAGAGGCCCAGAATTTTTCTTAAAGTTTTGTTCAAGTTTATCCTCCATATCTAGAACCATGACTACATACAATAAATATTTGTTAAATAAATAAGACTCTCTCACACTTTCTGCCTCATCTAAAATAGGGAAATGAAGTTACTTTTCATGCACAAAGTGACTTATGCAAAAATCAAATTTAAAATAAATCTGGACTATGAAGTGAGTTAGAGAACTTTTCATCTTTTTACTGGTAAATAAAGCAAGTTCCCAGGTGACGCTGATGTGTTGATCTAGGTAGTATACTTGAAGAATCTACTTTAGAAAGGTTATCCTATCAACTAGAATATGCATTCCTTTCAGTCTAATTAATTAGTTTTTTTACCTCCTTCCCTGACAAGGAAAATTCCTGAGAACATTTTAATCACATTTACCCTTCTGGCTTATTACTATCAAATACTTAATTCTATGTGCTTATTAAATCCAACAAGGTATCACTGCTTTACAAAGTCAATAGGCATTTAGATTTACTACATATTACTACTTCTATTCCTTTTTGCCATTTCCATTCCTTCATCTTTTTCCATTCCTTTCGACATCTGTGACTTTCATCTTTAGGTTCTGCATCTTTTCCTCCTGCCTTAAAAATATCCTTTCAGGTTTTCTTTACTATAGGTCTACTGGTGGCAAATTCTTCATTATTATTTATCTAAAAATGTCTTCATTTTGCTTTTGTCTTAAGAGATTTTCACTGGCTAGAGAAATATAGACCAGCAGGTATTTCCCTTTACACAGTAAAGATCTGGTTCCACCACCTCTGGTTTCTATTGCTTCATGAAAAAATTGGCTATCAGTCTAATTGCTGGTCTTCTGAAGACAGTGACTTTTTCTCTGCCTTCTTTTAATAATCTCCCTTTGTGGGACGCCTGGGTGGCTCAGTCAGTTAAGCGTCTGCCTTTGACTCAGGTCATGATCCTGGGTCCTGGGATCAAGTCCCACATTAGGCTCCTTGCACAGCATGGAGTTTGCTTCTCCTTCTGCCTGCTGCTATCGCTGTTTGTGTTCTCTCTCTCTCTCTCTCTCTCTCTCTCTCTGACAAATAAATAAATGGAAAAAAAACTCCCTTTGCATTTTATTTTCTAAAGTTTGATTATGGTGTATCAAGGTGTGGCTGTCCTACCACCAGCAGGGGTCACAGGACCAGACACAATTAGCTTTAGTCTTCCACTAGGTTAGTTAGCTCTATAGAGGTATATAGGATAGGAAATTCAGCATGCACAATATCTTCAAACTCATGAGGAGGGCAAGCAACTATACACATGCATAGCCTCTTGCATATCTCCTGAACCCACACAAAGAGTATGCATATTTGCTAAGGACATATAGGGTACATGGGGTTCTAGATACAGAGATGTGCCTTGGTTTCCTGTCAATCTTATATTGCTCACTTTGGATAGATGTAAAGCCGATATGCCAACTCACATTTCTCTAAGTCCACGTGCAATAGTACAGATGGAGTTTCATAGTAAATTTAAGAGATAACTAGCTGCTAGCAATAATATTCCATGTTTGTCCCTAACTCAGCGCATTTTCACGAAGTACTACCATGAGAAAGCAGATCCAAGGTCAGAGTTTCAGGCACACTTAAGTCTCTTCATGGTCCAAATATAATATTAAATCTCTACTCACATTGTAAATTTACTCTTTGGGGTACAAGGGCTTAATGAATCTCTGCCTTGATGTCTTTCATCAATTTTATAAAGTTCTGAACGATAATTCTTCTAATATTTGCTTCAGTTGTATTATTTCTTTTCTCTCCTTTTAGGTCTTCTATTGAATATATTAAACTTTCTTACTTCATCCTTCATTTCTTTTCTGTATTTTTTTTCATCCTATTTTTCTCTCCATGCTTCCTTCTGTATATTTTCTTCTAACATACTGAAAGTTCATTGACTCTCTTTTCTTCCATACAATCCATCCACTGAGTTCTTAATTTGGGGAATTATAATTTTTTACTTCCCAGTTGAAATTTTCTATCTTATCTTTTATCTTGTCAGCATGGTTATTTTTAAGCTACATTTGATAATTCTGATATCCAGGGCTGCTGTGATTTTGTTCCTGTTGTCCACTGTTTAGGCTAAATTTATTCACAACATTTTGCCTTTTCCTATGTCTGTCTGCTATTTACTGTGACTTAGTTACTGTATTTGCAATTTAAAACAAAATAAATTCCCAGATGATCTTTTTTAGATCTTCTTTCAAAGAGGATTTAAGTTTAACTAGCAATACAGGATCATTTCAATTTAATTTCAGGACTGATATGATCTGGAGTTGCAATCATTTTGAGAGTTTATCTTCTACTGGTTTACCCTAGACTACAGCCCTTTTTGGAGCCCTAAACCAAAGTAAGTTCACCCACGTAGTGGTGAGCACTAAATTCTAATACGTGTCCCCCTGTGAAGCTGCCATAAGTGTTCTCAGCCATTCTACCAAGAGTGCCAAAGGCTCCCAGAGGAAAAGCATACTCCAAAGCCAGGTTTCCATTCCTATGCCATTAATTCTTTTCTATCTTACTTACATTCCAAAGTCTTTGAACAGGTTTATGTTGTTGTTTTAAAATAAATACACTTGGTCCAACTTTTCTAGTTCTAGTTAGTATAAATCACCTAGTCTACCACTGCCCAAACTGGAAGTTGATTAACAGAACTTTAAATAAGATAGGAATGGAATATAGCTAATCAAAGTCAAATAGTATCAGCAACTCAGAATTCTCAAAGCACCCATCAAGAAAGAATTTTTTGGTTCAAAAATAAAAACAACCAAGTAAGCACCTAAAGAGCTATTTTTTTCAAGAAGATGACATTAGTGAATGACTGTTTATAAAAATCAAGATAATAAAAAGAACTACTGTATCATATAGCTTATGAGAATAAGTGACAAGTTGGGGCGCCTGGGTGGCTCAGTGGGTTAAAGCCTCTGCCTTCGGCTCAGGTCATGATCTCAGGGTCCTGGGATGGAGCCCCGCATGGGGCTCTCTGCTCAGCGGGGAGCCTGCTTCCCTCTCTCTCTCTCTCTGCCTGCCTCTCTGCCTACTTGTGATCTCTCTCTCTGTCAAACAAATAAAATCTTAAAAAAAAATAAAAAATAAAAATAAAATAAGTGACAAGTTTAAGAAAACTTTTTTTCACAGTTTAGAAGTACAACTTTCTTATTAAGAAATTAAATGTTTTTAAATATTCTTATATAAGTGCATTATATAAGTGCATTTATAGAGAGGAACTCTGCCCTGAAATAAATAGAGAGGAACTCTGCCCTGAAATAATATTTAATTAGGTGTACATACAGGACACTCTCCTTTACCTACATCCAATTTTTTTCTTGCTAAGACAATACCAGATTCTGCTAAATGTTTATTAAGTATATACTGTAAATGATCATTAGGGAAAATGAGACACAGTATGTATTCTAGAAATTTCCAGTCTTAGAGATATAAATAGACAATGTGATAATGCTAAAACAGAGGTATGTACAATATGCTATGGGCACACAGGAGAGACATTTTATCAGTGTGATGCTCTTCTATTAGTGATATTTCAATTACTACCTAAAATGCTTGTTGACTTTGATGATGCAATACTAAGCAAAAAAGAAAATCTGTGTCACATATCAATTTTTATTTTAAACTTAAAAAAATTCAGATGTGAATACATAGACAGAAAGTGTTATATGAGACATCAAGAAGAAAAAACTGACATGAACACTTACCCCATCTGGCAGTGCCCTCCAGCACACAGCACTAACAAATTCATTTGTATCATCTTCTTTTCGGTCTTTATCCAGAACACTTTTGACCGTATCAAACTTAAAAGTTAGCAAAGTCTTAGAAAGTCCTTTATAGTACAAATAAAGAGAGTTGTTCTCACTTCCTGAAAAAAAATGTTTAAATAAATAATTTTTTAGAATGGGAGAATTCAGAATTAGGATGTCACATTCATAGAATAATTATTAATTAATGTTTAAGCTCAAAGACAAAACTTTTATGGTTGAATTTGAAAGACCAGAGCACAGGATTTCTTGGGAATCACGTGAGAAAAAGAATCATAGAAAAAAAGCTATACTTTAGTAATCTAAAGAAATAATAACTGGTAAATGATTTAACAACATTGATAACTGTAAGGTTAAAATTACTGCCAAAATTTTCATTTATAGCAGAGGTTTAAAGAAGACAAGAAATTTGTTATTACAGTGTGAATCTTACATGACACTTAGAAAGATTTCTAGGGAGGGGGGGATTATAGTACTTACAATGGCAGATTTTTAATAACCTACAAAATTTATGTACCATTCCCCAATAAAGACACCACTCTATTACATAACTGGCCTATAAGGGAAACTATATTTTTGAGTAGCCTATCAAGTAAAATAATTATAAGAGATTTGCTTTGGCAGGGCTTACATTATAAATACAACTTTACTAAATAAAGGTCAAGTCATTTGAAAAGAACTGATGAAAGTTCGTATATTAGACAGTAGGTGTATTATGCATTTGAACATTACCTAATTTGATTTTTCTACTTCTGATGTAAAGTTGTATAAATTACCAACAACAAAAGCCCTAGAATACCAGATCAGGATAATCTAAACAAACTGCTTAACGAAGGGAATGCTCTGTAGGGGAAAATGAGTATCAAGCTTAGGAAGACAAATAATGTCTCTGAAATTAGGACATTAGCAGAAATTAATGTTTTCTTTTACATAGTATCTATAGAAATTAGTTACAATGGAGAACAATTATAAAACATATTTAACAATCTTATGCTATTTCACGCAGCAAGGGTTTGTGCTCACTAAAGGAGGGAAGGACTAATGCTTATTTCAGCACAATCCCAGAAGAATTCAGTATGCTACTTTCTGGATGTACAGATCACTTCCTGACTAGGTATATAGTATATGTTCGTTGAATGCAATTTCGGGGACAAATTCCTGTTAGAGTGTTCAGGAAAAGATGGTTTTACTTACCACAAGCTATATAATCACCATTGGAAGCAAGGCCTACAAAGTTTTTTTCATTGATGTGACCCTTGAAGGAACGTAGACAGTATGGTTTCCCTACATTCCACAGCTTTAGCTGGCTATCTGTTGAGCTGAGGTAAACACAAAAAAGGAGAATACAATTAAGATTTCATGGTCTGGGGGCGCCTGGGTGGCTCGTGGGTTAAGCCTTTGCCTTCGGCTCAGGGCATGATCCCAGGGTCCTGGGATCGAGCCCCTCATCTGGCTCTCTGCTCAGCGGGGAGCCTGGTTCCCTTCCTCCCTCTCTGCCTGCCTCTCTGCCTAATTGTGATCTCTGCCTGTCAAATAAATAAAAACTTTAAAAAAAAAAAAGATTTCATGGTCTGAAATGCATCCCTACTAATTAGAGGCAATCCAGTTTGGTGCCTTAGGATGCAGAATATGGAGCCAGATTTTCTGAGTTATAATGTTCAATATACCATTCATTTGCTTTTGGCCTTGGGAAAATTATATAGCCTCTTCGGCTCCATTTTGTTCATTAGTTATTTGTGAAATAGAGTGATTCCTACATTATTGAATTAGATAAATTCTATAGGACGTGAAAACTAATTCATTTAAAATGTTTCTAATAGTCCCTGGGCATGTAGGAAGTGCTTACTAGTAAACATTACTCATCAAGACTATCACATCACCACCACCAAATAACAAGAGTCCCATTGGGAGTTGTGTTTAATTTCAGGGATACCTCTATCCCACTTGACTTGATTAACTTTTCAACTATTGAACTGCATTGGTATACTAAATTTAACCTATTGTGACAGCTTAGTTGTATCTACAGAGGTGGAACATAATGAATGACTGGAATAGTCTATATAAAGTAATTTATTTACTGAAATAATAGGCAAATGCAATTATTTGCCAAAAATTAATTGAATGTAAAGACTGTTGGTAATCTTATCATACAGAGCCAGTTTTAGAACTTGAATAAAAGACCACGTTTTTGTTTTTCTTTTTGTTACAAAATTCCAATCATACCATACACGTTAGGTTGTAAATTTCTTATCCTTTTTTTTTTTTTTTAAGATTTTATTTATTTATTTGACAGAGAGAGACACAGTGAGAGAGGGAACACAGGCAAGGGGAGTGGGAGAGGGAGAAACAGGCCTCCCGCTGAGCAAGGAGCCTGATGTGGACCTCGATCCCAGGGTCCTGGGATCATGACCTGAGCGGAAGGCAGCCACTTAATCACTGAGCCACCCAGATGCCCAAATTGCTTATCCTTTATTCGATAATTTGGTTTATAATTTTTCTGTAAAATAAACATATTTTGATATCTTTGTTATGACTACACAATAAATCATCTTTCCTCTTACTGTAACATTCACAGAATATGGTACCATGCTGAATGCTTTACATTTATTACTTCATTTAAAGAGTCACAACATAATAACTATTATTAGCTCTAGTTTAGAGATGAGGCAACTGAACATGAGAAAGTTAAGGACATTTTCAAGGTACCACAGCTAGTCAACAGCAGAGACAAGACTGAAACTGTCTTATTAAAGAGGCCAAACTCCAAGCTCTTTACATACTTCTCTATGGCTTCTCATCATTTTTTCAATAGACATTTATGCTGTTTTAATTTTTTTCCCAACAATGCTGCATTGAATATTTCTTTAGGTCTGTAATGTTTTTATTGGCCAGGAATTCACATTGTGGCAATATATGTATATTTTAATATTACTTTTTAACATTTCCAAATAAAGTTGTGGATAAATTTATTCTAAAAACTTCTAAACCTCAAACATATTCAAGAAAAGAAAATCATGATTTATAAAACTTAAGCAGGACAAGAGATCGGTGAAAATACAAAAAACATATCCACATTAATAAGGTCAATTAAAATTTCCTAACTTTATAATATTAAGTATACATATATTTCAACTACTGGAAATCAGACTGATTTAACATTTATAAATCTGAAGTTAAAGAAAAATATTTTTGCCATATAATCTACCATCCACATTTGAATCTGAATAAAATTTTAATTGTATACTGCCCATTATTATTCCTAAAGACAGGATACATTTTGATCTGTTAACACTAATTTAAGTTTGTGAATTAATTACCTAAGTTCCCTTGTTTACCTTGGAAAACTCAGTTCTCACTTTTTTCCCCTTGTTTGTAATTCAGTTCAAATTACCTTGCTAAATCAATTCCAATTACCAACTTATTATCTAGAGAGACCAGAATAGAGGTAGATGTGGTGGGAGATACCAAGTATTAATGCCAAGGCACTGGCATTAATAATCTCCTAAGATTAGAGATTAGAAACTAAGTGGGGGGGGGAGTGAAAAGAAGAAAGCAATGTATCATGAAGCATGAAAAGAAATAACAGATACAAAAAAGAGAGAAATTAAGAATGGTTATTTGTTAGGGTAATATAAAATAAAGAGGGGGTGGGGGGCCTGGGTGGTTCAGTGGGTTAAAGCCTCTGCCTTCGGCTCAGGTCATGATCCCAGGGTCCTGGCATCGAGCCCCGAATCAGGCTCTCTGCTCAGTGGGGAGCCTGCTTCCTCCTCTCTCTCTCTATGCCTACTTGTGATCTCTGTCAAATAAATAAATAAAATCTTTTAAAAAATAATAATAAAAAAATAAAGAGGGGGTGCCTGGGGAGTTTAGTCACTTAAGCATTGGCCTTCAGCTCAGGTCATGATCTCAGGGTCCCAGGATGGATCCCTGTGTCAGGCTCCCTGCCCAGCGAGGGGCCCACTTCACCCTCTCCCTCTGCTAGTGCTCTCTCTTTCAAATAAGTAAATAAAGTCTTTTAAAAATGAATAAAATAAAAAGAACTATGAAATGGGATAACAGAAAAGAGATTGCCTGTTAGAAGCACTTTGTCAACGATACTTTGGCAACTGAGGTTTATTTATCGAGATGACATCTTGTTAACCTTCAAACAAAAGACAACTAAAAGCCTACATTATAATTCTCTAGCACAGAACGCTTCTCAAAGGATATCTGTCAAGTATAAGCCATATTTACTTATTTTCCCGAAACATATTTAAAACTTACCATGAAACCACAGGGAAACCAAGTAACATAGAATCAACCAAATATTACCTAAAACCAAAAATACTACTACTATACTGTAATGTAGGTAAATACACAATAACACACTGATTTTAATAGATAAAATACTTCTCATTTTATTCCATCAACTATGTTGTTTTTCTCTTATGGAGAATCAGTGGCTGAAATCCAGTCTGAAGTTCAAATGCTGAAGCACTAAAAACTATCAACATCAGGATTTTATTCATAAAAAGCATAAAAAAGTGAGCAAAACAATCCAAAATATACATTTATTTTAATTAGAGAATTATTTTTAAAATCTTCTATTTATGAAAAAGTACATATACCACGGTGTTGCTCTTTACAGATACCCACAGTGACATTATAAAACTGGTAAATGATGACAGAGCTCTGTATTAAGCTTAACCTCAGGAGAGTAATACTCACGCAGAAACAATTTCCTCACCACTCACAAACTTTGCATAAGATACTGCTTTTCGGTGTCCTTTGAATACCATGATTGGCTGCTTAGTGTTACGAAGATCATAGTAGTGGACACAGTGATCTAAAACAAAGTAAAACAGAACAAAAAGAGAAAAATGTAGTAAATGAAGAAACAGAAAGCAAAGCTCATTTTAAATGGTTTTGGTGTCTTTCATCAAAAGTTGAAGGAACAGTATCAAACCTATAACAGCAGAAAAGTGTTATGATTTTCAAAAACAAGAAAGATATAGTAGGTTTTCTGTTTTCAATCTAGGAGATATGGCTGCATAAAAAGTATATACACATATGCCAACATCAGTCTGAAAGGGAGTTCCACTGGTATTTCCAGTGATCCTGGCTCTAAAACCAGAGTATTAAACATTCAAAGTAACTGAAAATTTAAAAATGTATCCTTACATTTTAGATGTACCTTGTTTTTAAAAAAGGTGATATAAACATTTTAGGCTTCTGGTTAAAGATAATGCTATATAATTCCCTGCATTTGCTTTTTAAAAATACTTTCTTGAGACACATTTAACATATAATAAAACCTACTCACTGTTAAGTATATAATTCAATGATTTTTAGTAACTTTACCCAGTGATGCAACCATAGCCATAAATCAGTTTTGGAACAGTTTCCTCATCCCAGTAAGATCCATTTACCTATCACTCACTGCCCTAGGCAATCACTACATCTAACTTTCTCTCTATAAATTTACCTTTTCTTACAATACATTCCTTTCAGACAATACATGGTTTCTATGTATGGCTCCTTACACTTTACATAAAATTTCTGAAGTTCATCCATGTTTTAACACATGTCAATAGTTCATTCTTTTTTATTGCTGAATATTACCTATTATATGGATACTCCACATTTTGTCGACCCACTCACCAGGTGAAGGACATTTGTTTCCACTTTTTGGTTACGAAAATTAATACTGCTATGAACAATCACATTCAAGTCTTTGTGAGAACATGTATTTGGGTCTCAGGTAGATTTCTAAGAAGTATTAATTACTGCATCATGAGGTAACTTTGTGTTTTTAAGAAACTGACAAACTGCTGACTGTACCACTTTACATTCCCACTAGTAATATATGATGGTTCCAGTTCCTTTACAGGAGTTCTTTGAAAATTTTGGATACAATTAAAAAAAAAAAAAGTTTTACAAATATTTTAACCATTTTGTTGCTTGCCTTTCTTATTTTCATAGTACATTTTGAAGCACAGAAATTTGGGATTTTGATAAGGTCCAATTTATCTTTTTCTCTTATAACCTCATAAAAACCTTTGACAATTCCAAGGTCTTAAAGATTTTTCCTCTATTTTTTTGTAGCTTTGTTTTAGTTCTTATATTTATGTCTATGATCAATTTTAAGTTATTCTTTCTGTCTGGTGTGAAGCATAGGTCAAAGTTCATCTTTTTGCATGGGATGGAGCTGCATCCAGTTGTCCCAGCAAGAACTGAAAACAAACCTTTTCTCTACTGAACTGCTTCAGCACCCTTGTTGAAAATGAACTGACTACTGGATTCATAATTCTAATCAAGTGATCTATATATGTCTACTTCCTGCCAGCACGTCTTGTATAACTGTAGCTTTAAAAAAAGAAAAAAGATTTCATTTATTTATTTTTAAAAGATTTATTTATGGGGAGCGGACAGAAGGAGAGGGAGAAATAATCTCAAGCAGATTCCCTGCTGAGCAAGGAGCCTGACATGGGGCATGTGACCTCGAGATCATGACCTCAGCCAAAATCAAGAGACAGATTCATAACCAACTGAGCCACCCAGACACCCCTAAGATTTTGTTTGTAAGTTAATTTCTCCACCCAACAAGAGACCTGAACTTAAAACTCCAAGATCAAGACTCGCATGCTCTAACGACTGAGCCAACCAGGAGCCCATAACTAACTGTAGCTTTAAAATTTTGAAATTCAGTAGAAAAAATCCTCCAACCTTGTTCTTTTGTAAGATTGTTCTGGCAATTCCTGTCCTTTGCATTTCCACATAAATTTTCGATCAGCTTATCATTTCCTGGGAAAAAGCCTGCTGGAATTTTTACACAGATTGAGTTGAATCTATAACTCAATTGCAGGAGAATTCTCTTAGAATATTATGTCATCCAACCTATGAACAAAAATGTCTGCATTTATTTATATCTGATTTAATTTTGCTCAGCAAATTTTTGTCATGCTCAGTGTACAAGTCTTGCACTTACTTTATCAAATGTATTCTTTAAATATTTTATTCTTTTTGATGTTATTCTGAACAGAATCTTATTTTTAGGCTATATATTGTTCATGTTTAGAAAGATAATTTTTTATACTGACATTTTATTCTGTGGCCCACCTGAACAATTAATTGTTAGTTCTAATTTTTTTTTTAAGATTCCTTAAAATTTTCTATATAGGGGATGGCATCACCTGCAAATAAAGACAGTTTAATGTTTTCTTTCAAATCAGGATATCTTATGGTTCCTTTTCTTCCCTGGCAGTACTAGCTAGAATCTCCAGTACTGTGGTGAACCAAAGAAGTCAGGTGAACATCCCTGACTTGTTCCTACTTGTAGGGGAAACACATTCAGTCTTTCACCAGTAACTATGATATTCCCTAGTAGTTTTTCAGAGACATCTTCTATCAAGTTGAGGAAGTTTACTGCTACTTGTTAAGAGTTTTAATCATCAACAGATATGGGATCTTGTCAAATACCTTTTCTATGTTTATTGGCATGACTGTGTGGTTTTAACTCTTTCTATTAATATGGTATGTTATATTGATTGATTTTTGGATATTAAACAAATCTGGTTACTCCTGGGAAAAATCTCACACTGTCATAGTGATAATCTTTTAAATATACCATTGAATTTGCTTTGCTAGTATTTTGTACAAGGAATTTGCATCTATAGTCTATGAAAAATACTAGTCTGTTTTTCTATCCATGTGATATCTTGGGCTTCTGGTTTTGAAAATTCCTCAGGGAAGAATTTATGAACACTAGTATTATTTCTTATCATTTTATAAAATTTACCAGTGAAGCCATCTGGGTCTCTGCCTTTCTTTGTAGGAATACTATGTTACTCAATTTCTTTCCTTTTCATAGGTCTATTCAAGTTTTATACTTCCTCTGAGTCAGTTCTGGTAATATGTGATGTTCTAAAATTTGTTCACTTCATCTACATTAAGATGGATACAGTTCTTCAGAGTATTCTACTGTAATCTTTAATATCTGAAGGTCAGTCAGCAGTAACTTCCCTTTCTTTTTTTTTTTTTAAAGATTTTATTTATTTATTTATTTATTTATTTATTTATTTAGACAGGGAGCATGTTAAGCAGGGGCAGAGGGAGGGAAAGATTCTCAAGCAGACTCCATGCTAAGCGCAGAGCCCAATGCAGGGCTGGTTCCCAAGACCCTGAGATCATGACCTAAGCCAAAATCAAGAGGTGGATGCTTAATCAACTAAACTGCTTAGACATCCCTCCCTCAATTTTAGCGATTGGTGTCTTTTTTTCTTAGTCTTCCTAAAGGTATGCCAGTTGTGTTGTTGTTTTCAAAGAACCAACTTCTTTATTCTTTTTTTTTTTTTTAAAGAGAGAGTGCAAGTGGGGAGGAGAGGCAAAGGGAGAAGGAGAGAGAGAGAATCCTAAGGAGGCTCCACATTCAGCATGGAACCCATGTGGGACTTGATCTTATGACCTTGAGATCATGACCTGAGCCAAAATCAAGATTTGGATGCTAACCAGATGGGATCAGGAGGGAGACAAACCATAAGAGACTCTTAATTTCACAAAACAAACTGAGGGTTGCTGGGGGGAGTTGGGGTATGGAGAGGGTGGTGGGGTTATGGACATTGGGGAGGATATGTGATATGGTGAGTGCTGTGAAGTGTGTAAGCCTGATGATTCACAGACCTGTAACTCTGGGGCAAATAATATATTATGTGTTAATAAAAATAATTAATAAAAAAAGAGTTGAATGCTTAACTGACTGAGCCACCAAGGTGCTGCTCAAAGAACCAACTTTAGTTTTACTGATAGTTTTCTCTCTCATTTTTCTGTTCACTATTTCATTAATTTCCACCCTATTATTTCCTCCTTCTGCTTGTCTTTGGCTTTATTATTTTTTTATAGATTTTTTTTGTGGTGAGAGCTTAGATTATTGAGGTCTCTCTCTTTTTTAATATAAACATTTGACATCTCTTCTATTTTTTTTAAGATTTTATTTTTAAGTAATCTCTAAATCCAACATGGGGCTCAAATTTACAACCCCAAGATCAAGAGTCACACACTCCACTAACTGAGCCAGCCAGTCGTCCAAAACAGACATTTCTTCTAAGCACTGCTTCAGCTGCTAGCACAGATTCTTTTTTAAATTTTCTTTTAAAGATCATATTTATTTATTTGACAGAAACAGCAAGTGCACACAAGTAGGTGGAATGGCAGAGAGGTAGAGGGAGAACCAGGCTCCCCGACAAGCAGACAGACTGACATGGGGCTTGATCCCAGGACTGTGGGATCATGACCTGAGCCAAAGGCAGACACTTCACCAAATGAGAGACCCAGGTGCCCCTGCTAGCGCAGACTTTAATATGATATTTTTATTTATATTCACTTCAAAATATTTTCTAATTTTCCTATTTTTTCTTTGACCAAAGGGTCATTTAGAAATTACCAAATATTTATCAATTTCCTAAATCAACTATTGTTAACTTCCATTTAGTCAGAAAGTATGTTTTATTATTTCAATCCTTTAAAATGTATTAACATTATTATATGTTTTATATGTATTATATATGGTTTATCCTGGAGAATGTTCCATGTTTGCTTGAAAAGAAGGTATACTATACTGTTCATGAGTGGAGTATGTACTATATGTGCATCCATTACATCAGGATGATACTGTTCTTCAATCTTCTACACACTTGCTACTCTTCTGTCCAGTTGTTCCATCAGTTACTGACAGTAGAGTACTAAAGTCTCCAACTACTTTTGTTGAATTGTCTTTCTCCCTTCAATTCCATAAATTATGTATTTCAAAATAGTTCAAGTGCACGTATATTTATAATTGTTATATCTTGCTGCTGAACTGACCCTTTTATCATTATAAAATGGTGTGCTTTGTTTCTAGCACCAATTTTTACTTACAGTCTATTTTGTTTGATTTAAATATAGCCATGCCAGCTCCTTGGTTACTGTCTGCATGAAATGTCTTTTTCCATCTTTTTACTTACAATCTATTTGTGTCTTTGAATCTCAAGTTTATCTTATAAACAGTATGTAGTTGGCTGTTTTTTTCATCATTCCACCAACCTCTGCATCTTGGGAGTGTGTAATCCACTTAAATTTAACATAATTATTTATACGATAGGATTTATACCTACAACTGTGCTTATTTGTTTCTCTTACATCTTTTTTGGTTCTATATTCCTCTTAGCCTTTTTTTTTTTTAAGATTTTATTTATTTATTTGACAGAGACACAGCGAGAGAGGGAACACAAGCAGGGGGAGTGGGAGACAGAGAGGGAGAAGCAGGCTCCCCGCCGAGCAGAGAGCCTGATGTGGGGCTCAATCCCAGGATCCTGGCATCACGACCTGAGCCAAAGGCAGACGCTTAACCGACTGAGCCACTCAGGCACCCCTCCTCTTAGCCTTTTTTGTGTTAAACAGAAATCCCCCAGGATAACTCTTTTGTTTGTTATTGCTGTTTTTCATTATTTTTAGAAGTTATTTTTATAGTGGTTTTCTGTGGATTGTAATTAGCATGTGAATTTTTAAAAATGTAGTTCAGATCATCACTAAGTTAATTTTAATATTTATGTGCAAATTTTGCTCTAATATAGCTCTTTTCTCCGACCCTGCCCTTTGTGCTAATATGGACATATGTATTATATCATTTTAGGGTACAAGTGCATGAACACCATTTTATAATTGTTTTACTTAGTTGCCTTTTTTGCTGTTATTGTTAAAGAGAGGGAGAGAAAATCTTAAGCAGATTCCCAGCCTAGTGTGGAAACCATCACAAGGCTTGATCTTAGGACCCTGAGATCAAGACCTGAGCCGAAATCAAGAGTCAAGACACTCAACCAAACCACCCAGGTGCCCCTCAGGTGCCTTTTAAATCAGTTAGAATAGGTAACAAAAAATATATTTGAACTATCTTTTATTATACCAATATAATTATCTTTACCCAGTGTTTTTTATTACTCCATATGGATTTACATTACTATCTTATACCCTTTTCTTTCAGCCCGAAGGACTGCCTGTAGTATTTCTTGTTTGGTAGGTTTTCAAGAAAAGAACGTGCTCAGTTTATTTTTATCTGAGAATGTCTTAAATTCTTCATTTTTTTTTTTCCTGGGCAGTTTTGCTAGATACAAAACTCTCTTGACAATCTTCTTTTCAGCATTTAGAATGTATCTCACTGCCTTCTAACTTTCACAGATTCTGATGAGAAGTTGCTAATCTTATGGAGGATTGCTTTTGTGCTGAGTTGCTTTTCTCTTGCTTTTTTCCAAGATTCTCTCCCTGCCTTTGGTTTTAAATAGTCTGATGTGTTTAGGTGCCACATCTTTGAGTTTATCCTACTTTGAGCTCGCTAACCCTCTTGGGTATGTAAATTGATGTTTTTCATACAATTTGGGAAGATTTCTGGCCACTTTTTCTTTAAATATTTTTCCATCCCTTTCTCTTATTTCCTTATTTTCTGAGAGTCTATTTATGGTGGCATGCTTAATGGTGTCTCACAGATTTCCAAGGCTCCATTCATTTTTCTCCATTCTTAAATGGAAAATCACCATTGACCTATCTTCTAGTTCACTGATTCTTCAATTTGCTCATGAGCCCCTCTAGGGAATTTTTCATTTCAGTTATTACACTTTTCAACGACAGAATTTCTATTTGTTTTTTCTTCTTTTTTTAATACTGTTTGGTGAGACATATTTTTATATTTTTTCATTCCTTAATTATGTTTTAATTCAATGAATACACTTAATATAGATACTTTAAGGTCTCTATCTAGTAAGCCCAATTATCACAGGATAGTTTCTATTAATTTTTCCTGTTTCTTTGCATATGATAGTTTTTTTTATAAAAAGTAGACATTTTGATAATATAATGTGGTAACTCTGAAATCAGATCCTACCTCCCTTTCCTGGGACTTTTGTGACTTGGCTTTTGTTTTGGTTTTGTCGCCACTTATTTGTCTAAAGACTTTTCCAGAAGTGAATCTTTAGTCTGTAAATCATTGTTGTATGGAAACACTTAAATCTTGACTGGTTTTCTTTTTAAAATTTCTGGCTTTTTCTTTTACCTAGATGAATAAAGTTTGCTCCTGGGTCAGCACTGCTAAGTAGCCACAACGTTTTCTTAATTGTTTTGAGCCAGTATGTTTTCCACCCTTTGCCCAGGTTAGCTATGTGTTAGGGCATCCTTTCAAAGATCAGGAACTTCTAAAACTCCATTATCCTTCACTTCTTACTTACAGAGTCAATCAGAGGTAACCAACTAGAGCCCTTTCCATTTTTCCCCGGATAAGTACATTGGCCTGAACATGCAGAAAGCATTCTACATCCCAGGAACTTATAAGAGTTTTTTCAAAGCCCCTGGGGCTGTTTTGTTGCCCAGATCTTCCTTTTAAATTTTTGACTGGACTCCTGTTTGCCCCATCTGGTATCACAGCCTTAGACAATTGTGATACTACATCTGATTGTTTTCAGTAAGACTCTGGGTACAGGTCTTTTCCCATGGAGACTCTGAGTCAGGTCAAACAGATAAAACATCTTGTGAATGTGGCTTTTTCCAGTAAGCTGTAAGTCAGGTCGAACATGACCATGATCTAGAAATGGGATTTTCTGACAAGTTCCCACACCAGCAGTTTTTTCCTAGTGGTGGCTACAAGGCTGCTGGTTTTCAAGGCTTATATGCCACAAGTTAGCTCAGTTTTTATAAATTTGCCTGTAGTTTTTATTGCTTATCTGGAAAAGTATTCCCACATTTTTTCTGTTCATTATTGCAACTGCATTAAGTGATCTCCTCAAATGACAGCAATCAGCTTATGGACATATAAATGTATAGTGGCAATTTGTTTGGCATGTGCTAAAGTAAAATGGAAAAAAAAAATCCTGCTTCAAGTGCTATCTCATGTTAAATTTATCAGTTACAAAAATTAAACTTCTCTTTGGCATTAATAATTCAAAATTGAAAAACATTTTTGTAAAGTTAAGTCTTTAATTTCTTGTTATTTTATAAAAGCTGAAGATAATTTGATGTAATAAAAATAGCATAGTTTAGTATAATAACATACTAACTTATTCTCAGGCTAATAAAAAACAAAAGAAGTAATATATAAAAAATGTAGGGATATAAGTAAAGGTTAAATTACCTACTGTGTACTACAAAAAGACTTTACAGTAGTTGGGGTGAGAAAGTAGTGTAGAGACTAAGTATAAAATGGGGAATGTTTCTCTGGACATGGCAATCTCAAAAGAAACTGCACTATAGTAATTCAGAACCAGCTTACTATGTGCAGTGGTGATATATTTCAGCAAAACTTGAGTTACTCCATCATATTACTGTTACTATGTCCTCATGCTGCTTTCTTTTTCCTCTTTTTGGTTTTTATTTTTATTGTATCTAATCAGAATATGATTTAACTACAAATTGTTTAAGAACTAGGAACATATGAAAGTGGTCTATAGTTTTATATTTATCCATATAACTTAGTAACATTATGATAAAAATAGCTTAGGTCAGGTAGGAGGAGTCCTTAGTAATTTGTTTTCCATTATAAAGGGAAATTCTGAAATGTTGCCGAAATTTTTAAAAATAGCTTTAAAAATTTGAGGATTTAGTATATGCTCACATTTCTATTTCTTTTCTTTCCCCCAACTTATTTTGAAAAATTTCAAACCTACATAAAAGTTGGAAGAACAATTGTAGGGCACCTGCGTGGCTCAGGGAGTTAAAGTCTCTGCCTCAGCTTGGGTCATGATCCCAGTCTACTGGGATTGCGCCCCACATCGGGCTCTCTGTTCAGCGGGGAGCCTGCTTCCCTTCCTCTCTCTCTGCCTGCCTCTCTGTCTACTTGTGATCTCTGTCAAATAAATAAATAAAAAATCTTAAAAAAAAAAAAAAAGAACAAATTGTACAACTTTGTACTTTTCAATCTAGACTAAATAAATGTAAATATTGTTACCATATTTGCTTTAGCCATCCCTCTACAAATAAACAAATGCACTCTTTTTCTCCCCCCATGAACCATCTATAAGTAAGTTTCAAACATCAGGATATTTTATGATAAAAACATCAGCACCTACCTTCTAAAAACAAAACAACTCTCCACAATACCACTGTCATACTCAAGAAATTATGACATAAGAATATAATTTAGTATGGATTCTATATTCAAATATCCCAGTTGTTTAAAAACTTCCTGACTAGATACTTATTTAATTTTGCTCAAGGGTTACTCACCATATTTAGTTTCTATGTCTCTTCATTGTTTTATATATAACAACTTCCCAACACTGTTATTTTTAAAGCATCTCAAGTGGTTGTTTTGTAGAATGTTCCACATGTCTGTATTTGAATGTTTTCTCATTATTATGTTCATGTTAAATATTTTTGATAAGAATACTATTAAGATTATCTTCCCTTCCTACTTCATCACATCAGGAGTCATATAATGTCATCATTATGACAAATATGACATAATGATGTCAAATCATAATGACATCATTATGACAAAATGCCAAATTTGATTTTTCAGTTAAATGCTTCCACGGCCTTGTCAATGTAAAGAAAATTTACTTCTCTTTTATTTTAACCAAACTATGCTACATACACAACCATTAAAAGGAATACCAATAGAGAATAATTTCCAGTATAATTAATAATTTTCCTATAGGGATATCACAAAGTGTTTCACCATAGTAAGTTAATCATTGTTGATATAGTAAAGTGAGATGATGAAAATAATCTGTTTGGAATAGATGCAGAAATATCTTATTGAACTTAATGTTTAATACAGAGTTCACTACCTTTACTAAAGTAACAATAAGACAACTACAACTGAGAAGTTTAAGTTTTTATTTCTTTTTTTTTTTTAAGATTTTATTTATTTCTTTGACAGAGGTCACAAGTAGGCAGAGAGGCAAGCAGAGAGAGAGGGAGGGGGAAGCAGGCTCCCTGCTAAGCAGAGGGCCTGATGCGGGGCTCGATCCCAGGACCCTGGGATCATGACCTGAGCCGAAGGCAGAGGCTTTAACCCACTGAGCCACCCTGGCGCCCCGAGAAGTTTGAGTTTTTAAATGCAGTTTATGACATAGCCATTCTACACTGTGTTCCAAAAAGCAACAGGTTCAATTTACATATACAATGGCCAGGGAGAGATCAAACTGAATTTCAGAACCTCTGAATTCTATTTTCAGGCTTCCCAGTTACTTCTCAGCCTATAAAAGTTATCAGTGTCCTAGCTTTTGGGTATCATCATGATGGGG
This sequence comes from Enhydra lutris kenyoni, assembly GCF_002288905.1. Taxonomy (NCBI): domain Eukaryota; kingdom Metazoa; phylum Chordata; class Mammalia; order Carnivora; family Mustelidae; genus Enhydra; species Enhydra lutris. The sequence goes on along the minus strand of NW_019154108.1, from coordinate 26,409,824 downwards.
CTAAGGTGAGAAAGTAAGCTGGAAAAATCCTTATAAAAGTTTTCGTTAGGCAGGAAAAATAACTCCTGAGTATTTAAATATACACAGGTCCAGGGGCTCCTGACTGGCTCAGTCAGTAGAGCATGCGACTCTTGATCTCAGGTTTGTGAGTTCCAGCTCCATGTTGGAGGTAGAGTTTACTTAATTAAAAATAAATAAATAGTGTGGGGAGCCTGTGGTTAAAGCCTCTGCCTTCAGCTCACGTCATGATCCCAGGGTCCTGGGATTGAGCTCCGCATCGGGCTCTCCGCTCGGCGGGGAGCCTGCTTCCCCCTCTCTCTCTGCCTGCCTCTCTGCTTAGTTGTGATCTCTCTCTGTCAAATAAATAAAAATAAATAAATAAATAAATAAATAAATAAATATACACAGGTCCACTAGGTCCTGTTCTTTACCTCATATGACTATCATTTCTGATTTTAAAAGCAATAACTATGATTTTTTTACTGTCTTTAAGCCTTTGATGATATCCTCCTACAGCACACCTTAGAGATCTAAAAAAGAGTCAATCTTTGGAAACAGATCAACCAAGTATACATTACATAATATGAATACATACAGAATACTTAGGAAGCATTTCTTTTTAACAACTCCTCTGAATTTGGTTGTCAGATTTTTGTTCATTTGAGAAATAATCAGAAATTGTCTGCTTATTTTTTTTTACCAAATACAATAACCTCTGGGTTCCAACCTAAATAAAACCTTAGACATACTAACTTTAGCCCACTATTACGTAGCCTTTATTCTATAATTACCCTCTCTAATCCTTACCAATCCACAAGATACACAAGCAGTTGTGAGCTGTCACAAAAGTAGCAACTACCTATCTGTATATTAGATTAAGCTACAAGCATCAAATCATCAGTAGTAAAAAATGAACAAAAATGACTCCCAATTCCACACATAAAGCACTTGGAAGTTGACAATTTATCCTAATAACAAATAAAAGGTGAAGAGATTAAAGAATCAAAAACTCTTTCAGGATTCACAAGAGAGATGATGGCCCAGGTCTAACTGCTACCCTAAAGGTCAAAGAGACAGGTGAATGAATACGCCGTGATTCCTGAGGGGGAATGCCACGGAAAACAGTGCCTGGATATAAAAATCTGAACTGTAACTGATGAACTGTTGGAGGCTCAGTGTGAATAAGTCTGAGAGTTAAAAACAATGGAGCGGGGCAGGCTAGTCATAGGAGTCCTCCACAATTTTGTCAGATTTATTTCCAAGAGCTTGATCAAGTTCTCAAAGGTGAAGGACAGAGTATTTTTGGAGGTGTAGCATCTGTATGATGCTATAATGATGAATATATGTCATTATACATTCGTCCAAATCCAAACAATGTACAAAGCAAAAAATGAAGCTTAAGGTAAACCTTGGACCTTGAGTGATTAGGATGTATCAGTGTAGGTTCAATAATTAAATGTACCACTCTGGAAAGAGATGTTGATAATGAGGGTATGCATGCATGTGGGAGTAGGAGGTATATGGGAAATCTCTGTATCTTCCTCTCAATTTGCTGTAAACCTAAAACTGCTCTAAAAAAAAAATTCAATTATGTACCTGTCAACTCTTAAAGAATCTCAAGAAATATAATTTGAAATGAATTGTATGGATCAATACGAAAAAATGTTTTCATTTAGGTTTTTCATGTTTATCTTTTTTTTTTAAACAGGGAGACAGTATATTAATGAACTTTTAATACTAAATTCCAAAGTTCACAGGCAAATGAAAAACTTTTATAAATCACTACTACCCCTCTCCCCCAAAAAATCCAATTCAAAGTATCGATTAACATCTCTTTGTTTCCAAAAATATCTATTTGGATATGTTTCTGATTTGTTGGTTTTTATTATCTGTGATGGAAGAAATGTGTTGCCCTAAGAGTTTCTGCTGTGTTGTCTTACACTAGACTGGCAATGGGAAAAATATTGTTTAAATCTTCAAACTCACTAATAAAAACTAAGTACAATGTTCTATGCATTGACATTAGTGGCTAAACAAAAACACCATTTATCTTTTGAAATAAAAAGATTAGCCTAAAATAAACAATCCTTTAAGATATTAAATAAACAAAAATTTGGGCAAAAATTCCTGATGTCACAGTTTGCCTGCTTAGGAATCAGTTTCTATATAGTAAAATGTGAATTACCAGGGAAATTTAAGGATCTATTTTCCTCTTGGGGATATTTTTAAAAATTACTATAATTGTTCAAACATCATAAATCTAAATCTAGAGGCAATGCCATCCAAATCTTGATATCTAAATTTTAGAAATATAAAATCTGCCATGCCCACACTAGAAACAAACGTACTGAAATACATACTCAAAATGTAGTACAAAATTATTTGCTCAAGTTGGCCTAGCTTGCTGTAAGTTTACATAGACAAACTAAGCTGATGCAAAAGTATCTAAACATACTAAATATTTTTATGAGAATTAATTTGCTTCAATCTTCACTGATCTGCTTTACTTCAATCTCTCTCTTCACACTTGCTTTAAATAAAGAATCAAAAAGCAAAATAATGCTAAATAATGACTAATGAACATCAGAGAAACTTAAATTTTTTTTTCATTAGAAGGCATTAAAACAAATTTTAAAATCTCATGTCAGCATGTGAAGGTTGTTAAAAAATATGATTTATTTGAGAAACCTGAAAAATGGTTATCTAAATCAATGGTGGCAGGAAAGAATTTAAAAGGCCTAAATGGGACTAATAATACTTTCTTTGAATATCTTCAAAGAGAACTGGGAAACTGGCAAAACACCTGGAATCACTTCTGATAAACAACTAAAAACTGATGCCTAACTTTCTTGGGGGAAAAAACACACAAACACACACACACACAGAGAGAGAGAGAGAGAGAGAGAGAGAGAGAGAGAGAGAGAGAAGCACCTGGGTGGCTCAGTTGGTTAAATGACTGCCTTTGGCTCAGGTCATGATCCTGGAGTCCTCAGACCCAGTCCCCCATCAGGCTCTCTGCTCAGCGGGGAGTCTGCTTCTCCTTCTGACCCTCCCCTTCTCATTCTCTCTCACTGTCTCTCTCAAATAAATAAAATCTTTTTAAAAAATAAGTAAATAAAAAATCTAAGCAAAGTCAGAGAAAGACAACATATGATTTCGTGAATATGTGGAATTTAAGAAGTAAAACAGATGAACATACTGGGGGAAGAAAGATTAAAAAAGGTGAGGGAAGCAAAGCATAAGACTCTTTTTTTTTTTTAAGATTTTATTTATTTACTTGACAGACAGAGATCACAAGTAGGCAGAGAGGCAGGCAGAGAGAGAGGGGGGGAAGCAGGCTCCCCGCTGTGCAGAGAGCCCGATGTGGGGCTCGATCCCAGGACCCTGAGATCATGACCTGAGCCGAAGGTAGAGGCTTTAACCCACTGAGCCACCCAGGAGCCCAAAGCATAAGACTCTTAAATAAGAGACAGAACTGAGGGCTGATGGAGGGAGGTGGGTGGGGGATGGGCAAGATGGGTGAAGGAGGGCACTTGTGATGAGGAATGAGTCACTGAGTTCTACTCCTGAAGCCAATATTGCACTGGATGTTAACTAGAATTTAAGTTTTAAAAAAATCATTCTACATAAATAATCTGTGTGATTAAAAATAATATGGATTCCTCTAGTTGAGAGATTCAATCTTCTATATATGTATTTGTTAACTGTGTCGTTCGAATTTCCAGTACCTTATAATTTCTGATTTTCTCCTTAGAGATTTTAATTTCTCTTAGAATTTGTCACATTTATTTGATATATTTTGAGGCTACGTTACTACATAGATGAGGTTCACGGTGTACGTTTTCATTTTAAGTTATTCTTTTTATCACTTCATTGGGATCTTCTTTAACCCTATTTTAACTTGGAAAGTCTAATTCTTCTCTCTACATAGTTTCATCAGTTCTTACTTCATAATATTTGTTCTCTCATCTCTTTATTTCAATCTTACTGTGCCCTTCAAATTTAGGTGTCTCTTTTACATAGCATTTAGTGTAGCATTTAGTTTTACATAGCATAAAGTTTTTTACATTACATAAATTTAGTTTTAATTTTTAAATAAAACAACCCAAAGAGATTTGGTCTTTGAACTGGTAAATTTAATCTGTCTTAATTTACTGTTAATTTATAAATGAGACATTTGGATTTATTCTCATCATGCTGTATTTAACTATTTACCCTGATTTTTCTGTGGCTCTTCACTTCCTCCTTTCCTCCTGTTTATAGATTGAATTTTAAGACAGACTGAGTTTTCTTTCCTATTGTAGATCTGAAAGTAGAAACCCTATTTCTATTTTTTAATGATTATGATAAAAATTTTAGAATGCATACATGATTTAAAGGACAAAGCTAGTTAATATTGTTACACAGATAATGGAAAACCTTATATTGCTTTATATTTTACCAATACTCCACCAAAACCTGGGTTACATTATTCTTTTACAGATTTTTATTTCCATCTTTCTAAAACCTCCAAATTAGTCTCATTTTTCCATTATTATTACTGTATTATACAGTTAAGCCTAGCTAAGATTTCCCTATATTTAGGATTTCTCTGATACTACGACTTCTTTCCTCATATTTTATTCAACTCTTCATTTAATTCTCTTTTTTATTTCTCTGTGGAGGAGACGGGGAAGAAGCATCCTATACCATGGTTAGAATTCTCAGGGGAACAACTCCTGTCCAACATAAAGAGCCCAGGCGAAGACAAAGTTTCTGGAGATTTCTCCATATAACTATCCAGAAGGACAATTACAACACTCTAAGACAATTATAATACTCACCACCTTCCCCCTCCCCACTAACCAGTAACTAGGTCCCAGAGGCCAGCAATTTTTCCATCACCACCGCTAACCAGTTGATAAAAGTTGAGCTCACAGGTTTAATTCTCTGGTTTTATATTCCCACTCCTTTTCTGACCCTTTGTGATTTCAATACTTTATAAGCTGTGCATCTAAAGTAATATTTTCATATATTTTTATCTAAAATAATGTTGATCTAAAATAATGTGCTGACAGAGGATTTTCAATTTATTTAGTCTATCATATTGTTAGAACCAGAACTCCCTTCTGAGTTATCTTACTACTTTTTTTTTAAATGTAACCATTTGAAGCAAGTTTCAAAATAAAAAAACTGATTAACCCTCAACTCATGTCAGGTAACTAATTTTCCGGTGTTTTTACAACTGCCCCTCCATTTCCAGAGGCATTTTCATTGGACCCAGGGTAAAGATCTATATTTTAACCAATGTTCCAGAAATATTAAGTCTTTGTATAGTATGATTGAAAAAGTAACCTAAAATGGAGAATTTAAGTGTAAAAGATAATGTAGATTTGGGGCTCAGTCTATTTAATGACCTCTTTACACTATTTAAAAAAAATCAAAATGAATCCCATTATCTCAAAAATAGTAGTTCATAAGAAAAAACAGTATTTTTTTTCCTTTTACTGGACAAATCTGATCCTTGTTTTGCTAAATGCTGTTCAGAGACGTAATATTTTAATACAATTATGTTCATTAGAAAATTAAACTTTCTTACTATGATAAAGACCCTTATTATTTAGCCTACATCTACATTTCCCGGTTTTTGTTCTACCAATTCAGGCTTGTAAGTATCTTTAATATAGTTACTATAGTCACAGGGTAAGAGAGTGGGGTAGACGTGAAAGTGCTGAGGAATAATTTCAAAACACAAATGCATGGTCTCTTCTCTGAAGATTATAATTTGGTAGGTTTGTGACAGCACCCACACAAATAATTTTTCCGTTTCTCAGATTTTAAAAAACACTGTTCTAATGTTATTTTTCACAATGTATTATAATTTATTTGCTGTCTATCTCATCTAACAAACTCTGACATCCAGGAAAGGTAGGGTGTTTACTTTTGTATGCACGGTAATAACTGTATTTTTTAAATAGGTATTTCTGAAGTTAATAAATGAATGCTATAATTCTAATGAAAAGAATTCCAGGTACCCTGATAAATGTGACAGAAAAAAATTTTTTTTCAAATGATTACAAGGTCAGCTCCTCTAATCAGTAGTTACTTCCCTTCTAGGGGCTCTGAGAAACCTCTAGATACATATTTCAGATTCTGTAAGTAGATCTATAGTTAGATCTTTGTACTGGAGAGTAGAGTCCACGGAGCATACATGCGTATGCTGATCAGTGTCACAGCATTCTAGGGATCCAGAATGTACTAAATATCACTTCACTGCTGGTCTCACAGACGTTTCATACCACCACACCTTTCTAATGCTGACACACCCTTTCTAACATCTTCCAACAAGCTTTTATTTGCAATCCAGCATTTCAGAGTTACACAGAATCAAGCGGCTAGTTTTGTTTTTATTTTCTGCAAATTAGATCCATCCGTTGGGCAGATCCATCTTTCTGTATCCATTAATCCATCAGCCACCTAACCATCTGTCCATCTATCTGCACATGGAAGTTGGGTTAATGTCTTATATCCGAGTTAAACAGCTTTTGGTTGTTTGGGAAAAAAAAAATCTGTCTTCATTTGTGGAAGAGTTTTTGGCTGGATATAGAACTCTGGGTTAAATTTCTTTTAGCACTTGAAATGTGTCAGTGGCTCCACTGATTTTTGGCCTGTATAGTTAATGAGAATTCTGCTGTTATCTTTATCTTCCACTTTCCATAATTTCTTTCCCTTTGCCTTCAAGATTTCACTTTGTCTCCACTTGTTTCACAAGATCTCACTTATTCGGCTATGATACAATTAGGTATTTTTGGTCTGCTTTTGATTTTGTCTTGTTTGAGGTTCTGTGAGCTTCTGGTATCTGTGATTTGTTATCTTTCATCAGTCTTGGAAAGTTTTTGGTGTTTATCTCTTCAAATATTTCTTCTGTCCTTTTCTCTCTTACTTCCACATAGCCAACTACAAGGGTATTTGTTTAATGTTATCCAACATATCTTGGCTACTACGTTCTGTTTTTCCCTCCTACTCTCTTAATGTTTCATTTTGAATAATTTTTATTGACCTAACTCCAAATTCAGTTAGTTTTTTCTTAGATTATATCCAATTTGCTAATGAGCACATCAAAAAGTTTTTCATTTTTGATATCAAGATTTGTATTTTTAGTATTTCCACTTTATTTTTTAAAAATACTTTCAATCTCTCAACTGAAACTCTTCGTCTTTTCAGGCATGTTGCCTACCTTCCCACCATATACTTTAACATGATAAACAGTTATTTTAAGATTTGTCTCATATCCTAACACCCATAAATCTACTGATTTGAGTCTTGGTAATGGAATGTTTATTCTTATTTGTAGTCACATACTTTTTTATTAAACATAAGTGATCATGTACAGAACAGTAGATACTGAAGCAAATGTTATTTCTGCTTAGAAATAAGTACACTCTTTTCCTGTCAGGCCATTCATGTGAGGGGATTAATCAATTTAGTCAATGTTCAAACCACATTTTAGTTTTAGTTATTAAACTCACTATTAAGTGTACCACAGGCTTCAACTCTTTCCAGCGATGAGCTATCATTACCTTGTACTTAGTGTGATCTGGGTCAACAGAAATTTTTCTCTGTATTCCTGTTCTTCTCTTACCTTTTTACTAGTTCCTGCCTATGAGCCAAAGAGAGGGTCCTTCTCCATGCTACTTTCCCTCTGTGAGTGGTAGATGATTCTAACTTGTTCTGGGTTTTTTGTTTTGTTTTGGGGTGGTTGTCATTTTGTGTGTTTTTGGTTTTGTTTTGTTTTTTTTTGCGTTGTTTTTGTTTTTTTTGTGGTAGGATTCTGTTTGGAACAGAGGACTCAGTTCTTCTGGTTCATCATGAGTCTTAGGAAGGGTTCATATGTCTGAGCTTCCAGTACGGGGGTCTTCTTAGCATTCCAATCCCTCACCATTGTGGCAGCCAAATTCTACACAGCATCTGATGCACATTTTAGGCAAGGGAGGGTTTCATGTCACTTCATCAGTGGTAGTAGATCTCTGGTTTGTACTGATGCAGGATCCTGGGCCCAAGAAGCTTTCTTGCTCCTCTTCCAATAGCTTAAAAAGTTTCTGCTCTGTAAGAGCAGAGAGGAAGGATCCAGAGAAACGAAGTTTTGTGCTGGTCTTTCAGTAGGGACTGATTACTTTGTGAACTCCTGCGTGCCTGATGTGGGCTACTGCCCTGACCCATTCATTCTTGTTAGCAGCCAGTAGAGGGAGATGGAGAAGAGTACATGAGTTAAGTGTGCACTCCCCTTGTATTTCGGGCATACAGATATGCCAACCCATACTTGGTCTTTAAGAATGCATTACAATTTTAGCTCATTTCTTCTTACCAGCTTCTATGGTGGCTACTTCTTCCTCTTGTGGTCTGCAAATGGTGAATAGTTCATGTGTCCCATCTTTCCTTGGAGGGGCTTGTCATTCCTTGGAATTCAGTTCCCATGCCTTGAGACCTCAGCTCTCTGACAGGGGTCAAGAAAAGTTATAATTTTGTAGCTCATACAGCTTTTTTTGTTTTTAAGATGAGAGTAACATTTTTTGGTGGTTTTCTACATACAAAGCAGAAGTAGAACTCCCAAAGTGCCTACCTTTTGATAATATTTTCTTATCACATCTATGAAACACGCATCCTAAATTCTTGCATTCTTAAAAAAAAAAACTACATTGATTCTGCCTGGTGCAGTATTCCTTTTCATTAATACCAGTCTATAATAGTAATAGCTCCATCTTCCCTTCTTCACATTGTAGTAGCATTTTTTAAGTATTCCGGCTAGAAATTTTAATATATATCCTGGCCAACAGTATACAATCAGTTGGCTGTCACACTGACATCAGTATCACTATATAGCCAGTTAGAAATAAAGTCTGATAAAATGACTAGGGAAAAGAATAAATACAAGGCAATCAATTCTAAGCTGATGGAAAGCAAAGAAAAATATTTTGTCAGCAATATCTCAGGTATCTTCATTGGATTAGTAATGTGAAAAAGGTATTTACCTAGTTGTCTGGCATCGTAAAAAAAACTGACAGGGAGACTTAGCAAGAACTAAAAAGAGTGAACTGGTGGTGAGGAAAAGAAATCAGGAAATAGATGTGTAAACTGTGGGGAAGAAACCCAAACATGGGTTTGAAAATGACTGGTACGGACTGAGAGGCAGGCAGAACTAGAGAAAAAAACAGAAAGGAAAGGAAGAGGAAGAAGGGAAGGAGACAGAGAAAGACAGGAACTGACAGAAGAGAAGGAGGGAGATAAGAAAAGGTAGAGAAAAGGAGAAATAGGAAGAAAGTGAGAAAGAGAAGGAAGAAGAAAGAGGAGGGAGGGAAGAGAAACAAAAGGAAGGGAAAGCAATTGACAGAGAAAAAGAGCACTAGAGAGAGAGCATGAGCAAGTGAGTACAGGCAAAAAAGAAGTTTCTGAGATGCTCAACTTCTTTCTATACTCATAGATGGTTTTATAATAGTAGAGTCTAGGTTTTCAGACTCATGTATGAATTATTGAAAAAAATCCCACATCTTACCAAAACTGTATTTAGTCATAAAAGAAAATATTTTCTTTACAACCAAATTTATCTTATTTTTTCATTGAACACCGTACAATAACTTATTTAAAAATGAATCCACCCATTAAAGCATTTAGCTAGAACCTAATTTTGACCAGTAATGGCCATTCATTGACTCTCAACCATCTATATCCACTCTCCTTTTCCCCCAATTAATTAATCAGGTAGATTCAAAGCCTTCTACTTTTCTACTTAAAAAGAATACTGAAAAACTACCATCTCATAAATTTTTAACTCAGTATCTAAAAATTTTCATCACATAAATATTTGCAAGTCATTTGTATCACTATTACATACTGACATTTTAAAATATGAATTCAGTGTATCTAATGACATCTAAACGCTAGAGAGATTTGATATTCAACATCATCTTTAAACAAACAAAAATACCTGAATAACCTATTCTTCAATAATGGAAAACCTTTACATAATCTTTTCCTTGAATTTATATTTACTTTCTCCTTGAAAAATAAAATTCATCCAACTGATTTCATGCAGTCTTTTAATACTACTTATTCTCTCTTCTCTGGAAAAAAAAAATAGGTGTGTATTTATATAAATTCCCTTTCCTTTGACCAAAATGCTCTAATTTTAAGAAATCATTTCCATATGAATTATCATTAAAATTAGTTGTATACAACTGATATATACAACACATTTTGATAATTATGTTATTAAACAAAAGTAATAATGTTGAAAATGTATGTCTTCACAAGATGGTTGTGGCATCCCCTCTCCCTGAGCCCTTCTGTTGCCATTTTGTTCTGGTAACTGTAAATAAATATTATATACTCTTAGGATGCTATTCTTATTGTTCAGCATTAAATCTATTCCTATTGTTCATTTATTTCCATAGATATAGTCACAGATATGGAAGGTTTCCTGTTTTAAAACCCAAGTTTATGCCAAAAATCATATAGTAATCTATCATCAAAAAATACTTTTAATGATCTGTCATTTTGATTAGACCATTCTTCAATTTTATTGAATATAAAGATTTGGAATCACGTATCTGTTACTTAATAATTAAGAGTAATTGAAAGTAACAATTCTTGCAAAGAACTAAAATGGTTTTACCAACATCAAATCAAATATACAGGGCCACAATCCTTTATCCCAAGCACTTAGAAAAGATTAAGTTTTATAATTCTTAATTTTCCTGATTTTGAAAGGAAGTTTGCTTCATATTATGCAATACTCCCCTAAGGTCTATGTCAGCATCCTGTATGCAGACAGATAGGTAGGATATATCTTTATCTATGTGCTTTAGATCTGATGTCATCAAATGAGCAACGAATTTCTGGTATTCAAAGCTTTCTGGATTTTTCATACTGCAGATACTGGAGTATGGATCAGTATTAATTATACCTATTATTAACATATTCTCAGAAAGGTTGCAAAAATCCCAGATACTGTAATTTTAATATAACTTAGCCAGCAAAGTGTTTTAAGTATGCTATTTTACTTTTGCTTTTGTGCTGCTTTGTTTTAAATGTATTTTTTGTCAAAATCTGAGAGCATAGATTTAGTTCATCAACTTACGTATTAGAAAGATTTATTGTCAGATTATCTTTTTGAATTCAAATTAAAGTGTTAATATGCATCCCTATAAATTATGAATCTCTAACAGATAAATGGATAAATAGGAGACAAGGTTTATTGCCCAACTGAAATAACAAGATCCACATTCAGTACATAGTGCTAATGGGCTCTTTGCTTTGCTTCCACCAGTGGGACTAGAGAATAAGGAACAATGCATTTTTTTTTTTTTTTTGGACAATACTCAGAAGAAGTCCTTTAAAGAAAAAACTTCACTTCCACTGTTTCACTCAACCAATATCTAAAGTAAAAGCACTATAATGTGGTATAAAATATACTTTCTTTAATGCTACGTTTCACTCTTAAACAAAGAATGATAGGCAGTTACACTAGTAACAAAACTTAGAACCATCCCTTAGTTTGATAATCCTGAGGTTTTTACAGCCTGGAACAATGCACCATATTAATATTCATGATGATGTGAGGTATGCTTTTCTTTTGGAAAATAGGGGGAGGAAAAAACGATTGTAAAAGTTGAAGTCGAAAGGAGAATAGGCATGACACCTCCAAGTGTCAATGTCAGGCATATCAATTGACACATGAAATTCTGGGATCCAAAACTGGATTTAAGCTTCTATACACACCTGCAATACTTTTAGTGTTCCATCAGATGTTCTTACTCCAGTCTGAAGACTTTTGCTTTACATTAAATGAAAAGCATTATGTGTGTCTTTCCATACATGAAGATTTTTTAAAACATGCGTCTAAAGGTACTGGAGTAATTTTATGTAGATTTTTTTTTTCTGTGCTTTCATACAAGTGGAAGCCATTGAAGGTGATACAGTTGGCTGTATGTACACTGCTAATTTATATCTAGTGATTTTTTATAGATGGAAGATGATTAGAGTCTTGATAATGGGAAATGGCCTTTATTCATTCAATACCATACAATTTCATAGAACACTGTATTAATCAGCCATTGCCACCACCGAACTGCTGGATAATAAACCATTCCAAAATTTAGTAGCACAGAATCTTCATTAATTCTCAAAGAATAAGGGATAGCTTAGGGTTGGCTGATTTCAGTATAGCTTGTTTACATGTCTGGAGGTTGAATGATTTGGCTTGGACAAGTAGATTATTACTCTGAGTGTCTTTCTGCCTTCCCCACCTGGGACTAGCAGCTAGCTTCAGCACGTTCTCCTCATGGTGATGACCCAGGAGCAAGAGCAAGTAAGCTCAACTGTCCCAGCAAATTTCAAACTTCTAGTCAATGTCAACTTAACATCACTTGGGCCAAAGCAAGTTACCAAACAGTCAAGAGTGGGGTTTTTTCCCCACCATGACAAAGCACTCTTTTATGGCAAAGCACACAGATACAGGAAGAGGTCAAGAATTGAGACCATTAATGCAATTAATTATCAATGTTAAAATCTAAAACAAATCTTTCAGCATTACAACAGCTTAATATTGATTAAAAGAGACTAATTAAATTGGCTCTGATGTTAAAGTAAAATTAGCAGAATCTAAAATGTGGTTTATATACCTTAAGATTAATTCAGAACCACTAGTAGAGGAAGAAGTGACTTAAAATTTTAACAGTTGTAAGCATTATATTTATGCATTAGAAGGTTACAAACAGGTAATAATCAATAAATGGAAAGAAAGCTGGTTTAGATAGGCTTCCAAGTTCCTGGTTTACATTAGTGACAGGGCAATCTATATTCTATCTTAACATAGGATCACAAGAGGTGGAGGGAGACTGGTCACAATTCAATTAAACCCCTTAAGAAAATATTTAACCAGAATATATAATCAATATCTGTAACTCAGATACTACTGGCCAAATTTATACTTTCTGCAGCAGCACTTGAGAATACACAGCAACTTCTTCCATCTTCATTTTAATTCTCTCACTAAAGAAATAACCTGTAACTTATATGATTCATCACTCTACTGTGTTCAGTATATAAAAAGAAATCTAACCTTGCAAACAGAATGTGAAAATACCAAATAAATGTTTAAATTCAGAAAATTCAATTTTCTAACATGGGGTTTTCAAAATATTTAAAGTATTTTATATGACGGATTTTCAATAATCTACAACATTAGGTCACACATAGAAGCCAACTTTTTAAAACCCCAATGAGGAAAAACACATTTTCTGGAACTCTTTCATTAAATCACGTATTAGGGTATAAAAACTGTCTTCCCCTATGGAGTAAATATTTGAATAAACAACGGCAGTCTTGCTTTACTCTAGCACTGGACTTATTCTAATCATTTCCTTAAATATAACTCATCCTAACTGTAGGTGCTTACCCAAATAAATAAATAAATAAATAAATAAATAAATAAATAAATGACACAGCTGAACCTGAAAACTTACTGAACCGTGCGGAATGGAAACAACAAAAACTGAATACTTTTTTTTTTTTTTTTTTTAATTATTTGACAGGCAGAGATCACAAGTAGGCAGAGAGGCAGGCAGAGAGAGAGGGGGGGAAACAGGCTCCCTGCTCAGCAGAGAGCCCGATGTGGGGCTCGATCCCAGGACCCTGAGATCATGACCTGAGCTGAAGGCAGAGGCTTATCCCACTGAGCCACCCAGGTGCCCCAAAACTGAATACTTTTGATAAAGTCTCAATCTTTCACAAAGAAAAACTTGAGACTACCATTATCTGTTCACTTATAACTGCCAAAACATCAGTCAATTTTAAAAAGTTTCCACGGAAGAGGCATCTCAGTGGCTCAGTCAGTTAATTATCTGCCTTTGGCTCAGGTCATGATCCCAGAGTCCTGAAATGGAGCCCCACACTGGGTTCCCTGCTTGGCAGGGGAGTCTGCTTCTCCCTCTCCCTGTGTCCCTCCCACTGCTTGCGCTCTCTTGCTCTATCAAATAGATGTTTAAAATCTTTTTTTTTTTTTTTTAAGAAGTTTCTATGGAAATATCTTCAAAGTCACCAAGAGAAATAAACTATTTAATGGTATTTTCTATAAATGTTTATATGTTAAATTTTTAGCATTTGTTTAGTTTACATTTTTTCCATCTTTTTAAAAAACTTTGTGACTTGGAAAAATAGCCTGCATACAGAAGAGTCCATACAACATATGTGAAGTTTCAAACTCCACATAACTAGTACGCTAGATACAAATAAAATATTCCTAAATCTTAAAATCCTGTATGACACATTTTTTTCCTCCATCTGACAGTAAGCACTATAATTAAATACACAGTAATTATTCCCCTTTCTTTTCTTTATGGTTGAATTACGTATCTGTGTGGCCAATGAATATATTCCTAAACAATAGTTTGTTTTGCATGTTTATAAACAGAATTATACCATGTGTTCTTCTGTAACTTCCTTCCATTCAACATTATGCTCACTATTCATCTATATGGATTCACGGAGCTGCAGTTCATTTATTCCCACCGCTGAATGTTTCACAGTATAAATGTACAAACAATGCTATTATAAACATTACTTAAATATGTATGTCTCTAGGGCAGAGATTTCTAGAACTTCAGAGTGCATAGTCATCTGGGAGCCTGCTAAAAAGAAAAAAGAGGTTCCTGGGGTCCACCTTCAGAAATTCTGATTCAGTAGACTTCTTATCAGCTCCTAAGTGATCCCGATGCTGACTGCTGTGCAGACTGCATTTCGAATATCAAGGCTGTAGGGTGTAATTATCATTTTCTTATTTATTTGAAAGAGTTCTTCATGAAATCTGAATACTAATACTTTGTCACTTAGAGGTATTCTAAGTATCTTTCCCCAATTAGCGACTTCTTAATTATTTTTTCAGGTGTTATTTGATGAACAAAAGTTTTTAATTTTATTGTAGACAAACTTATGATTTATAATTTTTTATCTTAAAGCCTTCCCTAACACAAGATCATGAAGATATTCTCTCTCGTATTATCTTCTAAATACTTCAGGAGTGTTGCTATTCACATTTAAGTCACCTGGTCAATGGATTTTGTATATTTAATGAGGTAGAGCTAAAATTTCTAAAACAACTGTCAGAGTATAAAAATTCTCTATTTCCCAAACAACCATCTTTGCTGGGTATCAAATGTCAGTACATCTGTGAGTCTGTTGCTAGCTCTGGTCCACCAGTCTATTAATCTCGTGCCAAAATAAAACTGTTTTTATTTACCATTGTTTAACTTTGTTTCAAATGCATCCCCTGTAAAAAGTATATTACTACATTTTAAAGATTTTAACTAGTCTGTTAATCCCAGCCTTTTCTACTTGGAAAGAATAAGCCATTTCCATTTACCATAATTAGATATATTTGAATCTCCATCAGCTTTTCTGTTTTTTAATTACTCCAAACATTTTATGTTATTTTTCTCTTTCCTCTCCTGTTTTTTTGGGTTAAAAATAGTCTATTCCTTTCCCCCACACCACTGTAAGTTTGGATTTTGTACTTTGGCTCTATTATTTTCTTGGCTTCCTAAGAAATCATATATTTCATACTTCCCAAGTGTTTCTAGTGCTTACTCAATATTAGTTTCAAAAACTGAATGATGATCACATCTATTAAACTAGTAACACCTGAAAAGATGCCTAACTTTAATTATCTCCGCATTTAAAGGCATGGGGCTGGATCAGTCAAAGGAGCACACAACTCTTGATTTCGGGATTGTAAGTTCAAGCCCCACATTGGGTGCAGAAATCACTTAAAAATAAAATCTTAAAAAAAAAGAAAAAAACCTCAAACTCAAATAATCAATCAATCCGCATTTAACAAAAATATAAAATTTCCTGTAAAGTCCATTTTTAAAAATACCTTGTAGTTACAATGCTACTTACAGGCTGTAAGACAAGGCACATAAATAGAGGAAAGATCCACTAGGTACTTCAAAGTTGTTTTTAGAGTTTAGCACTCCCAAAAGTGGATTGTATGACAAAGTAATACAATACTTTGTTTCTTGAATAGTATTGGCTTTATATGCATGTCACTTCAATTTGAGTTCACTCAAATTATTTGGAAACTTGAAAATAGAATATCTTAATATTCATTCCCTGCTCCCTTACTTACAATAGATAATATTCATAAGTGCTATGGCACTAATCCAAATTTATTAAATAAATATTCAGAAATTTATTTAAATGTGAAGGAAAAGATATCATTCCCACTGGCAGCTGCTGTATAAAAGACAAGGCAGATTTATAAAACTAGCAAGCCTAAAACTTTTCTCCCATTACTTAAATATGATGGGAAAATAGAACAGAAGACATCTCCAGCACTTACAAATCTACCTTACTCAAGTTTCTCCATGTTAACTTTAAAAAATGAATTAAATTAGGTTTCGTAGCCCCTTAAACTAAACACCAGCTTCTTAAATTGAAAGGAATTAATAATATTTTGGGGTGGGGGGAATAGAAGAGAGATCTAAAAATACTCTAAACTTGTGTTTTATATAGCATAAATTTCCATCTTTTCGAATCAAGCCTAATTTTTAAAGAAAAAAATATATTGTTCTAAATAAAGAAAAAAGCTTATTGGCCTCCTCAAGAAATGCTGTATCTATCTATCTGTGGAAAGACACCTGCAAAACTATTAATAAGAGCACCTCTGAAGAAGCAGTGTAATGATGCATGGTGAATGAGAACGTGAGCTTTATGAGTTAACAACTGAAAGCTAAGAATGAGGATATAATCTTGTACTATTTGTAAATTAAATATACACAATTTTAAATGATTACATCAATTTTTAAAACTAGAAGATATGTATATAAAATAGCCTCAAATAGCTGTACTCAGAATCAAGAAGTCTTTATGGAAGAAGCTTTACAAAAACTCTTCTGAGTTGGGGCACCTGGGTAGCTCAGTCAGTTAGCATCTGACTCTTGTTTTTGGCTCAGGTCATGATCCTGAGGTTGTGGGATTGAGCCCTGCACTGGGCTCTATATTCAGTGCAGTCTGCTTGTCACTCTCTCTCTACTCCTCCCCATGCTCGCTTTTATCTTTTTTCTTTTTTTTTTAAGATTTTATTTATTTATTTGACAGAGAGCACAAGTAGGGGGAGCAGCAGCCGGAGAGAGAAGGAGAAGCAAGCTCCTTGCTGAGCAGGGAGCCCAATGCGGGGCTCAATTCCAGGACCCCAGGATCATGAACTGAGCCAAAGGCAGCCACTAAACCAACTGAGCCACCCAGGCACTGCCTCCCTCTTTATTTTTTAAAGATTTCTCTCTCAAATAAATAAATAAATAAAATCTTTAAAAAAAATTCTTCTGAGTAAAAATTTTCAGAGTTAACATGAGTCACGTATAAAGAACAATGAAGCCAATCGTGAGGACTTAAAACAGAAGCAAAGGAATGTATATTTATTCTTTAAGCAAAAAGAAGCACCTGTAAGAGTAAAAGAAGTAATACAGATATTTAAAAATAAATGTATCAACAACAACAAAACAAAATTCTTTTAAAAATTAAGTTATTATTATACCAATGACAAAAAACTACAGTCTTAAAAAATGAGAAAACAAATGATGTTTTTATGCATATGAACTATTTAGCTTACAGAGAGTAACAAAGAGTTTACAGTAACTAAAACTAAAAATGCTAACTGGTAACAGAGTTAAAGAAGATATTTCAAAATTCCTGTTTGTTCTAGAAACAGTATTCCTTCCCAGTGAATATGTTATTGGCATAAATACCACTCCTAAATCGGAATAATACTAACCTTACCTTTGATTTACATCACTAACTTTTGGGGTAATAAACTATTATTACTTTAAAAAGAATGCCTTAAGAGTTCCCATATTTTGGGCACCTGGGTGGCTCAGTCATCAAGCGTCTGCCTTCAGCCCAGGTCATGATCCCGGAGTCCTGGAATCAGAACTCCCTGCTCAGCAGGAAGCCTGCTTCTCCCTCTCCCACTCCCCCTGCTTGTGTTCCCTCTATCGCTGTGTCTCTCTCTCTGTCAAATAAATAACATAACATTACATAACATAAGTATGCATATTTCCTATCTGTTATAATCATTTCAGTTTTAAAAATTGCAAGATGCTTCAAGTTATTATGCAAGCCAACTCTGATATTCCCTTAAAACCACAGATTGCTGAGTTCAACCTCATCTTATAGGGCTCTCCCAAACTGGCTTTAGAGAAGAAAACTGGAGAGAAATTGTTTTCTTACCTTTTTCTACTTATTCTTTTTAAAAGATTTTATTTATTTATTTGACAGAGAGAAATCACAAGTAGGCAGAGGCACGTAGAGAGAGAGAAAAGGGCTCAGCAGGCTCCCTGCTGAGCAGAAAGCCTAATCCGGGGCTTAATCCCAGGACCCTGAGATAATGGCCTGAGCAGAAGGCAGAGGCTTAACCCACTGAGCCATCCAGGTGCCCCCCTTTTTCTACTTATTAAGAAAACATCATGTAGTAATCAAGTAACAGACAACAAACACTCATACTTTCAACTTTACATTAAAAATATTATCCTGTCTTCTGGTGAAAGCATGTTTCAGATAATCTCAATACTTAAGATTTTTTACATGGTTTAAAATAAAACTCAAAGCTTTTTTTCTCAGTGTTAATCACAAAAAAAGTAGTTTAAAACTAATGGTCTACTATTTTCAAGGAGGATTTGATATTTTAAAAGAAATGCTTATGAACTTTTACCATACTTCAAGAGATTTTTTCATGCTATACTCTCCAATTAAAAAAAAACAAACAAACCCAAGAACTAGACATATTTTTATATTATAATAATAGGTAAATGAGTAAATGATAAAGTAAAAGAGAGAGAAACGAATTACTTGTACCAAATAGAAATACATTATCTAAATGAAGGTTAAGTAGGGAAGCTGAATTAGCAAGATGTGTCACTACCCAGTAGGTAGGATCCACAATGCCCTTGAAACAGGGAGTCAAAACATAATTGTGGGTAGCTTGCTTACTCATTCATTGTCTATTTCTTCTAACTCCAAAAGCAATGCTTAAAAATGTGCAACCCACTCCTAATGTCAAATTCATCATCACAAATGATATTTATTAAGCAATCTCAGGAATATGACCCTGTACTTCTCCGAGTAGCAAAATAAATGGTACAGTTAAAGAGTGATGTTTTACAGTTTAAAGAAAAACATTTAGACAATAGTCTACAATCTAAGAAATGTTGCAATTCTAAATGAAAATGATACAACATAAGTCATTGTTTTTCTAATATGTTTTAGTAATAAGATGCATGTTTCAATCAGTAAAAGACAGAATTAAAGAAAGTGAATAAAGTAAGGACTATTGGCTTCATTAATGCTTGCCTGGATACAAAATACCTATTTCAAAGCCAGAAAAATTATGTCCTTAACTCATATGAAACTGCATTGTGCTGGATAAGGCCAATGTCCTCGGCATCCATTCCTACCACCTTATTAAAGCCTATGGAGGATGGAAAGTTAAAAACTGTATTGCCCAGATCCTCTTAAAGTTATGCTTCCAGATGTGAATGAGTTTCCAGCACAGGGAAGCACTTATGTAAGATCTGAAAGATAGAAACTTGGTGGTCATTCAGCTTTGGATATTTCTGTTGCAAGCGTCACTGTAAGGATGTGGAGGTTTTCTAATGTAATTTTTCAATGTCCAGTCTCTAGCTTTGTATCAGTTACCGTAAACAATTTCTGATCTCTTTATTATAGCAATAGCATAACCTACCTGAACTCAACATATCTTGATCTGGATTGGATAAGAAGGAAAGAACATCTCTCTTGGTCTACTGATACTTATGGTGAGATAAGAATCATTATAAGAGGTTCAGCCTATAGATCTCTAACCCTTCCAACAAGTAAGTTTGGGTAACAATGTTAAGTACACTGGCAATATAGGATATTCTGGTCTGAAGTTGAAGAAACTTGACAAATATTTAACTAGACCCACCAAAAAGAAAAAAGAGAGAAAACACAAAAGACCAGTTAGCAATGAAAGATGGGACACTACTACTAACACTACAAAAATTAAAAGAACAATAAGAGAATGTTTGAGCAACTTTATTACAACAAATTAGAAAAATTAAATATACAAATTCCCAGAGAGGAAGTCACTACCAAAACTGAGTTAAAAAAGAAACAGAAAATCTGAATGAATTTTTAAGAAGAAATTAAATTATGTATTTAGAATATTCTCATGAAGTCCAAGTCCAGACAGTTTCACTGATAAATTCCATCAAATATTTAAAGAAGAGGGCCACTTGGGTCACTCAGTTTGTTAAATGCTGCCTTTGGCTCCGGTCATGGTCCCAGGGTCCTGGGATCAAGCCCCTCTTTGGGCTCCCTGCTCAGTGGGTAGTGTGCTTCTCCGCTCCCTCTGCCCCTTCTCCTGCTCATGCTCTCTCTCTTGCTCACTCTCTTGCTCAAATAATAAATAAAATCTTTTTTAAAAAATTTAAAGATGGAAGTAATACCAACCCTTTACAAACTCATTCAGTAAATAAATACTTCCCAACTCATTCTATAAGGCCAATAGTACTTTGCTATCAAAGCCAAAAAACATCATAAGAAAGTTACAAATACCACAAAAATACTTAAAACATTAGAACACTCAATTCTGTAACATATTAAGAAGGATTTTATACCATGGCTAAGAGAGATTTTTTCCCAGGAATGGAAGGTTTGTTTAGCATTCAAAACCACAACAATAATGAACTATCCCCGATTATTATAATAATGGACATAAAACTACAAGATTACCTCAACAGACATAGAAAAAGCATTGACAAAATCTAACACTCATTCATAATAAATACTTTTAGCAAACTAGGAATAGGAAATTTACTCAACCTGATAAAGGTATCAACAAAAATCTTAGAGCTAATATCACACTTAACTGTGAAGAACTGAATGTTTTCTCCATGATGTATGGAAGTTCCTTCTGCCACTTCCATTTAACATTATACCTGGGCTTTTAGCTCATACAAGTAAGCAAGAAGACATTAGCATAGTAAAGGAAGAAATTAAATTATTTTAACTCACAGATACCTTGATCCTAAATATAGAAATCCCACGAAATCCACAATAAAACTAAGAGGAAAAAATACACAAGACCAGCAAAATTGTAGGATGCAAGATCAATATACAAAAGTTAATTCTATTTCTGAACTTTAGTAACAAACAATTCAAAAATAAGATTAAGAAAATTCCATTCACAATACATTTCAAAGTAATAAAATACTATATGTCCACTGGAATTTAAATAAAAACTTGGAAAAAAATTTTTTAAATTAAAAAAAGTAATAAAATACTCAGGAATAAATTAAACAAGACAAGTTCAAGACTTATGTACACTAGGAATTATAAAATAATGATTAAAATGATTTTTTAAAAAAGATCAAATTTATGATTATAGATATAAAAATACCAGCAATAACACCTATTTATCATTATGTGCAAAAAAGGTTTATTCTACAAACACAAATATAATTCAATATCAGAAAATGTATATACATAATTCATATCAATAAATTAAATCATATGACTGTATCAACTGTGGCTATACAGGCACTTGATGAAATACTGAAGTTGCGCCTAAGAAACAATAAAATGAAATCTTCTGAACTTAATAAAGAGTATTTTCCAAAAGTAGATATCCTAGGATCGCCGGGGTAGCTCAGTCTGCTGAGCATCTGACTCTTAGTTTTAGCTCAGGTCATGATCTCAAGCTGGTAGTCATGAGATTGAGCCTTGGTCAATCCTTACTCAACGTGGAGAGGACTCTCTCCCTCACACCTCCCCTCACCAGCGCAGGCGCTCTTTCTCACGCTAATAAATAAATCTTAAAAAAGAAAAAAAAAAAAAGATACCCTACAAAGTGAAAGACTGAAGCCCATTCAACTACATGAAACAGATGAGGAAAGTAACTATCACCAGTATCATAGAAACACTGCATTGTAAGAAGAGAAGGCATTAAACCACTGGAAAAGAAAAACAAACATCATTTCGGCCACTATCAAGTATAAATAGATAACTCAAAGACTTCACCAAAAAAAACCACTAGATTTAATAAAAAACATTTATAAAGAGCCTAGATATAATACATATATCTAAATATTAAAAATTTTTATTTACTTTTAGCAAACAGTACTTAAAATAAGGAATAGAAAAAATAGAACCAAAACTCAGACATAGAAAAAAATTAACCAGAAAGATCTCATACCTAAATGAAGTAAACGATGAAATCTCATTGTAAGATAAAAATAATCACAACAAACGGAAAACTACCCCATATAACTATGTGGGAAGATGTACTATCTTAATAATGCCAGTAGTTCCAAAATTAACAAATAAATAAAATGTAATTCAGAGAAGAATCCCAAAAGAATTTTTCTAGAATTGGAAAAAGATAAATTTTAAAGCACACATGGAAAAGCAAATGCAAAAATTAAGTAAGAAATACATAAAAATTTAAAACAGTAAGGGCAAACAGCCTGCCAGAGAGCAAAGCATTTTTTTTAAAGTAGGTTTCCCTAAAGCACCTGGCTGGCTCAGGCGGAAGACCTTGGAACTATCTCAGGGTTGTGAGTTTGAGCCCCAGATTGGGTACAGAGACCACTTAAGTAAATAAACTTTAAAATTAAATTAAATTAAACTGGATTAAAAAATTTAAAAATACATAAATAAAGTAGGTTTCCCTTTGCCAGGAACAAAAAATTCTGAAGATGTTCATATCTGGTATTTGTACCTATTAAATACTGACAATAACTTCAATTCATACACGATGGCCAATGGTGAGTGTGTTTATAAAATAGAACGTAACAATAAAACTCAATAAGCTATTTTAATTAAATGCATGATAAAGTATTAATAATGAAAATAACTAAACAATTACTAAATACCATATTAGAAAAGCTTTGTATGTAACATTTTCCTTTCATAATCTTCATAAAGCACCAAAGGATTATCTCTATTTTAAGGATAAGAAACTTGGGGAGATAAATTAATCAGCTTGCCTAGTCAGTGATAGAAAAGGGATTTAATAAGGAAATAGTAGGTTCAAATGGAAAAGAATACCATTTGATTAGGAAAAACAAAATTCTGTATGCTAACAGAAAGAGAATTTTACCTACAGATACACATTAGACCGTACCTTACTGAAACTATGAAATTACGTCAGTGTATAAGTGAATAAATAAACTGAAATAAGGAAAGGGTATAATAACAAATAAGATTTAAATTATGCTTCTCCTTTTTTAAGGGCGTTTCTGTGTTCATTATATGGTGCCAAACTTATCTTTAAAAAACTGAGATTATCAATATAAAAAGAATCAAAGAGATTTCCTAATGCAGAAGTTAAATTACAAGTGTTTACTATTTATTGTTCTAGTTAACAATTAGGGGGAGTGGACAGAAGACAAAGGACTAGTGCAACCATATGATTTATCTTCCAACCCATAACACTTCTGAGAATGAAAGAAGGCACTAATAGTAATTATAATAATGTAAGTATAAATCATGACTGGCAAAGGCAGACATTTGGTCACCCTAGTTAAGAAAATTATATTAACAAGAAATTCTTTGCTATAGTAATCGCTAACACGTTTTTGAGAACTTCTTATGTTACCATGCATTCCATGATGCAAGATTTTACCTGTCTCATTCACTGTGCCTATATATATAAGTTATACATACATATATGTATAAATTAAATTTTTAAAGGAATGAATAGATTTCCTTTAATCAAAAAAATGGATTCCTTTGTCTGTATAATATAGCTTAATCATTTAAATGTCATTACAACCTAAATGTGTGAATAAGCCTTAGTTCACGCATGCAAAGACTTGGAGGAACAACAAAAATAATCAACAAACCATCTCTATGTATGAAAGATGGTGACAGAATACTAAAATTAAGGCATAGTAATAAATGAGTAGCGACGGCACACTAAATACTTCTTAGAATCTAATAACAAAAAACAAAATTTAAACTCACAAGGCAAGTTATTCGTTTTAAACTACAGTCTTTTATCCTAGCCACAATACGCAATCAACATCAAAAGAAGACAAAGCTGCTTTCATGTCTTACCTGCACAGCCGAAAGCCAAATGGTATCGAGAAGAGGGGCTGAATTTAACACAGCACACATTAGCCTTCGCCTCAATGCTTGCCACTGAGTTGTCTAGGTTGGTAGACCATAGCTTCACTAAGAGTAAAAGACAATAAAAATGAGAAGAATTAAACAATGCATTAGCAAATGCTTCTGTAACCCAGAATGTTTGCTTATTGCTACAGTTGCCTTTTCATACTAATCCAAAACATTTTAGTTTAGAGAGGGGTTAAAAAAAAAAGCAATATGGAGATATACGTGTATTTCTTTCAGTATTCTTTAAATGGTATTGGGGGGATGGTGCACCTGGCTAGCTCACTCAGTAGAGCATGTGACTCTTGGTCTTGGGGTGGTGAGTTCAAGCCCCACATTAGACACGGAGCCTACTTAAAAAAAATGGTGTGTATTTTTCTAAAGAACATGGGTTGGAAGATGAATCATATAGTCATCCCACTGCTACACAAACATGCATGCACAAATACACTTCCATATTTATTACATATCTCAGAATACAAATGCCATTTGTAAAGTACCTGGAAGCAGTTCTTGATTTGTCTTTCAATTAAGAATTCCATGGTTTTAGAATTTTATGCCAGAACTCAAGTTATATGATTTAAGTGTGTCTAAAGTAATGTTATAGAATTACTTAGCTCAACTTTAAATGTTTGTTTCAATATTTGGTATTTGGTCCAGTCCAGGGTCTATACTGAGATTTGTAAAGATTAAAGAAAAACTGATCAGAGAAGGTCAGATCTCAGAGCAGAAATAGAAAAGTGAGCTGTTGTTTTTGTAAGGTACCAAAACACAGATTATATCATACATCAAAAATGCCTTCATAGACAACAGAATACACATATAAAACAGACTTTCAAGGTATTGGTATACTCCTGGTTACACATCAGAATTAATAACGAATATTAACCATAACAAGAACAAAAATCTTCCTACCCATCTTTTCAATGGGTGTCAATGTCCTGTCACCCAATGTCCTGTCCTGGACAATACCCAGTTGGGGTCCAGGTACTGGTATTTGTTTAAAAGCTTTTTGGGTGATTCCAATGTGCATTTGGGTTGAAAACCAGTATTAAGATGACGGCACAGTAAAATTTAAGAATCTTTTTGGGAATACTATTATGGCGATCTGTAAATGGGAGTTCAAAAAAAAAAAGTAAAAATGGTTCCAACTATTACTTCTATAAAATGGTATTTCCTAAGAATAGATATTTTCTGGGTGAATGGGTTAATTTATCTTCTACAAGTGGAATTCCATAGAAAGTTTCTTTAAATATGTGGACCCCGAATAAAAGTTAACCGTTAAAAAAGTTACTTACAACCTAAACAATCTATTAGTCTCCTAAGAGAAAAATAAGATACCAATATTAAAATAAAAGAATAAGAGTTTTAAATAGGAATACTTGTCTTGTTTCATGTTATTTTCTAATAGGAACCATGTGTTATTCCAATCAACATACAACTGTCCCAGCAATAAGATATATAATCTGAGATGAAATGGCTAGCTATAATTAAAAGTCCACATGTCAAATACAGCATTTATAGATTAGAATATCAAGTGGTAGAGCTGTACTCTCAAAAAGTAGCAAGCCAAAGTTAATCCACAGCAAATATTTATGGAGCACCTACTATCCCCATAATCCCAATACTAATCACTAAGAACCTTTATAAACAAGGTTTATCCATCAGTATTTTATAACAATTCAATATAAGTAAGCATAGGAATGAACTAGGACAAAACGACAGTTAAATTAGAAGGTCTTTTGTTAATTTCATGCTACTTTTCTCAATGTTAATGTAATCATTAACATTTTAAAAATAAGTCACAATGGTAAGCACTATTGATTATAATTTTCAATATAAAAGATACTAGATTAGATAGAATTCGATAACTGTCTGAGCTTAAACAATAACCAGAGTTTAAAATAAAGATATACTAAATATATACAGCATAAGAAAAATATATAAAGAATACTTTATTAAATTATTGACTATTAAACAAAATAGGTGTTGTGAGTTAAACCACATTCCCCAAAAAGCTATGTTGTAGTCTTAATCCCAGAGTGTCACCTAATTTGTAAATAAGGTCTTTGCAGATATAGTCAAGTTAAGATGAAGTCCTACTGGATGGATCAGAATGACCCTAAATCCAAAGAATGGTTTCTTGATAAAAAGAGGGAGGGTTGGGTAAAGAGGTACAAATTAAAAAGGCCATGTATTGAGAAATGCAGAAATTAGATGCAATTACAAGTCAAGAAATACCCAGGATTGGTACTAGCCACCAGAACTGGGAAGGCAGCAAAGCAAGGACTCCTCCTTAGAACCTTCAAAGAGAGCATGGCCTCACCAACACCTTGATTCTAGGCTTCTCGCCTCTAGTATAGTGAGAAAATAAATTTCTATTGTGGAAACCAAACAGTTTATGATAATGCTGCTATGGGACTCCTAGGAAACTACTAGAACAGATATGATGAAATATCCTAAGATGATATCATAGATAAAAGGTAAAATAGTAAAGTGTAGAAGAAATCAACAAAAAGTTTGGAAGAAAATGTCTGAAACAAATATAAATGATATGGTCCTCAAAAGAAGAACATATATAAATCAGTAATAATATGCCTACTGTTAAAGAATGACACTAAAAATTTCATTAAAAATCAATAAATATATAATTTTATATTTAATGTGAAAACCACCTTTTGTTAAGAAAAAGTAAAAGTAAATTCGAACTAAAATACTAACCTCAAGGTGAGGAGCTAATTAAGGCAATTAAACTCATGGCACTTCTGTATATATAGTCTCCTATGAACTTCAATTAAAAAAAAAAAATAGTGACTGTTAGGAAAACCATGTTGCAATGTAAGAAGCTAAAAATAAAAACAAACTTGTTCTGAATACTAGCTAGCTGGCTTTAGAAAATGAACTTGTTACTTAAGTCCCATTACAAAATATTAAATTTGGGGGGCGCCTGGGTGGATCAATCAGTTAAGCTTCTACATTCGGCTCAGGTCATGATCCTGGGATCCTGGGATCCTGGAATCCTGGGATCGGGCACTGTGTCGGGATCCCTTCTCAGCGGGAAGTCTGCTTCTCTCTCTCCCTCCTGCTCTCTTTCCCTCTCTCAAATAAATAAATAAAATCTTTTTTAAAAAAATACTAAATTTTTGGGTGCCTGGGTGGCTCAGTGGGTTAAGCCTCTGCCTTCGGCTCAGGTCATGATCTCAGGGTCCTGGGATCGAGTCCCACATTGGGCTCTCTGCTTGGCAGGGAGCCTGCTTCCTCCTCTGTCTCTGCCTGCCTCTCTGCCTACTTGTGATCTCTTTCTGTCAAATAAATAAATAAAAATCTTTAAAAAAAAAATACTAAATTTTTTAAAACCCAACTACTGTAGAAGATGGGTATAGTTTATCACCCATTAATTTGTAAAATCGGAGTTAAACAGTCTCTAAGTTTTTATTCAATTATTATTTTTTCCAAAAATAAAACACACTGAATATCTATAATAACAGCACCATTTACAATATGCAGTATGTATACGTTTTAGAGCTTCTCAGACAGGGCCCACTGCATGTCAATTTGCACCAAAACATCCTTAAAAAAGACACACAGGTGTTTGATACCATAAAAAAGCCTGTCTTTAGTTCAATTATGAGTACACTTGATATCTGATACTCTTGGACCCACTTCTAAACTACTGCCTAGATGCTACAGAAAACAGAGCGAGTAAAATGGGATAGGGCTGTTTCACTAGAAACTACAGAAAACCCGAGGGACATACGTACTATCTTATAAATCAATAAAAACAAATATGAAAGGAAGCCTGGGTGGCTCAGTCAGTTAAGTGTCTGCCTTTGGCTCAGGTCATCATCCCAGGATCCTGGGATGGAGGCCCATGTTGGGCTCAGGGAGTCTGCTCCTCCCTCGGCCTACTGCTCTGCCCCCCTCCCTCTTTCATGCTCTTGGTCTCTCTCTTTCTCCCCCTCTCAAATAAATAAAATCTATTTTAAAAATATGAAAGACGGGGGCGCCTGGGTGGCTCAGTCAGTTAAGTGTCTGCCCTCAGCTCAGGTTGATCTCAGGGTCCTGAAATCCAGTCCCACATCAGGCTCCCTGCCCACCAGGGAGTTGGTCTACTACTCCCTCTGCCTCTCTGCCTGCTGCTCCCTGTGCTTGCCTCTCTCTCTCTCTCTCTCTCTCTCTCTCTCTCAAATAAATAAATAAATAAATAAATAAATAAATAAATAAATAAAATCTTAAAAATATATGAAAGATAAAGCACGAAGATGTTCACTTTGACAATACTGATTTACCAAGTTTTTCTTTTAAACTCAAATAGAGAAAACAGACCTTGTTGTACTAGTTAGCTGTTGTTTCACAGCAAATTGCTCCAAAACTTACAACTTAAAACAACAAAATTTACTGTCACATGGATCAGGAATCTCCGAGCAGCCTAGCTGGACAGTCTTGGCTGAGTCTCAAGGCCCAGAGAGGTTGCCATTCAGCTGAGCTAGAGGATCCACTGCAAACTCACTCAACATGGCTCTTGGCATGAGGATGCAGTTCCCCACCAATTGAGTTGTTGTTTGTTTGTTTGTTTGTTTGTTTGTTTGTTTTTTAAGATTTTATTTATTTATTTGAGAGAGAGCACAAGCAGGAAGAGTGCAGAGGGGGAGAGGGAAAAGCACACACACCCTGCTGAGCAGGGAACCCAACGAAGGGCTCGATCCCAGAACTCTGGGATCATGACCTAAGCCTAAAGCAGACACTTAACTAACTAAGCCACCCAAGCGCCCCGTTATTTGGGCTTATGACAATACTGTTAGCTTCTCCACACTGAACCAAATATAAAGAGAGAATGATGAAGACAGAGGCTGCAGTGTTTTATATCAACTATTTTCAGAAGTGACATACCTTCAAGTCTATAATATTTTACCAAGCACAAAGACTGGAAAAATGGGGAGGAAAGTATGAGAATACTAGGAGACAGATCACTGGGGCCACCTGGGAGGCCATCTAACATAAGCCTTTTAAATTCACTTGGATATAGGAGATATTACATTTAGTAAAGTTATAACTTATAGGAATGATAACTGACTAAAGTTATAAATTAGAGGAAAGATAACTACTATCTTAATGCTATTTATTATGCTGCAATTAATTTTTTAGTCCTTTGATTAAAAAGAAGTGTTTCATTCAGATCCATTAACTAAAATTAATTTTTTAAACTTGTCAAAATTTCAAATTTATCACTTTTACATTAATGTATGCAGCTATGAAAATCTGGAATGAATAAGAACCTGTAACTACTGCTGTTCTAAAGCCTAAATATTCTTCAAATTCATATTTGGGGATAAAAAAATTTTAAAGGATGTGATTATTCTAATTCAAAAGCAAGGTTATTTACTGCAAATGATTCTTAGTTCATGTATTTGAAAAGGAAAATATATTTTTTGTAAAGAAGTTATAAATTGGTTCATAAAATTCTTTCCTGATTACCTTGCAACACAGAAATACTACATCTATTCCTGCTATATTCATGTTTAACACCCAAGTATGTACATATATATTTGAAAGTAAACTATTTTTTAAATACATGGCATTAAATAAAATAAATAAGTAACAGCATGAATACAAAAATTTCATTTATAAGGACTTAGTATTATGGATTGAAAAAACAATATCCACTAATAACTATTAAAATTTAATAAATAAAAATATAAAATGTTAAAAAATAAAATATATAAAATGCTAAATATAAAATGCTAAATATGTAAAATATATTATGTGTGCTAAATGTGTAAATGCTAAATGTGTAAAATGCATTAAAAGCAATGTAAAGCATTCTTATTATAAATTACCACAGAAGCAGTATTTTACAAGCAATATTTGTAAGTAGAAATCACCAAACACTCCCAAGAGTGATAATTTACTAACACTAAAAATTTTTAAGATGGGCGTAAATGCCTTTGGGACTCAGTACCAACCAAGACAAAGTAAGCCCACTATAGCCAATCTCTCTATGAGGTTACTCTGAAGACAATGTAAAAAACAAAAACAAAAAGCAAATGTCTGAGGAATCCAAAAAGTAAGGAAAAGGAGTCATTATGGGAAGGACATTCAAAAGTTAAAAGAAGTAACCAATGCAGGAGGGTAAGAGTACCATTTCTTTTCTCCTTCTTTTTTACCCATGGCAAGCCAAAATCAGCACCTCAATAAGCAAAAACTGAGGAAAATCCCTGTGTTTCTGACCATAAGACCGGAAAAAGGCATTCCTGCAAGCCAGAGGACTGAGGGTCATTTTTTTTTTTTTTTCATTTGTTTTATTCTTCTCTCTCAACAACCCCCTGGGTGGGCTTCCGTCACAGAGTTACAGCAGTATGACAAGCTAATATTCCCACAGAAACTCCATCTCTGTGGTCATAAAAAGGAGTAACTCATCTATAGAGAAACCTCAACTTTCTTGACAAAGCCTCAGGAAAAAAGGGAAACAAAGAATATGGGAGAAACCTGGAAAAGCAAGCACTGGAGAAGGAGATCCAGTATTCTGTGTATGAACAGGACTAATTCTTTAGTTACTTACGAGCTCTGTATGTGTAAGATGGACATAAAGAAGCATCACAAAGGCTTTGTGCACTGAACTACAATTGAAAATACAACGCAATTTCCAGATTAACTTCTGACTGGCATATGCATGAGACAAACCAATGTAGCACAGCATAGGCTTTGAAAACCGCTCTGACAATGGAACTATCATTCACAAAGAAAGCAATATAGAACATATAGTCACTATCTAAACTGCTGATCAACTGCTTGAAAACAAAACAAAACAAAGAACATTATCCAGAAAATCTGAACAGGACCAGAGTCTTAAATAATATTCAAAATGCCTAACATACAACTCACCAATTACTGAATATATAAAAATCCAGGAAAACGTGAAGAATTTTCAAAAGAAAGATACTATCAACAAAAATCAATTCTAAAATCTAGCTGTTGGGATTATTAAACAGATTTTAAAGCAACTACTGTAACTGTGCTCCATGGAGTAAAGGTAAACACATTTAAAGCTAATGGAGAGACAGAAATATTCAGTAGAAATATAGGAACTATAAAATAAGAATCAAATGAAATTTTAGAAAAAAAATACAGTAATTTACATAAAATATTTACTGGACTGAATCAATATCAAAATGAAAGTAAAGAGATAAAGGAGTCAGTGATGTAAAAGAACAACAGAAATTACTTAATGTAAAAAAGAGTAAAAATATTAAAATAAAAAGAACAGTGACTGAGGGGCATATAAGACAAAAATGAAAGGTCTAACACTCATGTAATTAGAATCTCAGAGGAAAGAAAAAAGAGATTAGTGCTTTGATGAATATCTAAAAAGTAGATTCAGAAGAAAGAATATTAATAGGGATAAAGAATTATATTATATATTGATAAAAGGGTCAATTCATGAAGACAACAATTCTAAATGCTTAAGACCCTGACAAAACAGCTTCAAAAAACCAAGCCAACAAAAGAAGAAGCAAAACATCCCCTCCTGGCTGAAAGGAGAAATAAAATCAGATTTCAACACTCCTGTTTCATAATCAGTAGAACAAGGAGACAAGACAAACAAAAACAGCAAAGATACAGAAACCAAAAAGATACTATCAATAAGCTTGATCTAATTGACCCAGAATACTCCACTGGAGAACACTGGAGAACTCTTCAATACACTTAGAATATTTACCAAGGCAGATCATATATTGGACCATAAAACAAATCATAACAAATACGAAAAAATTAAAGCCATATAAAACATGTTCTCCAACCAGAATTAAGCTATAAATCTTAAGCAAACTAAACAAGAGAGTCACAAGAAAAATTACGTGTACTTTTAAAAGTTAATGAACAAACAGATATATTATATGAAAATTTGAGGGGTCAGCTCAAGTGGTGCTTGAAGGGAAATGTATACCTGGAAATATTTACATTGGAAAAGACAAAAGGCTCAAATCAATGACATAAACTTCAGCCTTAATAAAACAGAGAAACAGAATCACACCCAAAGAAAAAAATTAAGTTAACGTGGGAAAAAAAGCTAATGAACAAACATCAATGAAACTACAAATAGAAAACAAGCAAAATTAAATAAATAAATTAATTAAAATAAAATCAAGGGTTAGATATTTGAAAAAGATAATTAAAATTGATAAACTTAATGCCACACTGACCTAAATACATAAATAACAGATAATGAAAGAGAGGACACAAAATATCAATTCCAGAAAGGTACAGACCACCAAAGCTCACTCAAGAAGAAACAGATGAATTGAATAGTTCTAAATTTACTAAAGAAATTAAATTCTTCTGCCATACGTTAAAAGGTATACCATAGAGAACACAGTCAATGGTACGGTAATAGCACTGTACAGTGACAGCAGCTACCCTTATGGTAAGCACAATATAACATAGAGAGCTGCTGAATCACTATGTTGTACGCCTGTCAACTACATGTCAATTAAAAAAAATAAATTATAGGGGCGCCTGGGTGGCTCAGTGGGTTAAAGCCTCTGCCTTCGGCTCAGGTCATGATCCCGGGGTCCTGGGATCGAGCCCCGCATATGGCTCTCTGCTCAGCAGGGAGCCTGCTTCCTCCTCTCTCTCTCTCTCTGCCTACCTCTCTGCCTACTTGTCTCTGCCTGTCAAATAAATAAATAAAATCTTTAAAAAAAATAAAATAAAATAAAATAAATTATTAATTAAAACCTTCACACAAAGAAAATTCCAGGCTCAGAAAGCTTCAGTTACAAGTTATACCAAAGATTTATGAACAAAACAACAATTCTAAACAATCACTTCCATCTATACCCCCCAAAACAAGACAAATCATTTTATTAGGCCAGCATTATCCTGATATGAAAGTCACAAAAAGAATTACAAGAACAGAAAAATAAAAGCCAATACTCCTCATGATTATAGATGCAAAAATCCCTTAAAAAAATAAATCAGCAAACCAAACATGGTAATACAGAAAAGAGATAATACATGATGGCAAAGATGGGTTTCGTCCCATCTTGGCTACTTCAAGATGTGAAAAGAGATCATTATAGTTCATGATAGTAACAAACAAACAAACAAACAAAATATAATCATTTCAACAGATACAGAAAAATGATAAAATTCAACATCCATTCATGATAAATATTCTTGGCAAACAAGGAATAAGAGAATTTCCTTAACCTGACAAAAACATGTCCAATGAAAGTCTAATCTAAGGGGCGCCTGGATGGCCCAGTGGGTTAGAGCCTCTGTCTTTGCCTCAGGTCATGATCCTGGGATCGAGCCCCTCATCAGGCTCTCTGCTCAGCGGGGAGCCTGCTTCACCTCCTCTCTCTCTGCCTGCCTCTCTGCCTACTTGTGATCTCTGTCTGTCAGGTAAATAAATAAAATCTTTTTAAAAAACCAAAAAACTGTTTTCCTATAAACTAGTAAAACATGAATGAGTATTAATGTTTTAAACACCATTTTCAATAGCACAAACTCTTTAGTTGTAATAATGTATCGGATCTATATGGTGAAAACTATAAAAGTATTAAAAATTTTTTCTTAACACTAAATTTGGTAGATATAAACTGTGTTCATGGAGGGGCATCTGGGTGGTTCAGTCAGTTAAGCATCTGCCTTTGGTTCAGGTCATGATCCCAGGGTCCTAGAATTGAGCCCCATATTGGGCTCCCTGCAGAGTGGGGAGCCTGCTTCTCCCTCTCCCTCCACAGCTCCCCCTGCTTGTGCTCTCTCTGTCAAATCAATAAATAAAATCTTTTTTTTTTTTTTTTAAGATTCTACTTATTTATTTGACAGAGGCAGTGAGAGAGGGAACACAAGCAGGGGAGTGGGAGAAGGAGAAGCAAGCTTCACAATGAGCAGGGAGACCGACTTGGGGCTCAATCCCAGGAACATGGGATCTTGACCAGAGCTGAAGGCAGACAGATGCCTAAAGACTGAGCCATCGAGGTGCCCCAATAAATAAAACTATTAAAAAAAATGTTCATGGAATAGAAACTTCAATTTTTTTTGAAGATTTTATTTATTTATTTGACAGAGAGAGAGAATACAAGCAGGCAGAGCAGCAGGCAGAGGGAGAGGGAGAAGCAGGTTCCCCACGGAGCAGGAAGACCAATGCAGGGCTCCATCCCAGGACCCTGGGATCATGACCTGAGCCGAAGGCAGATGCTTAACCGATGAGTCACCCAGGTGCCCCAAAATCTCAACTTTTATGGTATCAATTTTCCCCCAAATGATCTACAGACTCAATACTATCTTAATAAAAATCTCAGCAGGATCTTCCGTAAGTACTGGTAACTTGATTCTAGAATGTATATGGAAGAGCCGAGGAAGTCCAGGACTAAAATCATTTTCAAGAACGTAGATGTAAGACTCATACTACTAGACTTCAAGAATTACTGTAAAACCACAAATCAAGACAATGGGTTATAAAAAAGAAGAAATACATAGATCAATGTAGAATCTGAAAAATACATACTCCTCAATCCGTAATAGACAGAATCAGCAGGGAGAAATCAGTAAGGACACAGCTGAATTGAAAATGCCATCAATCAAATGAATATAAATGATATCTACAGACTACTTTATCTAACTAGAATATACATTCTTCTCAAACTCACATGAGATATTCCCCAAGACAGACCACATTCTGGACTATAAACAGACTGTAACAAATTTAAAATAGGAGAAATTAAATAATGTATCTCTTAAACTTCAATGAAATTAAACTAGAAATCAGTAACAGAAAGACAGCTAGAAAATTCCAAAATGCCTAGAGATTAAACAACACATTTCCAAATAATATATAAGTCAAATAAGAAATCTCAAAAACAATTTTAAATATTTTCAAATAAAGGAAAATTGAAATAAAACTTAAAACTTGTGGGATACAACACTTAAAGGGACATTTATAACATTAAATGCATATATTAGCAAAGAGAAAAGATCTATAATCAATAACCCAAGCTTTTAATTTAGGAAACTAGAAAAAGAAGAGCAAATTAAATCCAAAGTAAGCAGAAGGAAAGAAATAATAAAATAAAATCCACCTAAAATTCATATGGGATCTTAGCAGACCCTACATAGCCAAAACAATCTTGAAAAAAAGAAAAAAGATGGAGGAGTCACACTTCCTGATTTCTAAACAAAGCTATAAAACAGTGCAATAGTGGCATAAGGAAAAACAGACCAACCAACAGGAAAGACTCCAGAAATAAAGCCTTGAAGGCATAATCAAATGATTTTTGACATGGGTGCCAAGATCTTTCAATGAGGAAAAGACGATCTTTTTAACAAGTGGTGCTAGGAAAAATGGATATTCACATATGAAAGAATGAAATCAGAACTTTACACCATATACAAAAATTAACTCAAAATGGATCAAAGACATGGAAGAGCTAAAACTATAACCCTCTTAGAAGAAAACAAAGGGCAAAAATCTTCATTACACTGAACATAGTGTAATGAATGACTCCTTGGATAGGATGGCACAGGCAACAAAAGAAAATGAGACGATTGGGACTTCATCAATATGAAAAAATTTTGTGCATAAAAACACACTATCAATAAATCATGTATCTGATTAAGGGAATTAATATCCAGAGAACTCCTATAATTCAACAGCCAAAAAAAAAAAACAAACCAAAAAAAAAAACAAACAAACAAACAAAAAGCTGATTAAAAAATGGGCATAGGACTTGAATAAACATTTCTCTGAAGAAGACATACAAATGACCAATAAACACACAAAAAGATACTTAACACATCACTATCACTTAGGGAAATGCAAAGCAAAACCACAATAAGATACCACTTTACATTATTAAAGTTATTAGTATTAATGAAGGAAGGAAGGAAGGAAATAACATGTTGGTGAAGGTATGGAGAAAATGAAATAGGCATTGCTGGTGGAAATGTAAAATGGTACAGCCACTATGGAAAAGAGAATGATGGTTCCTCAAAAAAGTAAACATGTAAGTACCATATGATCCAGCAATTCCATTTCTGAGTATATACCCAGAACTAAAACCAAGACATGAAAAAATATTTTGTCACTCATGTTCATAGCAGCATTATTCATAAGAGCCCAAAAGGTAGAAGTAACCCAAATGTCTATCCATCAATGAATGAGCGGATAAACAAAACGTAATGCATTCATACAACAGATTATAATTTAGCCTTGTAAAAGAAATTTTGATGCATGCTATAAGATGGATGAACCTTGAAGACTTTATGCTAAATGAAATAAGGCAACTGCAAATGGACATTGTGTGATTCCCCTCCTATGAGATAGTTTTAAGTACTCAGTTTCATAGAGGCAGAAAGTAGAAACATGACTGCAAAGGGCTGGCAAAGGGGAAATGGGGAGTTACATTTAATGGGTACAGTTTCAGTTTGGTAATATGAAAAAAGTTCTATGGACTGATGGTAGTGAAAATTGCACAGCAGTGTGAATGTACTTAATGCCACAGAACAGTACACTCAAAATGGTTAAAATGGTTAACTTTATGTTATGTACATTTTAATACAATTTAACATGAATAAATAACTTTAAAAATCCCTTTCTACTTCTTTCTTCTTAAATTGTTTTGAATGGCTTCTATTTTCCAGAGGAAGACTCTGAACAGTCACCACCTTTGAATAAATATTAATCTTCAGTACAAAATTACAAGTATTCAACTCAATAAAAGCTATCCCCATATACTATGAGAAAAAACATTTCACATTAGTGAAACTTTGTATCCCTAACATACAAATATCGACTGTCATATGCTGCTCTAAATAATTTAGAATTCAAGAATA
Organism: Enhydra lutris kenyoni; assembly: GCF_002288905.1. NCBI lineage: Eukaryota > Metazoa > Chordata > Mammalia > Carnivora > Mustelidae > Enhydra > Enhydra lutris. The sequence continues at coordinate 26,372,807 of NW_019154108.1, read as the reverse complement.
ATTTGTTAAAACAATCAAGAAGAAAGGTATTTCAATTTGAAAATACTATGGGTAAACAACTTGCTACTTTTGGATGGGGGAAAAGTCCAGTCATGTTCACTTTCCACTTACAGAATAGGGCATGCACTATCATTATGAAATAGACTTTTCAACACTAGAGCTATCTTTGCCTAACTAATCACTAGTCTGGAGGTTATAGGTAGAAAAGAACGGCAAAAAAATTAAGGCCATTAACTTTAAGATAAGAGAAATTTGTTAACAGGGCTTTATAAATCTAATGGTGGGAAGAACTAGAACAAAACAGTAAGTATAACTGAAAAACATGAATAGTAAACAGGGATATATAAGAAAAAATAGAAGAGGTCAATTAAATTGGCAGATGTAGAAGTTTCCCTTGAAAATTGATAAACTTCACTGAAAAACTTTAGTATACACTAGAAATTGAATATAATTTAAAAGAGATATGTCTAAATATTTCAGCAAAAAAGTTTATTTGATGTTATATATAAAGAAATTGGTTATAAATATGTCACCATATGACATGAATCTAGAAAATATTATTATAATGAAGATGTAGTATATTAATTTTTTTCACTCAAAAAGATATAAAGATTGTTGTACGTACATTGTTTTTAGAATAATAATCACAGAGGATTGCTATGATTTTTAATAAATATCTGCATCTCTGCTAATAAAAGGAATTAAGTTGGGGGTAAGGGCATGAGGGAAAGCAGAAGAGATTCAAATAGTACCTTTTGCATCATCAGAACCAGAAGCCAAGAGTTTAGGATCCATCAAATTAAAGTCAACACTCCAACACCTTTTCTCGTGCTCCTGGATATAGAAGAAAGACAAAGTAGTCTTAGACAAAATATAGATCTTAAAATAAATAAAGAAAAAGCTTGATACCAATTTATGGCTCTGGTGAGAGGGAGAGAGAACAGGCCATGAAAACAAATGAGATGCGAAGTAATTCCCAAACTTTTTATATATACATATTTTATTGCTTTTGGAAATCCATTTGACACTTTCTACAAATGCAAAACAAGTCTGAAGTGATGCTTCAGAAAAGCATTATCTCCTATTACAGAGGGATTAAAAATGCTAGAGGCTTTAAACTTGTAATGAAAAGCATTATTTGCTATTATATAGGTATAAAAAAATGCCAAATAGTGGCTTAAAATTTGTAATTATAAACCTGTAACTGTAACTATAATTATGAAGTAAAAACGTGATTCTTAAAAACAAACGACTAGTACTCTAATTTACCTGATAAACTTTTGACCTCTGTCCTGTAAATCCATCCCATAGGATGACGGTGCCTTCATAATCACTGCTGGCTAACAGATTCTTATGGTAACTACTCCAACTGATACAGCTGAAAGAAAGAAATACAGTTAAGCCTTATTTTATGTAGAAATAAATAACAATGAATACGAAGAATTTTGAAGTGTGCAGAAAGATTAGAATACTTTTCAAATCGTCTACATGACTTCATATCATTAATCAGCCCACAACACAGCTGAGACAAAATGTATCAAGTAACTGCCAAGTTTTCGGATTGAACTACCAAATAACAACCCTTCCCACTATTCACTCTGATCACCAGCCAAAAGATGGACATGGGCCTAGAGCCACCAATGGCCATCTTTCATACATGAGGAGAGCATGTCTGTGCGTGAAAACAGAGGCCAACAGAGCACAAAGCATGCCACAGCACAATGACAGAGACCTGATCAAATTGTGTAAGCCCCTGGATCAAGCTGAGCTGAATCATATAAGCAAATAAATTAATTTGAATTGGGTTTCTGTATTTATATCACAAAAAAAAAAAACGACAACTAATATAAGCTTATTACTGAATATAACACTTACAATTAAGCTTTTAACATCTTACGGTTTCAGCTCCAAAACTAAGAATCCAACATCTAAAAATGTATGCTTTCAGTGAGACACATACATGAATCATGTAATAAAACTAATGTATATTAAGGATAGAAGCCACTTAGTAAAGCAATTAACCTAGATGACTTCAAAGCACATGAAAACAATAGTCTTTTACTCTCTACTGGCTGTATTTATGTTAAATTTCAGAGACTGTAAGAGTTCATTTGCATGTTTACATATATTTACTGGATTTCCAGGAGAAGTTAGATGGATAGTTAAAAGAGCTAAATTTTAGAGTCAGATAGACTTGAACTCAAATCCCAGATCTTCCGCTTACTAGCTGTGGTTCTCGGTAATCTAGGTCACTTTCACAACTGGTGTGCTCCAAATTAGCTTTAGGCATTCTCACACATTGGTCCTTTCAATCCTAATCCCATAGCTTTCAGCCATGAACAGCTTCTTCCATTTACTCCAACATGCCATGAACTATTGCCATAATTTTACATGTATCAAGACAGTAAAGGTGTATTCCTTAATCCACATTGTCATTACAGTAACATTTACTATGATTCTTGATAATGGCCAAGTATTATGCTGAATGCATTGCATGGATTTATTTAAAGTATAGTCCTATGAAGGGGGTGCCTGGGTGCCTCAGATTTTAACAGGGCAAGATTCCGAACAGACTGCATTAGAACCAGACTACGTATGTCATTCATTCAGGTAAAAAAGATTAGAAGGATAACTAGAAAATGTTCAACGTTCTAAATAAATTTATTATTATATGATTTCCTTGTATTCCATTTTAAGCCAGTGCCAATGAGAATAGCTCAGGAAGCTTGTTTTAACAATACAGATTCTAAGATGTCCCTAAGATTTGGGGGAGACAGATCTGATCTAATTTCTAGTTTCTGCATTTTTTTAAAAAAAGATTTTATTTATTTATTTGACAGAGAGATCACAAGCAGGCAGAGAGGCAGGCAGAGAGAAGAGGAAGCAGGCTCCCTGCTGAGCAGAGAGCCCGATGCAGGGATGCAGGGCTCGATCCCAGGACTCTGAGATCATGACCTGAGCCGAAGGCAGCGGCTTAACCCTCTGAGCCACCCAGGCGCCCCTAGTTTCTGCATTTTTAACAGTATTCCAGATTTGAAAAGCACTCATTATGAACTTTAACCCTTACTATACGAAACTTAAATATTAGGCCCTCAATGAAAAGCAGCAGAATGTTCTTATAAAAAGAATTCTTTACAGACATTGGGGAAGGTATGTGCTATGGTGAGTGCTGTGAAGTATGTAAACCTGGCGATTCACAGACCTGTACCACTGGAGCTAATAATACATTATATGTTAATAAAAAATAAAAAATTTTTAAAAAAGAATTTTTAAATTATAAACAATTATAAAATTTGGAGACATGCACATGTTAGGGAGAAAATTCCTGACTTTCAGACACTATTTATAGGCTACAGTAATCCTTTATTCAATACCCCATGGAAGTCAATTACAACAAAAATTTTTATTTGATTGAGTGATTAAGTGAACAAAGAGAAGATTTTCATTTGTCAAACAGAAAAACAATGACTAGTAACCCCCACAGGGAAAAAGCAACGACTATCTGTAAGATTGTAAAGTATCCTTTGTTTACAATTAGTGTTTACCATGAGTGAATAAGCAGTCTCACAGAAAGATAAATTAACACACTCATATGAATCATAGATATTAAAGGTTATATACACATTGCATTATGTCAAAAAAAAAATAATCTAAATACCTGATTTTGGAATTGCAGGTCATTTCATTTTCAGGGTAATGAATATCCACCGCATCCTGAATGACTGTGCCATATTCATAGACTTTAATTTTCTTTGTAACCCCAGCAATTGCAAAATAGTCACAATCCCGGTCAAATTCAATACTACGGAAAAAAGTGAGTATTTGGTTAGTAAGACTATTTGCCTATCCCTGTGATATTTACAGTGACAACATTCCAGAGTTTTTTTTCTATTTCTAAAGTCATTGTGCCTACAAGAATAAGAGATCTACTTGAAATGCCCTCAAATTGTACTAGGCTCTACATCCAGATAAAGTCATTACCAAGACATATCAAATTACAAGTGGTAGAGAACCGCGCATAGCTACCAAATTCTGCTTACAGTTATTTTGTTCCTTGAAACTTGATATGTTTTTAATTCAACTTCAGTAACCACATTACAACTTACCCAACTATAAAGGCTAACAAGTTAAATTATAAAAGTAGCAAGGAAAGACTTAATGGTTTGGTATATTAAAAATTATGTCAAAAGAGAATTACCAAATCATCTTTTCATAACTTCTATCTTCCTTCTACCGTTTTGTGAAGATGACAGAATTTCACAGTACTTAATGTTATTTTAATAAATAAATTAGTACACAAACTGAATTACTGACGCAATAAAAGGGTGATGACAAAGGTATAAAATACATATAAAAATAGAATAATTAACTTTTCGTTATGTTTTCCCAAACACATTTCTAACCTCACAAAGATTATTTGACTTATGAACCCCAAATACAGTTTCCTTATGCCAAGAAACAAGGGAAAAACTGAAAATCTCCCTCTTTTTAGAGTTACTTAGGGAATTCACCCCTCTTACTCACTTCTTATACAAGTTCCAAAATAAGATACTTCAAAGCAAAGCAGACCTTATTTGCCTTTATAGAACTTAAGTTGGAGCCTCAACAAAGTTGTTATATAACCAGCAAGAAATTTAGGTAACCTAATGGAAGAGTGAAATGAATCATCACATACGTTAGCTCTCAATGAGCTAAGCATCTTTTCTAGAAGCTTAGCCATAAGGCTAGAGAATACATAAGAATTTTCACTGATCTGTAATTAATTACACAAGAGGAAGAGCTAACATTCACTGACCACTAAGCATAACCTCTGCATGTATTAACTCACTTAATTCCCATAATAACCCTATAAGTATTATCTTTATCCATATTTTACACATGAGAAAACCAAGTATTAGAGGTGAAGCAATTTGCCTAAAGTTAGTCAGCTTGTAAGTGGCTAAGATGATATGTTGGTACTCTGCATATATCAAGCATTCATTAAATGCATATAAATACCTACATGGCATACTTTTCTTTTGGGGTTACCTGTGATATCCTTTTACAGAACAGTTAATTATTAGTTAATAATTTAGTTAAAAGCTTGCTAAGCTAATGATGACAAGTAAAACAAATAGGTACACAGTAAGAAAACTTTGCACAGAAACATAATGAGATGGTTACTTTTCATTACAGCTTTAAATCCTCCCTCAACTTTATAACATTTAAAATAATTTCATTAAATGTTATTGACGATAGCACAAATCAGTAAATATTCCCTCCAATAAAATAGGACTATGTGGCAATGCAGTGAATTTATTTCTACAACTGCAACTGAACTGCCGACTCAGCTGTTATCTGCTCTTTGGATTCAAATGCAGCATAATTATATTCATGGCAACCATCCATCTATCCTGATTCAATTTATACCCATCGCCTAATGCCACTGAGGGAGAAATATTACTGTGGCTGGCAAAGAACAGTTATCAGAACTGAAATCCTACCCTTACAAGGTTTGGGCATGGCTGAGACTTCAAGGAAGAACTAGTTAAATTATCCCTACAAACATACATGGTTAATAAACTGACAGCATTCTAGTCCTGTACAAGTTAATAGGCCATTTCCACCCTATCAGGTTTTAAGAAAAAAGTTTAAACACTAGCTTATTAAAATAACAGACCAAGACAATGCAGGGAGAAAATTCCCATATAAATAAAAATGCTGTCAGGAGGCGCCTGGGTGGCTCAGTGGGTTAAGCCTCTGCCTTCAGCTCAGGACATGGTCCCAGAGTCCTGGGATCGAGGCCCACATCAGGCTCTCTGCTCAGCAAGGAGCCTGCTTCCCCCCCACCCCTGCCAGACTGTCTGCCTACTTGTGATCGCTCTGTCAAGTAAATAAATAAAATCTTTAAAAAAAAAAAAAAAAAAAAAAAGAAGGCTGTCAAAAGAATTGATTTGAGGGGCGCCTGGGTGGCTCAGTGGGTTAAAGCCTCTGCCTTTGGCTTGGGTCATGATCCCAGAGTCCTGGGATCGAGCCCCACATCGGGCTCTCTGCTCCCCGGGGAGCCTGCTTCCACCTCTCTCTCTGCCTGCCTCTCTGCCTACTTGCGATCTCTGTCTGTCAAATAAATAAATAAAATCTTTAAAAAAAAAAAAAGATTTGATAATGTAGATAAATCAATAAGTTTATTTCTTTGTTGCTACCCTGTTACTCAAGATAGCTTTCTTTTTTCAACAAAGGTTATCATTTAGCTGCATTAACTCATTCTTAGCTCATACTAAAAACTAACCTTTTAGGGGCACCTGGGTGGTGCAGTTGGTTAAGTGTCTGACTCCTGGTCATGATCTCAGGGTCATAAGACCCAGCCCTGCATCAGGCTCCATGCTCAGTGGGGAGTCTGCTTGAGATTCTCTCTCCCCTTTCCCTCCCATTCATTCTCATTCTCTCTCTCTCTCTCTCTCTCTCTCTCTAAAAATAAATCAATAAATAAATCTTGTTTTAAAAATTAACTTTTTTTTTACTTCATTATTATTTTCTTACGTTCTGGTTATGTTTTCTTCTTAAATGTTGGGAGTATCAATACAGTATCCTTTTTTAATACTCTGGGACATGTACTTTTTTATAATTTAAAAACAATAAAATTCTAATAAAAATACTGATCAAAAAGTATAAAGAGTAATATTTCTCATAAATTTCGGAAAAAGGGAGATAAGCAGCTGCCTTTAAAAAAATATATATCTTATGGACATTGGGGAGGGTATGTGCTATGGTGAGTGCTGTAAAAGTATGTAAACCTGGCGATTCACAGACCTGTACCCCTGGGGATAAAAATATATTATATGCTTATAAAAAATAAAAAAAATAAAAAATAAAAAAATCTAAGTACTTCCACACATCACTAAGATCAGGATTTAAGTACTTCCAAACACGGAATCATTTGTTCCCAATTTTGATGGATTTAATCATATCTGATCATAAACATAAACATAATTAGATTTTAAAGAGCTATCACAATTCAAATGAACAGTGGCACAACTCAAATGAACAGTGTAGTTTTTAGGTACAGAGAGCTTTTCAGAGCTATTCCAAAATGGATGGCCTCTCATTTCACAATACAGTATTTTAGCTACTTTAATTATGAAATCTGATAACACAAAAATAATTCAACGATGCCTAGTTAAGCTGAAACAAAAGCAAAATAAAAAATAAACAGATTGAAACATACTTGCTTGTTCAATTAAGTTTAAAAAATTTTGTAATAAGTTTTGCTTTTTCACAAAATTCATTTCTGTTATCCACTGTCACTAGTAATATTTTTTTCAATTTTATCTGTTTATTTGAGAGCGAGCATGAGAGAGAGAGAGAACGATCAGGAACAGGGGAGGGGTGAAGGGAGAAGCAGACCCCCTGCCAAGCAGGGAGCCCAAGGTCGGACTCAATCCCAAGACCCCAGGATCACAACCTGAGCCGAAGGAAGACACTTAACTGCCTGAGCCACGCAGGAGCCCACCAGTAATTTTTTTTTTTAAGATTTTATTTATTTGAGAGAGAGAACACGAGAGGGGCAAGGGGCAGAGGGAGAAGCTGACTCCCTCTGCTGAGCAGAGGGCCCGATGTGGGACTCAATCCCGGGACTCCAGGAACATGACCTGAGCCAAAGGCAGTTGCTTAGCCAACTGAGCCACCGAGGTGCCCTAATTCTTTTTTTTTTTTTATGATTTTATTTATTTATTGGACAGAGAGAGAGAGAACACTAGTAGGCAGAGAGGCAGGCAGAGAGAGAGGGGTAAGCAGGCTCCCCACTGAGCAGAGCCCGATGCAGGGCTCGATCCCAGAACTCTGAGATCATGACCTGAGCTGAGCCACCCAGTTCTTAAACAAGTAGTTTATGAAAGTTCAGTGCAATGATAAATTCTATTTCATAGAATTTTTTAAAATTTCAAAATACACAAACATTTGCTTCAAAAAATAATATTAAGGGGGACTTAGTTTACACTTGGAAATAAAAAGCATTTTTCTTTCACACTTGGAATGTTTTAACTGTTTTTAAAAAGTGATTTATTTAAACAGTTGTAAAAGGTTACTCAGCTGTAGGAAACTGGCTACAGTCTTTGTCAAAAGAGCCATCAGCCAAGTTATCAAGCATCAGGGGACAGACCATACAGGAAAGGTGATTAACTCATCCCTCTACTGCGGTATGGCACAAGGCAATGCAAAGACGGCAATAACCCAACAAGAGAATCAGTGCTCGCACCGTGTCACACTGATTTTGCAATTATAAAACTAGTATTAACAAAGTGGATTAATATCCCTTAACACTAGAATCCTACTTATCAAAAGAAAATGTAAGTGGAATTTAGTGGTCTAATTCATCACCAAGACAGTGTACCTCAAGAGACAGAGGCTGCTCTAATTTCAAGCAAACAAAAAAATTGGCCATTTTAATAAAAAGGAATAGGCAGGGGCGCCTGGGTGGCTCAGTGGGTTAAGGCCTCTGCTTTCGGCGCGGGTCATGATCCCAGAGTTCTGGGATTAGGCCCCGCATCGGGCTTTCTGCTCGGCGGGAGCCTGCTTCCTCCTCTCTCTCTGCCTACTTATGATCTCCGTCTGTCAAATGAATAAATAAAATCTTTAAAACAAAAAAAGGAATAGGCAGATCAAACACAGGTAAAGTAAATAAGAACTGATGTTATTCAACTGACTTTCTCCAAAAACAATCAATAATAATAGCTAAACCTTCCATAACATACATAATACTCACTATGTATAAAGCACTGTATTAAGCACTCACATAAAATATATTTACTCTTCAAATCTCCATTGATAGATAAGGAAGCTAAGTTATATTGATGTTAAGTAATTTGTCCCAACTTCACTAGATAATTCAAATTCAAGCAATCTGATTCCAGAGTCTATGCTCTCAATCACTACGCAAAACTCCCATTTTGGGGCACCTGGTTGACTCAGTCATTGAAGCGTCTGACTCTTGATTTCAGCTCAGATCATGATCTCAGGATCCTGAGATCGAGCCCAATGTTAGGCTCTGTGCTCAGCAAGCAGTCTACTCCCCTCAAAGATTCTCTCCCTCTCTTTTGCCTCACCCCCCTCAAATAAATCAGTCTTTAAAAAAAAAAAAAAAAACTCCCATCTTAATGAAAATAAAAGAACTGGTCTTCAAAGACTACAAAGGCAGAGTAAACAACAGTAATAACATCAAATAATTACACATACTATATTATATACATGATAGTAATAAAATAATAATTCATCCTGTACAACAAGTTAAACATAGGCAGATAAAAAGAGTAAGATAGCCTCACAGGGCTTATAATTACTGGGAGAGATTATAATACAATAATAAGCAAATGCCAAATGATAGGAACAGAAGATGCTACAGAAATTCAAGAGTCACTGATTATGAGCCCTACTGGAAGAAAGTGGATGGTGCGTGAATATTCTTAGTCATCAAATATCCAATATGCCTGTTATCTGCCAAACAATGACCTAGCTAAAGGATGGAAAATAAGATGTTAAACTATCAGAACACAACATTTGAGAAATTCACAGAAATATGAATTAGGCATGCATTAACACTAACCTGGGCTATTGCAACAGCTTCTTTACCAAGTCTGCTACTCTTGACTTTCCTCTTTTCTAATCTATTTGAAGGACTAATAAAAAGGTAAATTTTCAAAAAAACAGCTCCGTTCACATAATTCTGCTCATTTACCATGATGTAAAATCCATACTCCAACTATTACTGAAGACCCAGCACAACATGCCCTGAATCTTCTCTTAAAATTTCTTCTAAAAAATATATGTATATAGACAATGGTTCAAAAATTACACAGAAAAAAGCAAGACCTTCCTTCCAATCTAGCCAACTAAGCACCTAATCACCTTCCCTGGAGGCAACCAGTAATTTCAGCTCATGCACCCTACTAGCATTACCCTGTGCACAAACAAGCATCTACGTCTTCATATTCTCTTATTTAATTAAACACATGGGATGAAATCATACAGGCTGATTTATACCTTGCCCCCTCCACAGCATCTTGACAATCATTTCATCTTAGGATATATTAGGGATACCAGATTTTTTACCAATGGCTGTACAGAATTCAAATATATGCATGTATCATAAATCCTTTAATCAGCTTACTAATGAGAACATTTACTTTCTCATCTTTCACTGTTAAACAATACTGCAATAAAATATCCTCTGTGTGTGTCTTCCTTTCGCATATGCAAGAGTATCATTAAATATACACAGAATATGAAGTGCTTGGTCAAAAATCACATGCACCTTAATACATTTAACTTTAAATTCAACATCACTATCTTCAACTGGGGCCTTAACATTGCCTAGCTTCATGGTAAGTTTCCCTTGTACACAGACTCTTCTACTTGGGTAAAGACAGGTACACAATTTCTTTATTCTTCTCAAAATTTCCACATCTCCTTCCTCATTATCAACAGATCATTTTGTTCCCTGGTTTGGCAAAAAAATATAAAAAGAATAAGAAGATAATTTACAAGGGCTCCCACCACCACACTCTCCATTTACCAGAATATATATTCTGGATATATGCTGCCACTTCTCTTGTCACTCTGAGGAAGGATCAAATCTCCTATACCTGACTAATGCATCTACTTGTGCATTACATCTCATTTTTGCTTGCCTAATCTAGGATTGCTTCGGTTCTCCTTCTCTCTCTTCTATCATTAATTTTTCTGTTCTCCTACATCTTTCCCATAATCCTTTCAATATGTTTTCTTCAAGTAAAACACAAAACAAAACATCTCTTAAAATCTTCATTCCATTTTAGCTACCACCCTATTTCTTTCTTTTCTGATAGTAGAATTGTTGCAAAAAAGTTGTCCATACTCACTGGCTCCAATTCTTCTCTTCCCATTCGCTTTAACCCAATGGAACCAAGCTTTCATCTTCAACCCTAGAAATGCTCTATCAAGGTCAACACTGATCTTCAGGTTGCTAAATCTAATACTCAACTCTGAATTTTTATCTTACTTGAATATCAGCAGTAGCTGACTTAGAGGACAGTTCCCTGCTCAAGAGAGATGATTCTTCTTGCACCTCAATAGCAGCTCCATCACAGTATAGACTGAGAAGGAAGAAGAGTTCCTTTCAATTAACTTTAACAGCAACTCTTTTAGCTCAACCTTCAAAATGTAACAGAATCTAACCATTTCTCAAAAGCTCACTGCCACCCCTCATTCAAGCCACTAGGTTCCATACTGATAACCTGCTTCCATACTCGACCCTTAAAATCCATTTTTTAACAAGCCAAATCATCATTATTTTGGTCCAAAATCTCTTAAAGGCTTCCTACTCAGCCTCATGAAAAAGCAGAGTGATTACAAAATATATAGGATTTGCCTCCACCCCACCCCACCCCTGTTCCCCCTTCCTCCAGTCACCCCGGCATCGTGGCAAACCTAGGAAATTTCAAACCTATTCCTACCTCAGGGGACAATGCAACTGATAGTCCCCAACCTGCAACTGCTATTCTCCCAAACACACAGGCATATTCCCTCACCACCTTCAGGTACCGACTCAAATGACAGCTCTCACTAAGACCACTCGTCTATTCTATTTCAAACTGCAGCTCTCCACTCTACTGGCTACCTCCCTGCATTATCTCCCTCTGCTTTACTTTTCTCTAGAAGATTTTTTAAACTTATATCCTGTATTTTCTTCTAGTAGTTATCAAGTTTCATTTTTTTTCATTCAGATATTCATTCCATCTGGAATTTATTTTAAAATACGACAGCAGATGAAGTGTGTAAACCTGGCGATTCACAGACCTGTACCCCTGGGGCTAATAATACATTATATGTTTATAAAAAAGATTTTTAATTATAAAAAAAATATGACAGCAGAGGGGCAACTGGGTGGCTCAGTCGGTTAAGCATCTGCCCTCAGCTCGGGTCATGATCTTGGGGTCTTGGGATAGGGCCTCATGTCAGGCTCCCTGCTCAGCAGGCAGTGCTTCTCCCTCTCCCTCTTCCCCTCCGCCTGCTTGTGTGTGCGCTCTCTGTCAAATAAATAAAATAGCTTAAAACTAATAATAAAATAAAATATGACAGCAGAGATATAAATTTCTTTTTCCAGACCATTACCTAGTTGCTCAATTTACTGAATAATTTTTTCACTTATTAGAAATGCAGTGTATAGGATATATACTAACTTCTTATAAGAATTTGAAATTATTGTAGACATTATCTGTTCTTTATTTGTACCAAAGTTTTAATTACTGATTCATCATGACATGTTGTGACATCTTGTAGGAATGAGCGCTCTTTCATTAATCTTTTTCTTCAGAATTTCCTTACATATTTTGCAACTATTCTTCAGTTTAGCATCAACTTATTTCCAAAAACAAACAAAATGTATCTTGGTAGTATTTTCTTTGCAATCATGTCAAATTTATACATTACTTAAGGAAAAAGTGAAATCTTGCAATGCTTAGTCTTTCCCTCTAGGCTTATGTTAGGTCTTTATTCAAATTTTGTTTCTTCAGCAGTATTTTAAAGTTCTTTTAGATCCCCCACATTTCCAGTTAGGTTTATTATTCTGGTTGTCAACTTTCCTTACTTTTCCCATTGTAATTGTCCTGAGTAGTTTTTTTGGTCTCTTCTAGAATCAGTTCAAATCATTAACATTTCCTAGAAAATATTCTCTCTTTCATCCTAAATGCGATAAATATGAGCAGAGTAGTTTACTCCTAACTTTTGTGTAATTATTTCCTCACCTTCCTTTCTTATTCTACAAACCTGCAGTTTTTCCTAGTTGTACTTCAATGGGTTCACTAACAATTTGCATCTCTTGTTTTAAGAAGCTCATTAACAAGTAACTCTGTTTTTAATAATTCATTCTTTTTTCACATTTATACCTTATTTTCTTCTACTTTATTTAGGTTTGTTTTCTTCTTTTTCTAACTTACTCGGTTGCATAAGTTATTTTCATATCTTCCTCAACACTTAACTATTTAAAAGAAGGAATTTTTTAAAGGATTTATTTATTTGAGAGAGAGGGAGAGAAAGCACAAGAATGGGGAGGGTGAGAGGGAGAAGCAGACTCCCCGCTCTGAAGGGAGCCCGACATGGGACTTGATTCAGGGACTCCAGTATTATGACCTTATGCTTAACCAATTGACCCACCCAATCGCCCTAAAACAAGTCATTTTATTTTGAGCACTTTTAGCTGTGTCCTATAGGTTCTAATATATGTAAGCTTCATGAAAGTGGCTTCATTTCCACTTTAACCTTAGAGTTACCAAAATAGCTTTTAAATTTCCATGTGGTGGGCACCTGGGTGGCTCAGTCATTAAGCGTCCACCTTCTGCTCAGGTCATGATCCCAGGGTCCTGGGATCCAGTCCCATATGGGCTTCCTGCTCAGCAGGGAGCCTGCTTCTTCCTCTCCCACTCCCCCTGCTTGTGTTCTCTCTCTCCCTGTCGTTCTCTGTCAAATAAATAAATAAAGTCTTTTAAAATTTTTTAATAAATAAATAAATAATAAAAATAAATTTTAAAAAATTTCCATGTGGTAGGTTTTTCCTGTTTTCTAATTTTGTTATAAATGTCTGCTCTTACTGCCTTGTGATCAGAGAATGCTTTAATTTTCTGTAATTTTAAATGTTTTTATGATTCAGATTCTGTACATTTTCTGATACTCAATGGACACTTTTGAAGAGGTCATATTCTTTATACGTGTTTGTACATGTGCTCTAAGTTGCCAGTTACGTTATTTAATGCTGCTATAATCACTATAATTTTTGCATTTAATCTGTCATGGAATAAGATCTAATCTCATTTAAAGTCTCATACAACTAATGTATTTTTTTGTCTTGGAGTTAGCAGAGGGTTTTTCCAATCTATACAGATATTTATAACTACTTAAACTTCATCATGGACTGAATCATTAGAAAGCTGTATGTACATGTGTGACAGAGACACTGAGAGAGACAAAGCTATAGACTGAGGTTTAATGATTTCTTGTCTGAATTAAACCTTATTTTCAACATTCACATCTAAGACTTAGGAAATTTACACTGTGATCTAATGTGAAGATTCTTCCCTTTCGATGGGAAGCTTACCCTATTTACATTTATCAATTACACTTGTTGGCTTTTATATGTTATTTTATTTTGTGATACATATTGTTTTAAATGAATTTTTAATTAAAAAATCTTTGACCATCTGATTTCTTTCTACTTTGTTTTTCTCATAAATGGGAATTCTAGTATTTCTGTCCAGTGTCTATTTTTATGACTCTAGCAACTGCTACAGAAAGAAATAAAGGATTCAATATATCTATCAAGTCTCTACTCTGAGCAATGGACAAAGTTATTTTTGCCCTCCTCTTCCAGTCCTACTAATTATACTGATTATCTTATGATTTATTTTAGATCTTCAAAGATACTTAAACCTCTCATCCTTTTGCAAGTGAGAAACCTATAATTATCTGAGCATGGAAATGAATTCCACTATACATTAAAGATAAACTAGTCTTGCATTTCTAATATTCACCAAATGTTCCAAAATTATTCATTATAAGCAGGTTGAAGTATCTGACTATTCATTATGTTGTCTAATGCAGTCAATCTAAGAATTTACATATTAGGATGTATATTTTATTTTAAATTATTCTCCTTTTATTTCTCCTTTATTTTAGAGTTAGTGCATTATGTTTTTATGTGTATAGGAAAAATATCTATTTTCTGTAATACCTATTAATTTTATTTCAGAAGTGACAAAGTGCCAATAAACTTTATCTGAATTTTCATATAATTTACACATGTCACAAAAATTATTCTTTATTTTTCTTTTGATACTTCAAAAACATAAAAACTATTCTTAGGGGGGCGCCTGGGTGGCTCAGTGGGTTAAAGCCTCTGCCTTCGGCTCAGGTCATGATCCCGGGGTCCTGGGATCGAGTCCCGCATCGGGCTGTCTGCTCAGCAGGGAGCCTGCTTCCTCCTCTCTCTCTCTGCCTGCCTCTCTGCCTACTTGTGATCTCTGTCTGTCAAATAAATAAATAAAATCTTTAAAAAAAAAAAAACTATTCTTAGCTTATAGGCTATACAAAAAATTAAGCAATGGCTCAGAACTGACTCACAGGTTTTGTTTTTTTTTTAAAGTAGGCTCCATGCCCACCACAGAGCCCAATACAGGACTTGAACTCACAACTCTGAGATCAAGACCTGAAGTGCTTAACCAACGGAGCCACCCAGGTGCCCCTTCATAGGTCTAATTTATTGACTCCTGTCTTGAAAAAGATTTTATTTTTCCATCCCCTCTGGCTATCACTGAATAGCTAGAGCAAATATATTATCTGACAAAGTATACTCTGGAACACCTTTGTAAATGTCAAATTAAAAATCCATCTTGAAGACCTTTAATAGCAACATACTGATTGTCACATTTTTCTCATTTAAGTCTATAGCAAGTTATAATTTATACTTAGTTCTATTAGTCGTAGTTCTATTAGTTGTAGATTCTTTGTCCTAAAACACCTTTTCTATGCACAATGTAACCGTATCCTATGATAAATGGTTTTTACTAGAAACATTTGACAAACTGAAGGTAACTTCTGAAGACGTAAAAGATTAACAAAAGATTGAATAAAAACACCTACTAGAGAAAAAAACAAGAGTTGAAAGACAAAATATATTTTGTCCCCAAACTATGATGACATTTTGTCCTCTCTGAATGAGTTTCTATTTAGTAAAAGTGAAGAAATCTGTATGCAAGCAAAAATTCTAATTCTTTTTGAAATTTAAGGAGAAAATTCATCTAATTTTTCAATTCTGTATCCTCTAGTAGTATTTACAAAGCAGCCAATAAGATTACAATATTGAATCATTAATGTCACTGTGGCCCTGCTTCATCAGAAAAAAACAGAGGTATGATATAAAGAAACTATTCCATGCTGCAAAGGACTAATCTGGAATGAAAATATATAGTCTAAAAGAAATTTTATCATGACTATATAAAAGTATGTCCCCAAAATATCAGATACACTTAACAAATCAGAAATCTATTTCGTATTTCCCATAGGAACAAGTAGACAAAACCACTGAAGAAAAATATTTAAGAGAAAATGTGACTTACTAGAAAAATCCTTTCAAACCATCACAGCAGAAAATAAAGAGCTCTTGCTCAAAATTTTTTACAAAAATGCAAAGGACTTCGAATTGCCAACCCAACTTTAAAAAAGAATAATAAAGTTGGAGAATTTACATTACCTGCTTCCAAGGCTTGATATAAAACTATAATAATAATGAGAGTGTGGTACTGGCCTCACAGAAGACATACAGAGCAACAGAACAGAAAAAAAGAGTCATGAAGTAGATTCCCCTACTGGGTGTTTACCCAAAGCAAACAAAAACACTAATTAGAAAAAATATACACACCCCTATGTTAACTGCAGCATTATTTATAATAGCCAAAATATGGAAGCAACCTAAATGTCATCATCAATAAAGATGATGTGGTGTGCCCCCTTCCTCACAAATGGAATATTTCCCAACCATAAAAAAGGATGAGATCTTCCCATTTAGAACAACAAGCGTAGTCCTAGACGGAATTATGTTAAGTGAAGTAAACTCAACAGAGAAAAATACCATGTGATTTCACTTTTATGTGGAATCTTAAAAATAATAATAATAATAATAAACAAATAAACAAACATGCAAAAGCTGAAAGAGATTCATAAAATACAGAGAACAAAAACTGATTCTTGCTAGACGGGAAGAGGTGGGGGGAAGGAAGTGGGAGGTTAAGACTTCCAGTTATGGGGATAAATAGTACAGCACAGGGAATATAGTCAATAGTGCTGCAACAATGCTGCATGGTGACAGATTGTGGACCTACACTTGTGATAAGCATAGCATAATGTATACACTTATTGAATCATTATGTTGTACACCTGAAAAAGTAACTTCTCTGTCAAATATAATCAATTAAAAAAATAGATTCTTACATAAATGCTCAATTGATTTTAAACTAAGATGTCAATGGAAAAAGTTCATCTTTTATTAAACAAATGCTGCTTAAACAAGTAGATAACACCAATCTTTACTTCATAATCTAAACAAATATTAACTTGAATTATAGACTTAAATGTATAAGCTAAAACTATTAAAAGTATATAAGAAAAAAGAAAAGAGGGCGCCTGGGTAGCTCAGTGGTTTTAAGCCTCTGCCTTCAGCTCAGGTCATGATCCCAGGGTCCTGGGATCGAGTCCTGCATTGGGCTCTCTGCTCAGCAAGAAGCCTGCTTCCCCCTCTCTCTGCCTGCCTCTCTGGCTATTTGTGATCTCTCTCTCTCTCTGTGTCAAATAAATAAATAAAATCTTTAAAAAAAAAAAAAAAAGAAAAGAGAAAAGAAAAATTTTCACAATTTGGGGCAGGCGAACATTTCTATAAGAAAGAGTTTAAATCATTAAAAAAATTAATGAATTGGAATTCATCAAAATTAAATACTTATATCATTTAAAAGACACTATTAACAAAAAGAGTAAGCCACAAACTGGGAGAAAATACTACCAGTACATAAATCTGACAAAGAACTTGTATCCAGAATACATAAAAATTCTCATTATTCAATGATAGTAAAACCTGATTTTTTAATAACAGGCAAAAGATTTGAATAAATGCTTCACAAAAGAAACACATATGGCCAATAAGCACATTAAAAATCATTAGTTATAAAAGAAATGCAAAGTAAAACGGAAAGAAAATATTAACTACAAATCCACTAATGAAAATACTGACAATGGCAAGAGTTACTAAGAATTTGGGACAACTGGAACTCTCTTACATGGCTGAATTTTTTAAAATAACCCAATCACTTTAAAAACAGTTTAGCAGTTTCTTGAAATGTTAAGTACAAACTAAGCTAAGCATACAACCCAGAAATTTCTCCCCCCCCACACTACAACAGTTAATTTTATTTGTTCAAGGGCTCATATTGCAAGCATTAAACCAAGCATGGGGTTTGACTCTGGTAGCCCAGATTCACATATTTAGGAAGATAAAAGCAAACTGTGACCCATGTATATGGATGAAAAACTAAAGGCTCACAGTTAATCACATTGTAGTTTTAAATTTCTACAGCCTAGAAGCCAGGAGTCACAGATCTTTTAGGTCTTTCTGGATGTCCCACAAGGTATCTGCACTTTTCTTGAGCTGGGCAACCTCACCACCCTTCAGCTTCTGCTTGATCACAATGACAACCCAGAAATTTGAATCCCAAGTATTTACCCAAGAGAAATAAACATGAATATGAATATCCAAAGTGACTTGTGTGTAAATATTCATGGTAGCTTTATCCATAATAATCAAAAACTGGAAACAAATTAAATGTCCATCAACACATGAATGGGTAAACAAATTGTGGAATATTCGTAAAATGGAATATTACTTAATTAACTTTTAACTGATAATTAACTGTATCTATTGATAGAGGCAACAACATGAATGAATTTCAAAAATATGCTGAGCTAAAGCTAGACACAAAAGAGTTCATATTCTATGGCTCCATTTTTTAAAATTCCAGAATGACTATTCTAATGGTTAATGGCAAAGTGATTAATTAGTGGCCTGGACAGGAATTTGAAGGAAGAGATGGAATTAACTGCAAAGTAGCAGTAATTAAAATTTTTGGAAATTTTCTGTATTTCTATATGTGGCTTATACAATTCCAAAACATAAAACTTTATACATTCATTGTATGTATATTATACCTCAATATAGGTGGTTTTAAAAACTATACAACTTGCAATTATACATTTAAACTTAAATTTGTAAATAATATAACCACAAATTAATCTCTCTCAAGCATAGATCAAAAACCAGTTTTATAATTTTAATGCTTTAATTTTATAATTTTAATAGGTAGCAAAACTACCTATTAATGTGGTGAGGAAAAAGGGAAAAGGAGAGAGAACAGAAACAATTTAAAAAACTCATTGGTGGGGACGCCTGGGTGGCTCAGTGGGTTAAAGCTGCTGCCTTCAGCTCAGGTCGTGATCCCAGGGTCCTGGGATCGAGCCCCACGCCCCACATCGGGGTCTCTGCTTGACAGGGTCTCTGCTTGACGGGGAGCCTGCTTCCCTCTCTCTGCCTGCCTCTCTGCCTACTTGTGATCTCTCTCCCTGTCATAAAAATAAATAAAATCTTAAAAAAAAAAAAAACAAAACTCATTGGTGGTAGAAAAGCATCTCTATTTCAAGATTAGTACAATACAGCTAAATCTCCTAATCACAGTGCAAGTTTTTGTTGTATTTCAAGGCATTTTTCAGCTTTACTCGATAAATAATTTTTTAAAAAACACAAATAAGAAACTTTCTGCTGAATGAACCAGAATTTGTTATTAGGTAAGGACTACAAATCTGTACCTATCATTCAACCAATGATGAAGTGCTTACCGTAAGACAGGCTGGTGATAGGTTATTTGTATTAAGAAATGATGAAGCATATAAAACAGTCAGCCAATCATCACAAGAAGATCAGAAAATCTGACACAAGCCATTTTCTTTCATAAGATATACTGATATCCAAAAACATGACAGAACTTTAATCAACTATAACAGTACATCCTTAGAGCCTAAACAAATCTACTAGGTCAAAAGTCAGCAAATTTGTTCTGAGGAACCGTGTAGTTCTCTCAAAACTACTTGACTCTGCTGCTGTAGCATAAAATCAGCCACAAACAATATCAGGAATAAGTATGACTGTATTCCAATAAAACTTAATTTATGAAAACTGGAATTTGAATTTCACAGAATTTTCATGTGTCAATATTTTAAGTCATGACACTATACATCATTTGTTACTATTCTTCTTTTGAATTTTTTTCAACCAATTAAAAAGATAAAAACCATTCTTAGCTCATGGGTCACTCAAAATTAAGTGATAGGCCAAATATGACTCCAATGGACCAGAGTTTGCCAATTCCTATACTAGACAAAAAGCCAGTATTTTTCTGATTTACAATGTTTCTTTTAATATAAATTAAACCAATGCAAAGTTTGAAATGTACAAGTACCAAAAAACTTCAAAGTAATTATAAAGAAATATGAATATTTTTCACATTATATTTATACCAATGGTGATAGTAACATACTTAAAATTATTTCTAAAGAATAACAGATACAAAAAAAAGAATAATAGATACAATAGCATTTTCCACACATACGTGTCTACTGCCCTACGGCACAGTGAGTGGTAATAAATATTAGTTAAGTGAATTTCGGAACCAACTTTTGATTCCCTATGAATATAATCTGTCAAATGTAATACATTCTTTACTACTTCGTAAGAACATACTGAACAAAGTAATGTGAATACCCCAGCCAACATTAGTTATCATACTCTATTACATCTCAATGATCTCAAGGTCTATTAAGATATGCCACACCACTTGAACTCATTGTTAAATGGATCCAAACTGCTTTACTTTTTAGCTCCAATTTGCAGCTTCATCATTTCTTCCCCTTTGTCTAGCAAGTAGCTATCACTTCTTCAACCCATCTATTGCAATCTCTCTTCTTTTACACTTTGAAGAGACACAAACCAGATAAAACTAAGATTACAAGAACTGTATACAAATCACTAGGCCTGAAATAATTCAAGAAAATGGCTATTTGCTAATATTTGAGCTTTAGCCATTAATTTAGTGGCATTTATTTTGTTCTAAAGCCTTTTTATGTTTCATTTAAACCTTGATTACTGATTGTGTTTTAGTTAGATGAGATTGCCAGGTTAAATTCTATACAGGTGAAGTGTTACCATAATATGAAACACTCTGCTGTAAAGGTAGCTAGAGAAATTAACTCAAAGAAGTAAAAACTGAAATGATACATGTGGACAACAGCTCTCACAGTAACATCCTACTTTACCCAAAAAGTTTTAAAGGTATGAAAATGTCCAATGGAGGCAGTATACAGGGAAATTACCACATCTGGGCCAAATGATGGTATCTACCCAAGTGTTTATATTATAAAACACCTTTACCAGATTAAGTTTTATGTATACTGATATCACAGTTATTTCTAAGTGGCAGTAAAGTGAAGTACTACTAAACTCACACCAGTGATAAAAATAGGCAGAGACTGCCTTTTATCTGAAGGAAACCATAATACATCACCCCAAAATATGCCTCTTTGACACAAAAACTATTTTGAGCTAAAGGCAATTAAGCAGCAAATGCAGGAAAAGCACTCTCTACCCTCCCCCTTTTACCATCTAAAAGCAGGATAGAAGCCCAGATATGGCATGAAAGAAATCTGCAAATAAACCTCATTCCATTAGTTTCCTCCAGTATATTTCCTTTCCCATAGTTTGCTATTCTTGGAAATCTAAAACTGCTATTTTTTTTAATCCTTTCATTTCTCTACATATTTATTGTTCTTTGCTAAAGATCTGACATAAGCCAGAGTTCTCAGACAGCTGAGTTACACATTTGCCTAGGTTTCTCCAGCGTATACAAGAAATGTACATATTACTAACTTCCGTTTTTCTCTTGTTAATCTGTTGTGGGGTCCCAATCAAAAACGTGGAAGAGTAGAAGGAAAAAGATTTTTCCTCCCCTACATAATCTTAATTAAGTCAGTAGCATAAGAAAGACATTAAACTGAAGGACATACTTTCTAAATTTTAACAGGTTCAAAACATCCCTTTCAGTCACCCCAAATCTGTGCCCAAACGACTAGCCACCCAATGCCTTACTTCTATGGCAAAGTGAGATGGTTCTCCAGCAGGATAAGAGCAGGCTTCCTTTTAACAACTCGGCTTTAAGATTAATAATCAGTATGAAATGCCAATACTTTATATATTAAGGAGCCCAATCTCAATTTTCACTACATAATTCTTTCACCAAAAATGACTAAAACAATTTCAAAAGAAACCAAAATACTTTATTTGTCCCTAGGTTCTTTAAGCTAGAGTTTCCCTATCACCCTGCAGTGGACAAAACAAATAAGCTAATTATGGAGTTAATCCCTCTATCCTGCGGTTAATCCCTCTATCCCGAGGATAGTTGGTTATGAGCTGCTTCTCCAACCCACCCCCACCCAACTGTCCCAAGAACAGAAGGAATAAGCATCTTGGTACGTATGCAACCTGTTCATAGCATGCTGTAACAGTTTATTATTTAGAAAACTCTATAAAATAAATGGTCTTTAACCTTTTTCCTTTAATTCACAAACTATAAAAACATAAATAATTGGTTTTCTACTAAAGAATTAAAATTATAAATATTTCCTATTAGAAGTGAATTTCTTCTTTTTTAAAGCTCTTAACCTAAGACAGTACTCTCAAAGTGTGGTCTCAGACCAGCAACAGCACTATTACCTCGCGATGTGTTAGAAACGTAAATTCTTGGCCCTAGCAAAGACCAGTGAATAAGAAACTTCTGGAGTAGGGCCCGGAAATGTTTTAGTAAGCCCTCCAACTGTAAATAAATGTAACTACAATGTACCACACAAAATGCTAGAATAATTCAAGTAAGTTCTCAATTCATCTCATTTAAATAGGTTTCAGCTGAAACTATTTCTGAGTAGGTTAGATAGCTGAAAGAAGTAAAATTATTTTTTTAAACTACATGAGACTTCAACTCATTCAAACTGACCTTCTTTACAAATGGTGCTAGGAAAACTGGACAACTACATGGAAAAGAATGAAACTGAACCACTTTCTCACACCATAAACAAAAATAAACTCCAAATAGCACCTACATGTGAGACCTGAAACTATACAGTTTCTAGAAGAAAACACAGGTAGTAATCTCTTTGACATTGGCCTTAGCAACATCTTCCTAGATAATGTCTCCTTAGGCAAGGGAAATAAAAGCAAAAATAAACTACTGGTACTACACAAAATAAAAAATTTTTGCCCAGGGACACCTCGGTGGCTCACTGGGTTAAATAAAGCCTCTGCCTTCGGCTCAGGTCATGATCCCAGGGTCCTGGGATGGAGCAGGCTCTCTGCTCGGCAGGGAGCCTGCTTCCCCTTCTTTCTCTGCCTGCCTCTCTGCCTACTTGTGTTCTCTGTCAAATAAATAAAATCTTTAAAAAAAAAATTTTTTTTTTTTTGCCCAGAGAAGGAAACCATCAACAAAACAAAAAGGAAATCTAACTGAATGATAGAAGATAGTTGCAAATGACATTTTCAGCAAGAGCTTAATATCCAAAATGTATGAGCTTATACAACTTAGCACCAAAAAAGAAAACCAAATGATCTGATTAAAAATAGGCAGAGGACATAAATAGACATTTTTTCAAAGATATACAGATGGCCAACAGACACATGAAAAAATGTTCGACATCACTAATCATTAGGGAAATGCAAATCAAAACTATAATACTACTTTACACCTTGTCAGATTGGCTAGGATCAAAAACACAAGAAATAAAAAATGTTGCTGAAGATACGGAGAAAAGGAACCCTCATGAACCACTGGTACAAATGCAAAGTGGTGCAGCCACTGCAGAAGACAGTACAGCAGTACCTCAAAAAGAGTAAAAATGGGAATACCATATAATCCAGTAATTCTACCACTGCATATGCCCCCAAAGAAAATGAAAACACTAATTTGAAAAGATATATACACCCCTATGTTTACTGCAGCATTATTTATAATAGCCAAGATAGGGAAGCAACCCAAGTGTCTATCCACAGATGAATGGATAAAGATGTGGCATATTAACTTTTTTAAAAGATTTTATTTATTTGACAGGGAGAAAGAGAGAGCATGAGTGGGAGGAGGATAGAGGGAGAAGCAGACTTCCTGAGGAGCAGGGAGCCCAACTTAGGGCTCAATCCAAGACCCTGAGATCATGACCTGAGCCTAAGGCAGATGCTTAACTGACTGAGCCACCCAGGTGCCCCAGATGTATATTAGATGGAATATTAGCCTTAAGAAAAGAATGAGATCTTGCCATTTACAACAACATGGATGGACCTAGAGTGTATTATGCTAAGTGAAATAAGACAGAGAAAGACAGTGGTGCCTGGATGGCTCAGTCAGTTAAGTGTCTGACTCTTGATTTCGGCTCAGGTCTCAATCCCAGGGTCCTAAATTCAAGCCCCATGATGAGCTCCACATTGGGCATGGAACCTGGTTTAAAAAAAAAAAAAAAAAAGACAAAGAAAGACAAATACCATGTGATTTCACTTACATGTAGAATCTAAAAAACAAAACAAAAAAAAAAGCAGAGACATAAATATAGAGAATAAACTGATAGGATGGGGGAATGGGTGTGGGAGGTACTGGATTCCAGTTATAAAATGATTATGTCACAGAGATGAAAGGTACAACGCAGGGAATACAGTCAATGGTACAATACAAGCATCGTATGGTGACAGAGGATAGCTACACATGTGGTAAGCAAAGCATGATACATAGAATTGTCAAATCACTATTTGTATACCTAAAATTATAGAACACTGTATGTCAACTATACTTAACAAAAAACAGCAAAACAAAAAAAACTTCAAAATTGGTCTTCTTTCACCTATTGCAAATGGGTAGTTTTACTGTAAAAATTTGCAAATGACTTCTCCTATATAGGAAATCTGTATAATTTGATATGAGTGAATAATTATATTTCCTTATTTCTTCTCCATATATTTTATCCATAAAAGGTCCAAAATAAGCATTATTTTCTCCTTTAATGTAACCAAGTACAAGGATATCCCAGCTTTTAAAAACAATTACTACTTCCACCACAAACTTCTGCAAGAAATTATAAAAGACATAGATTTGAACACAGGGAAGAATTAGGAAAAAATATATTAATGTCACTTTCTAGCTTATGAATCAAGTCAGAGGGGCTCCTGGGTGGCTCAGTGGGTTAAAGCCTCTGCCTTCAGCTCAGGTCATGATCTCAGGGTCCTGGGATGGAGCCCCGCATTGGGCTAACTGCTCAGCAGGGAGCCTGCTTCCCCGCCCCCCACCCGCCTGCCTCTCTGCCTACTTGTGATCTCTGGCTGTCAAATAAATAAATAAAATCTTTAAAAAACAAAAAAAAGAATCAAGTACAGAGAGAATAATCTATAGAAATGCAAAAGAAAAACCTTGAAAAGCACCATTTCAAATACCCCTAGGAACCTGAAAGCCAGTGCCTAAAGTGAACTCCCTCTTTTAGTCAACTCCTTCAGCATTTCGTCCAATCCCCACAAGCATTTATTACTTATTTTCTATCTTGCATTTCAGATTATTCTCCAGTTGAGTCAACAAACATGTGTGCCCACTAGGTATCAGGTAAACTACCCAATGCTATAAGTACAAAGATGGAAAAGTACCCTGGGCCAAAGATCCAATACCTCTCTGATCAGTCTCCACAAAACTCCCCCTCGCTTGCCCACTATTCCTACAACCCTTCATTCTGATTCACCAATTTTTGCCTCTTTCCCAGGCCTCTCCTAACTTTATCTACTTTAGTATTCAGTTTAAATTTCACAGTCCATCAATCTCATCATTTTCATTACCTAGTATCTCTTTCTTCTTCAGTCACACACAAACACCAACCACCTTTTCTACCTGTCACTCAGCAACAACACATGGCGAAAGCACAAATTCTTAGGAGACAATGTCCTTTATCTTCCTATCATTTAACACTACAAACATGCCTGTCTTTGCAATGATTCTCTTCTTCTTCCTCTTATTAGCCCTTCTAATCAAAGCAAAAAATCTCACTTTGCTTTGGATCCAATCCTGCCCCGTGTCTAATGCTGCAGATTATCCTCCATTTCTTAGTTTGCAAGGCAATATATTTTCCTGGTTTTCATTCTTGTCTAAAAACTATTTCAGGCAGCTTTACTGGTTCCTCCTCATCTACCTGGATCTTTAGATGGAGGAGCTCTATCAATCGACAAGCACCGTGCCCATTATCAATGGTACAAATTTCATCTCTGTGCATCTAGCAAGCCAATGTAAAATCTCTACTTGGTTAACTTTCATGCACCTCATTGCCTTCAAACCTGGTTTTCCTCCAGTATCTCTATCCCTGTAAATAACACCACATTTTTCTTATCTTAACAGATAAAGGGCTAGTGTCCCAAATCTATAAAGAACTTAACAAACTCGGGGGGCCTGGGTGGTTCAGTGGGTTAAAGCCTCTGCCTTCGGCTCAGGTCATGAACCTGGAGTCCTGGAATCGAGCCCCACATCGGGCTCCCTGCTCTGTCTCTCTGCCTACTTGTGATCTTTGTCTGTCAAATAAATAAATAAAATCTTAAAAAAAATTTTTTTTTCCTAAGAACTTAACAGACTCAACACCCAAAGAACAAACAATTCAATCAAAAATGGGCAGAGGACACAAACAGATATTTCATCAAAGAAAACATACAAATGTTAACAGATACATGAAAAAATGTTCAACATCATTTGACATCAGGGAAATACAAATCAAAACCACAATGAGATATGAAATACCACCTCACATTGGTCATAATGGCCAAAATTAACAACTCAGGAACGAAAGATGTTGGCAAGGATGCAGAGAAAGGGGAACTCTCCTACACTGTTGGTGGGAATGTGAGCTGGTACAGCCACTCTGGAAAGAGTATGGAGGTTCCTCAAAAAGTTGAAAATAGAGCTGCCCTATGACCCAGCAATTGCACTATTAGGTATTTATACCAAAGACATAAGTGTAGTGATCCAAAGGGGCACCTGCACCCCAATGTTTACAGCAACGATGTCCACAATAGCCAAACTGTAGAAAGAGCCCAGATGTCCACTGACAGATGAATGAATAAAAAAGATGTGGTATATACATAAAATGGAAAGTTACTCAGCCATCAACAAAAAAAAAAAAGAAATCTTGGGGCACCTGGGTGGCTCAATGGGTTAAAGTCCCTGCCTTTGGCTCAGGTCATGATCCCAGGGTCCTGGGATGGAGCCCCACATCAGGCTCTCTACTCAACGGGGAGCCTGCTTCCACCTCTCTCTCTCTCTCTGCCCGCCTCTCTGCCTACTTGTGATCTCTGCTTGTCAAATAAATAAATAAATCTTTAAAAAAAAAAAACAAAATGAAATCTTGCCATTTGCAACGACACAGATGGAACTAGAGGGCATCATGCTAAGCGAAATTCATCAACCAGAGAAAGACAATTATCATAGGAATTCACTCATGTGGAATTTAAGAACAAAACAGAGGAGCATAGGGGAAGGGGGGGGAATTAAACAAGATGAAATCAGGAAGCAAACTATAGGAGACTCTTAATCATAGGAAACAAACTGAGGACTGCTGTGGGGGGACAGGGTAACTGGGAGATGGACATTAAGGAGGGCACGGGATATAATGAGCACTGGGTGTTACATAAGACTGAGGAATCAATGAACTCTACCTCTGAGATACTATACGCTATAATACACTATATGTTAATTAATTGAATTTAAACACACACACATACACACACACACAAACACACACACACACACACACACACACATTTTCCTGCCCAGCTACTCAAACCAAAAACCTGGAAATTATCTTTCTCTCCTTCAAGGACTATATCCACCAATAATCATGTTTTGTCTATCGTAGTCCCTAAATATGTCTTAAATACTTCTTTGTCCAAGCTCTACTGACTTCCTTGTAGTAGAGACCACAGGCCATCATCATGTGTTGCCAGGACAATTCAAAAGTACTTACAGATCTGATCCCCCTGCTTCTACTATTCTTTATCTCAAATCCACTGTACTGTAGCCAGTAGATATTTTCATAGCACTCAAAATGCTTTTTTTTTCTATATTGGCTTATAGATTTTATAGATTGGCTTTACAGATTTTGTCTCTCCGCTAACCTGTATATCACTTTTACTGGTACCCTCAGCACTTACATTATGAATAGATACAATTTTTAAAAATTAAAACAAAAATAACAGCCACCTGGGTGGCTCAGTTGGTTAAGTGTCTGCCTTCAGCTCAGGCTGGGATCAAGCCCTGCATCTGCTTTTCCCTCTCACTCTCCCACTGTGTTCTTTCTCTCTCTCAAATAAATAAATAAAATCTTTAAAAATAAATCTTTAAATATTCCAGACAAATATAGGTGAATATATAACTGACCTCAGGATTGCAGAAAGAGTTTCTGTATTAAAGAAGAAGAAGAAAACGAAGAAGACAAAGAAGACAAAGAAGAAGACGAAGACGACAATGAAGACGAAGAAGAAGAAGAAGAAGATGAAGAAGATGAAGATGAAGAAGACAAAGACGAAAAAGAAGAAAACGAAGAAGAAGATGAAGAAGAAGACAAAGACGCAGAAGACGAAGAAGAAGACGAAGATGAAGACGAAGACGAAGAAGACAAAGACAAAGACGAAGAAGAAGAAGAAGAAGAAGGGGAGCGCTTGGGTGGCTCAGTCCTTAAGCATCTGCCTTTGGCTCAGGTCATGATCCCAAGGTTCTGGGATAAGCCACCTCACCTGGCTCCCTGCTCAGCGGGGGGCCTGCTTCTCCCTCTCGTACTCCCCCTACTTGTGTTCCCTCTCTCACTATGTCTCTGTCAAATAAATTAAAAATCTTAAAAAAAAAACAAAAGATGAAGCACGGTTTAGTTTTAAAGTCCTAAGGGCATAGGGCAACTGCCTCCTAATGAAGCCTATTCTACTTCCGCACATTGCTGACTAAAAAGAGCTTCCTTGTTTTAGCCTTAAAATGTAACTTCCAGCTATTAGTCCTACTTTGGATAGTAGGTCTCTTGCATACCAAACAGAATCATTCTAATTCTTTTCCCACTTTGATTATTTGAAGAGAGTCATTAGATCAACAAAAGAGTTTGATCATAAAAGGCAATATTTTAATTCTAAACTTTCATTGTAGGCATATATTTTATGTTCTGATTAGTGACAAACTTTTACTAGTCTACTAAAATCTCAAATGCTAACCCAATGAACACTTTGAAGAAGGAAGTGTAAAATTATTTGAGTTTATGGTTTCACTCTGTACTACTGACAAGCCTCAGCCTAAGCAAAGGCAAAAGGAAACACAAAAATGAGAAAATGACAATAGGAAAATTTCAGGGTAGAGGTTATGACAGAAGGAAAGGAAGCAGCAGCTTCTAATATGTAAGCTTGCACTATCTGCATCTCACTTTTAAACTGTATCTTGAATTGTTATAAAAGGAGGAAACTCATCAAAGCTTGCTGAGAATCCTAGATGTCTCTGTTTTAAGTTGTTAACACTACTTTATTTTTCTGTCATATGTCATTTGTGATTTACAAACTTCTTTTATAGCCTAGGGATACTTTCTTCAAAGGAACTCCTATCAGCAAGCAAATATATAAAAACAGGTTGAGTTGGACAACTATTATAGCCCTCCAGATCCTACCAGAGCAGGCAAGAGAGTTTCCATTCATTCAATAAATATTTACTATTAAGCACCTATCATCTGCCAGAAATAGGGAGTCAGCAGGAAGTAAGATACATAAGACAGTTTCCTGAGGAAACTTCAAGTTTAGAACACAGTTTTTAAAATTACTGCTTTAAAAGATTAGGCCTGAGCAAAATTCTGGAAGGAAATCCTTTTCTCTATCCTCCCAAATCCTCACATTTCTCATTGACCCCAAATAGCCCAATAACGTGTCAGATGATAACAAAAATATCTTATTAATAAAAAGAGAAAGTTCATTAGCAGTCCTAAAGAGTCAAAGGGGCGCCTGAGTCTATGTCTGTGGCTCAGCGTCTATCTCAATTTCAGCTCAGGTCTTGATCATAGGATCGCTGAGTTTAAGCCCTATGATGGGCTCCATGCTGTGGCCCAGCACGGAGCCTACTTAAAACAAAACAAATAAAACAACCGTTTAAAAAACAAATAAAATAAAATGTCATAATTTTTCCTTTGAAAACAAGTCACTTAATTACCTGGAGATGTTTTTAAATATAAATTAAGAAGTAAAAGCATTCTGGGGTGCCTGGGTAGCTCAGTGGGTTAAGCCTCTGCCTTCGGCTCAGGTCATGATCTCAGAGTCCTAAAATCGAGCCCCGCATGGGGCTCTCTGCTCAGCAGGGAGCCTGCTTCCCTTCCTCTGTCTCTGCCTGCCTCTCTACCTACTTGTGATCTCTGTCAAATAAAGAAATAAAATATTTTAAAAAACAAAGTCAAAGCATTCTACAATACAGAATCAGTGCTGGCTATCATTAAAAACTGAAATTCAGGAAAAATAATCCTCATAACTGGCTACTACAAAAAAAAAACAATAAATGTTGAACATGAATACTCTCAAGCTAAGGCAAGAGTGGCTTTTCAACAGAATATCTACACCAAATTAAAATTTTAAAACATGCTCATTATTTAGAGCAAATCAGACAAGACAGTCACAGGAATACCAATTATCATAAACTCAAAAGAGGGGAGCCTGGGTGGCTCAGTTGGGTGAATGAGTGACTCTTGATTTCGGCTCAGATCATGCTCCCAGGGCTGTGGGTTCAAGCCTCATGGCAGGCTCTGCACTCAGCGAGAAAGTCTGCTGGAGATTCTCTGCCTCTCCCTCTGCTCCTCCCCTACCTCTAAAATAAAAAATTAAATCTTAAAAAGTAAAAAAAAAAAAGAAACTCAAAAGAATTCGTTCATTTTATTCTTTCGGGTGTCTCAAAAGTACAGTGTTTTAACAGGTACTGAAGGGAATAATGGAAGAGTAAACTCAGAAGCCACAATGTCTCAGTTCAAATTTTAATTCTATCATTCACTAGCATTGTGTTGAACTTGGACAATTTAGATAAATTTATCTCTACCACAATTCCTCATCTGTATAATAGGATCAATCACAATGCCTTATTCCTTAAGTTTGATATAAAGATTAAATGAGTTAGTGAAATACTTAAAATACCATGTAAGGTACTCAAAAAGGTATCTTTAAAAAACCAATCAAATAATTAAACACTACACTGCCAGTATAGCAACTCATCTAGCAGCAACAATGAATGCCACAATACGTAACCACTTTCTTAAAAATTTACTAATGCCTGCTGCAATTCTATTTAAAAATTCAAGAAACCATAAGCAAAAATGTTATATAACCTCTAAACTACATATGGAATGTAGAACAATTTTAACCATAATAATCTAGGTATGTAAAATTCAAACCAAAAATTCAAGAAACAGCCAACTGCTAAGTATTCAGTAAATTCAAGCAATGCAGTTTAAAAAAATTCTTCTCTGGTGGCCACTAGATATTTAAGAAAATAAGCAAAATGTGACATCATTGTAAGATGAGTTTCTGTCCTTTCCATAGCTTGCTTTTATTAATCTAGGACCACTTAGTATTCATGAGCATGAACATCCCTATTAGCTATTAATTTCCATAAGCCATTTATTTCCATACCTAGTCTACTAATAATTGAGAAACTGTTAAAGTAAACAAATGCTGCCACCTTGTGGAATTATAAGTATGGTATTAAATAACCCAACATGATCCATAAAGCAAAAGGAAAACTTTAAAACCAAGTTTTTCTCTCAGTCAGATTCTCAATGCAGTGAATGACCAACACTAGATATATTTCATGCAATTTTACAGTAAGAATAATTTCTTCCACAATGTAATGAAATAATGCAACATTATTAAATAATGTAAATTCAACATTATTTGTCATTTCTAATATGTCTTTATCTCTTTTCCCAAAAGAAATTCTTCATCAAAATTTCCTATTTTGAGAGGAATTAAAAGCCTTTAAAGTAAATTTATTATCAATGATGTGTGTCAATATGAGGAAGTAGGAAAAGCAAAAAAATCTCCAGGGCTGTGAAACTGGCAAAGTCTCCCTGAATACTCTTTTTCTTGTTGCTACCTACTAGTCTTCATCTCTCCTCTATTATATTATAAACCTTCAAAACTGAAATGTTTTCTGAAATGTCAATTCAATGTCAATGAAAGAAAAGATGTTAGCATGCAAGATGAAATAACTGAAGGTACCTTTTAAATTTTTAATTGAAATATTTTAATAAAACAAATCTCACTTTTAAAAACATTTATTTATTCCAGAGAAAGAGCAAGCAAGTAAGCATGGGCAGGTGGGGGAAGAGAGCCTCAAGCAGACGCCAAGGGAGTGCGGGAGTCTGACATCCGGCGAACTGCATCAGCCGGGCAGCCCTAATCTCACTTTCATTAAGTGGTATTTCCAAATTGAAATCTCATTTAAGTCTTCAGTAAACTTCTGCCTCAGAATACACAGTGTTCTGACATAAATGTCTCTGTATGATCAAGAGTTAATATTCCTGAAACCAATATTACACTATGTGTTAACTAACTAGAATTTAAACAAAACTTTGGAGGAGGGAGGGAGGACTTAATAGCATTTAAAAAAAAAAAAAAAAAAAAAAAAGCCCAGAATCATATTAAAATCAAGCTTAAAAAAAAAAAAAGCCCAGAATTACATTAAAATCAAGCTATTTTAATTATATTAAAATCAGTTTTCAAAAATGATGAAAACAGGGGTGCTGGGTGGCTCAGTTCTCGAGCACCTACCTTCAGCTCAGGTCATGATCCCAGGGACCTGGGATCAAGCCCCTCGTCAAGCTCCCTGCTCCTCCCTCTCCTATTTCCCCTGCTTGTGTTCCTTCTCTCTCTCTCTCTGTCAAATAAATAAATCTTTTTTAAAAAATGATGAAACAAAATGGCTCTTATTCTTTTTTAAATCCTAGAGATGTATAACCAATTCTAGATTTCTAACTAGAAATGATGCTTTTGTAATATAAAGTTAAGATGGAAATTTTTACTATTTTTGGATTTTTGTTCCTTCCTTAATGGAAAAGAAAATACAATGCAGGATGAATTTACAGTGCTAAGGGACATTAATCTATATTAAAATAGAGCTATAATCTGCATTATATTTTAGTTGAGTAGAGCCACATAATTACAGGTAAATGTATTTATCAGGTCATTATTATAAACTTCCATCGTTTTTGCCATTTCATATTCAAGCTACATCTCTGAATCTCTTAAAAATATATATTATACATTCTTACACTAGTTAAGAACTTAAGGGGCACCTGGGTGGCTCAGTTAAGCAACCAGCTTTTGGTTTCAGTTCAGGTCACGATCTAAGGGTTGTGGGATTGAGCCTTGTGTCAGACTCCTCTCTGGGTGTGGAGACTGCTTGGGATTCTCTCTCCCCCCTCCCCCCCTTACCAGCTCCCACTTGTGCACAAGCACACCAGTGCATTCTCAAAAAAAAAAAAAAAAAAGAAAAAAGAAAAGAAAGAAAAATTAAGTAATAGTATTACACTGTCACTCCAAGCTAAAGCATTTCAAAAACTTTCTTACATTTTTTTCTACAAAAACACTGAAATAATACTAAGAGCTTTCCTAAACCAAGCATCAAATCTGGCCAATTCACGATTGTACTCTTAGCCTAGCCCACATTAAGGGGTAGATTAATTTTTGCTATATAAATTTAATTACTCATTTAATTAATTAGTTAAATAAGCCCCACAATCTACTGCATTTTCAAGTTTTAATCATTCCAGTGCTTGATAAAGAAAGCACATATTACCAACACATAGGAAAAAAAAAAAATGAATGTGAGGGGTGCCTCGGTGGCTCAGTGGGTTAAGGCCTCCGCCTTCAGCTCAGGTCATGATCCCAGGGTCCTGGGATCGAGCCCCACATCAGGCTCTCTGCTCAGCAGGGAGCCTGCTTACCCCCTCTCTCTCTGCCTGCCTCTCTGTCTACTTGTGATCTCTGTCAAATAAATAAATTAAATCTTAAAAAAAAAATGAATGTGTGATTCTTGTCTTACTCGCTACTGCGCTAAACCAGCTGGAATACAATCAACAGTTAGCTGCAAGTCTCTTTAGGTATCAGCTTAAATTCCAAGACCGATATTCTTATATTTTAATAAAAAATCTTTGTAATGGAAATGGAAAACCATACATAATAATGTACTGGACAAGTTAAAAATTGCCAAATTCTTGATCTGTATCAAAAATCTTTTTAAGGTTTCTTTATTTTATCTAGGAGATTTGAACAAAAACATGCAATGTGATGATACAAAGGGATTACTGGAAACTGTGTTACATATGATACAGCCCTGTGTTTTTAAAAGTTCATATTTACATTCTTAAGAATATAAGGATGAAATGACACAGAATCTGAAATCTGTCTCAAAATCCTTAAGTAGGGGCACCTTAAGTAGGGCTCAGTTAAGCATCTACCTTCAGCTCAGCTCATGATCCCAGGGTTCTGGGATCGCGCCCCAAGTTGGGCTCTCCACTGAGTGGGGAGTCTGCTCGTTCCTCTCCTCCCCACTCGTGCTCCCTCTGGCTATTGCAGTCTCTCTCTCTCTCTCTTTCATATAAATAAGTAAAATCTTTTAAAAAAATACATAAGCAAAGAAAGAATGAAAACTATAAAAGAAGCAAGTATAGCAAAATCTGGATCACTGCTGAATCTGGAAGATGACTATATGAGGAATTATTATTCCATTCTATTTTTATGTGTATTAGAAAATCATTTTAGGAATTTTTAAAGAATGGTCACCAAGAAAATGAAGATAAAAATAACATAATAACAAAAAGATAACAAAATCTCAACATTTGAAAACTACTAAGATATGTCTCAATAATCCATGAGTCAAAAAAAAATCAAATTTGAAACTTAAAAGCTTCTTGAACTGAATGAAAATCTATCTTTGATGCAATTAACAATAAACAGTCATAAAATTATGAAAACATCTCCACTTACAGCAGCATCAAAAAAAATATGAAAGAATTAATCAAAAGCAAAAGATTTATACATGAAAACTACGAAAAATTGCTGAAAAAAATTAAAGAAGAGAAAAATAAATGGAAATATATCTCATGTCCATGAATCAGAAGACTGAATATTGTTAAGATGTCAATATTACCCAAAGTAATCTAGAAATTCAATGTAACCCCTGTCAAAATCTCAAGTGACATTTTTTGCAGAAATAGAAAAAACAATCTTGAAAAAGAACAGAGCTAAAACACTCACAATTTCCTGATTTCAAAATTTACTAAAAAGTTCTGATAAAACAGTGTGTTGGGGCACGTGGGTGGCTCAGTCTGTTAAGGCTGACTCTTGATTTTGGCTTGGGTCATGATCTCAGGGTCATGAGACTGAGTCCCCTGTTGAGCTCTGTGCTAGGTGTGGAGCCTGCTTAAGATTCTCTCTCTCCCTCTGTCTCTGGCCCTAGGCCCTGTCTCCTTTAAAAAAAAAAAAAAAAAAAAAAAAAAAAAGGTGTAGTAGTGGCAATACAAAAAGATATATAGGTAAATGCAGCAGAGAAGAAAAGAGAACCCAGACATAAACCCTTGCACCCTTGCATATACGGTCAAATGACCTTTGACAGGAACGGTGATACCATTCAAAAGGGAAAGGAGTTTTTCAAGAAGTGATGATGCGGATACTGCATATCCACATGAAAAAAAGAATGAAGTGGGTGGGATCCTTACCTAAAACCATACACAAAAATTAACTCAAAATGGATCAAAAAGTTAAATCTAAACCACAAAACTATAAAACTCTTTTCATGACTTAGGATTGGATACTGATTCCTGAGATATGACATCAAAAGCATAGGCAACAAAAGAAAAACAAATTAGACATCATGAAAATTATAAAATTCCGTGAATCAATAGACAATATCAACAAAGTAGAAGAGAACCCACAGAATAAGAGAAAATATGTACAAATCTGATAAGAGACTAATAACCAGAATACACACAGAACTACTGAAACACAACAACAACAAAATTCAAAACTGGGTAAAGACTTCAATGGAAATTTCTCTGTGCCAATAAGCACAGAAACAATGCACATCACTAATCATTATGGAAATACAAAGCAAATCTAAGAGCTACCAACCACCTCACACCTGTTAGGATGGTGACTATCAAAAACAGGGAAAATAAGTGCTGGCAAGAATGTGGAGAAACTGGAAGCCTTATGCACTGCTGGTGGAATTTTAAAATGCACAGTATGGCAGCTCATCAAAAAGTTGGAAATAGAGGGGTGCCTGGGTGGCTCAGTGGGTTAAAGCCTCTGCCTTCGGCTCAGATCAGGATCCCAGGGTCCTGGGATTGAGCCCCACATCAGGCTCTCTGCTCAGCAGGGAGCCTGCTTCCCCCTCTCTCTCTGCTGACTCTCTGCCTACTTGCGATTTCGAGCTCTCTCTCTGTCAAATAAATAAATAAAATCTTTAGAAAAAAAAAAAAAGTTAGAAATAGAATTACCATATAATCCAGCAATGCCATATCTGGGGATATGCCTAAAAGAACTGAAATCAAGGTCTTGAAGAGGTATCTGTTCACTCATATTCATAGCAATATTAGTCAGAACAGTTAAAAAACTCAGAAGCAACATATGTGTCCATCATCAAACAGATAAGCAAAATGTGGCATAAACATACATACAAGGGAGTGTTATTGAGACTTAAAAAGAAAATTCTGATATATGCTACAACATGGACAAAAACTGACAACATTTTCCTAAGTGAAATAAGCCAGTCACACAAAAAACCAATACTGTGTGATTTCACATATATGAGATACTCAGAGTAGTCAAAATAATAGAGAAATAAAGTAGATGGGTGGTTGCCAGGATTCGGGGAGGAGGGGAATAAAGAGTTACTGTTTATGGGGCGCCTGGGTGGCTCAGTGGGTTAAGCCGCTGCCTTCAGCTCAGGTCATGATCTCAGGGTCCTGGGATCGAGCCCCGCATCGGGCTCTCTGCTCGGCGGGGAGCCTGCTTCCTCCTCTCTCTCTGCCTGCCTCTCTGCCTACTTGTGATCTCTGGCTGTCAAATAAATAAATAAAATCTTTTAAAAAAAAAAAAAAGAGTTACTGTTTAACAGGTATTGATTTTCA
Source organism: Enhydra lutris kenyoni (assembly GCF_002288905.1). Taxonomy (NCBI): domain Eukaryota; kingdom Metazoa; phylum Chordata; class Mammalia; order Carnivora; family Mustelidae; genus Enhydra; species Enhydra lutris. Next base: position 26,335,970 of record NW_019154108.1, on the reverse strand, counting down.
GTTTTACAAAATGTCAAGTGTTAAAGACAGACACTGGTGACACTTGCAGCATTATTAAGAAGGTATTTATTAAATACCACTGAACAGTACAATGGTTAAGTTAATGTATTTCATGTTACATGTATTTTATCATAATAAAACCAAAATTTAGAAAAAAGAAAAAATACCACATCAAAATTCATGGGATGCAGCTGATGCAGGGCACAGAGAGAAATTTAAAGCATAAATTATATTAGAGAAGCAAATTTTCAACTCAATCACTTTAGTTTCTACCTTAAGATAAAGCAAAGATAAGATCTACCAAAGATAAGAGGCAAATTAAGCCTAAAGAAAGCAGGAAAAAAATAAAGTTAAAGCAGAAATCAATGAAACAGAAAAATACAGAGTATCAATAAATTAAGAGCTACCAATTTGAAAAGACAAATAAAATTGATAAACTTCTAGACGAGACTATTAAGGAAAGAAAAATAAAGGGAAACAAGTTTCCAATATCAGGGACAAGAAAGGGAACATCATTAGAAAATCTAAAGACATAAAAGGATAATAAAGGAATACTACAAACACATGATAAATTCAACAACCTAGGTGAAATGGACAAATTCTTTTAAAGACACAAATTAAAAACAATGTTCAATCAAGAAAAAATCAATAACCTGATTAATCTTATACTGCTTTTAAAAATTTAATTTGTACTCAAAACTCTTCCCTCAAAGAAAACTCAAGGCCAAGATAGTTTCACTGGAGAATTCTACAAAATATATAAAGAAGAAATAATACCAATTCTTCACAAACTGTTGTAGAAAACTGAAGATGAGGGAGCCCTTATGAGAAGAGCATACATACCCTGTCACCAAAACCAGACAAAACCATTATAAAAACACAAACTGAAACCCAATGAGGTGAATACTATTAACCATTCCATTTTAAAGATGAAGACATTGAGGACTAAAGAGATTCAGGAACTTGCCCAAGACCACAGAACTAAAACTGACAGGCAACCTGACTTCAGAACACAGACTCTTAACTAGAACAATGAAACTGTCAAATTAAATTTTAGATACTCTTGCAAAAGTAAATAGTAAAGGGTGCTGCCCAATACTTACCTAGAGACTATGCTGGAACCATTATACAGATCACTAGCATATGACAATGTAGCCAAAGGTCGTACTGAATTGTATCGAGTAAACTTAGACAAGCATTCCTGAAATTCATCCAACTGGCTTGCAGTTCTACTATCATCTACACAAAGAAAACAAAACAAAATAAATGGAATTGCGATGTAAGTCAAAAAGCAGTATACACAGATTAAAACTTATATTCTAAATACAAACAATTCTTAAGTATTTTTTTAAGATTTTATTTATTTATTTGACAGAGAGAGAGAGATCACAAGTCAGCAGAGAAGCAGGTGGGGCGGGGGGTGGGGGAGGGAAGCAGGCCCCCTGCTGAGGCTTAACCCACTGAGCCACCCCAGGCATCCCATTTCTTAAGTATTTAGAAAACACTAGTATGCACATATTATTCAGGTGATCTTTCAGCTTTAATAATTTTTTAGTTGTTCATTGAAAGACACTGTCTCTTTCAACACCAATAAAAACATACTATAGTTTATGTTTTAAGCAATAATTTCTTAGAAAAATAAAAAAGTACCTCTGATCAAGAGAAATTTAATCTTTTATTAAAATAAAAATTCTTTAAAATGGAGAAAGTGGAGATGGACAGGAGTACATACACTAAGCACATTTGTTATTTTGAAGGAACACATTTACAGAGATACTTCTGCATGCCCACATTTATTTACTATCAAAACACAATTTATGGGGCGCCTGGGTGGCTCAGTGGGTTAAGCCGCTGCCTTCGGCTCGGGTCATGATCTCAAGGTCCTGGGATCGAGTCCCGCATCAGGCTCTCTGCTCAGCAGGGAGCCTGCTTCCCTCTCTCTCTCTCTCTTTCTCTTTCTCTGCCTGCCTCTCCATCTACTTGTGATCTCTCTCTGTCAAAAAAAAAAAAACCCACAATTTATAACATAATTTAGATTAAGAAAGCAACTTTTTTAAGTAAAAATAAAGTGAAATACTTGTTCACATTATACTTTAATATTTCTCAAATCCAATTCTGAAAAGGGAGTGGAAAACTGCAATATATCAATTATTCTCAAAAATAAACAAAATGCTTCTACTCAAATGTCTTGGTAGAATATGGAAAATTCCATCCACTAGAACACTGTATAAATACTGAGTAAAGTCCATTTCAGTAAACTATTCATAATGAAGTTTTGTGGAATTTAAATCATAAAATCATCTCATATAAGACTGGGATTAAATACAGCTATCCATTCTCTAATCTAGAAACAAGACTACAGAGAAAACATGAATAAGAAATCATTGCTTTTCAAAACTGCTTTACATTTGGACTTGTATTTTCCTTTCCAAAGAAAGAAAAGTAAAACACCCAATTTAGTTAGCTTCCTAACTAAAATTTGAAGTAAGATTGTTACAACACTGTTTTTATACCTTTCTCCTTACTTTTAGCTCATACACATACAGACACATACAATTTTTTCAAGGTAAACTTTTTCGTGATTCCCCTGCTTTTTAAAGATTTATTTGAGAGAGAAAAAGAGAACACGTGTGCATTGGCCCATGAGAAGAGGAAGAAAGAAAGAGAGAGAGGAAGCAGACTCCCTGATGAGCAGGAAGTCTAATGTGGTGCTCCGTCTCACAACCCTGAGATAACCTGAGCCAAAACCCAAGAGTTGGACACTTAACCAAATGAGCCACCCAGGTGCCCCATAATTTCCCGTTCTTAAATGTCCTCTAAATAAGTAGGCATAATGAAATTCAGATATAAGGATCATTATGTCTGGGGTACCTGATGGCTCAATTGGCTAAGCATCTGCCCTCGGCTCAGGTCACAATCCGGGAATCCCAGGATCAAGCCCCCTGTAAGGCTCCCCATGTCAGACTCTTCGGGAAGTCTGCTTCTCCCTCTGCTCCCTACCCAGCTCGGCTCGTGCTCTCTCTTTCTCAAATAAATAATAAATAAAATCTTAAAAAATAAGTCATTACATTTACAGAGTTAAGGTACCAAGGATAGAGAGTAAAGAATTTATTTAGTTCATCTGGAGATATTAGGTTATCTTGAAGATAACTACTGACATAAACTTATCTAACACTTATTACAATGAAAAACAATAGCTAGTCTCTGATACTAAGCTTCTGTCTCCAATATTTTACATTTTAAAGGTTTAAACACTAACAGCAAATTCATCCAATAACCTATATCAAAGGTTCCAATTTTATAGTGTTTCCATTCTAAAAACAAAAAGCAAACCCAATTAGCATGCACTGTCATAATGTTACTTAAATAATGCTCCTCCTCCATAAAAATTATTCTCAGTAAATTCAACAAACTGGAAATACATCATGGGTTACTGCAGTAAAACAAATCAACTTTACTACAAAGTGGTTTGAATGTAACAACTAATTGAATCTTTTTACACATAATCCTGTTAACTGAGTACTTCATGTAATAAATAGTGACTGCAAAGACACCTTAGATATTTGTTTATGTATTAATTTAATGTAAATCTATTCTTTCATATTTTGACACCAATCCCTAAGGACAAAAAATTCACAAGCATTCAAAAGAATGTATATTCTGTTGAAGACCATAATCTTTTCCTGGGTAGCTAAACTTTCCTGGTCATCTACCTATTCATTAACACCTACTTCCAACAGAAGTTATAAAGAAAACACTAAAAATGGTTATTTTAGTATCTGAAAGTAGAAGGATTCAATTTTCATGGTTATGAAAATGTAGGATTTTGTTTGGTTGGTAGATTTATGGTTAATAATCACATATATCTGCAAGCATATTATTTTTCCTATTCCAATGACAGATTAGTTTGTGAAAGTGTGTTTGGCATTTCTTTTCTCTCTTCTAATGCTTTATAATTTACCTTCTCTTCCAATTACAACTAAGAGTTCAGAGCATTAATCTCTTAAGCTTCACCTCTCATTTTCAGAGTTGAAAACTGAAAGTCAGAAAGAGGGGATGAATTCTCATTTAAAAATATACAGAAGGAAAAACACTATGTACTCCATTAGGTAGAAGTTAAAATTTCCTCTTCAGAGTTAAGGACAATAGGAGGACCTTCATATCCAGCAATACGGTAAGTGTAGTCAATGTGAAAGTTCAGTAAGACAAACTTGAGACTCCTAAAAACTAAGGACAAATGTTTTAAGTACAATATAGCCCTGCCCACAAAAATGAAACTTAATCTTCCTCCTGATTTTAATTTATCCCACCTTCCAGTAATCTTACATCCCCAAAATAAATTGGTCTGTGACTACAGCTTTACTCTGCCACAGCATGCCTATGCTGCTAGTTACTTAGAAATTATTCCCCAATCTCTCTTTCCTACCATGCTTTTTTTAAATGTCTGCCATTTGCCTATGGATGTATTTCAAAATCATACCAACAAATAACATCTAACAGGGTTAACGTGAACCTTCTGCCAATCAGATTCTAAGTCTCAAACCATTTTCAATTTCACAGCTTTCTACTCCACTTTGCAGACTATTAGAGGCTCAGTAAGGGGCTCAATTCCCAGGCAACACAATGAAAGTTTTCCATCTTATAAAAACTGTTAATCATTAATTTCATATACATTTATAAACAAAGCTTGGCTCCCTCACAGGAAAAATGGTATGTAAACCTCCTTTTTCCTCCACCACCAATCCCGATGCAAATTTTTCCAAAGGTCCTAAGCAATGTATAGATTTTATATTTTTTTCCTTCCAATTTTTATTTAAACTCTAGTCACTCAGCACACAGTGCAATACTAGTTTCAGGAGTATTCAGTGATTCATCACTTACATATGACACCTAGTGCTCATCATAAGAATTGTGCTCCTTCATCAGGCTCTCTGCTCAGCAGGGAGCCTGCTTCCTCCTCTCTCTCTGCCTGCCTCTCTGCCTACTTGTGATCTCTGTCTGTCAAATAAATAAATAAAATCTTAAAAAAAAAAAAAAGAAAGAAAGAAAGAATTGTGCTCCTTAATACTCCTTAATACCCTTAATACCCATCTAGCCCATCCCCCACTCATCTCCCTCCATCACCCCTCAGTTTATTCTCTATCTCTTATGGTTTGTTTTCTCTCTTTTTACCCCCTTCCCATATGTTCTTCTGTTTTGTTTCTTCAATTCCACATGAGTGAAATCATATGGTATTTGCCTTCCTCTGACTTATTTCACTTAGCATAATACATACTAGCTCTGTCCACATCATTGTGAATTGCCAAGATTTCATTCTTTTTGATGGCTAATATTTTATAGTGAATATATACCACATCTTCTTTATCCATTCATAACTCAATGGACATCTGGGCTCTTTCCATAGTTTGGCTATTGTTAGTAATACTGCTATAAACATCAGGATGCACGTAGGCCCCTTTGAATCTGTATTTTTGTTATCCTTTGAGTAAATACCTAATAGTGCAATTGCTAGAACATAGGGTAGTTCTGTTGTTGACATTTTGAGAAACCTCCATACTGTTTTCCAGAGTGGCTACAAATGTTTGCATTCCCGCCAATGTGCAAGAGGGTTCCCCTTTCTCCACATCCTTGCCAACAACCGTTGTTTCTTGCGTTCTTAATTTTAACAATGTGTACATTTTAATATAAACATGCCTATTCAAGAAAAAACTAAGGACAAATTTTAACATCTAATAAAATATCACTCTTCTTTTTTCTTGGTGGTCTTCATTTTGAGCAGGTGTATTATTAATGACATGAGTTAATTGAGCACCTAACTTATACCAAGCATTATATTTTATAGTATATGTGCTGCCGAAGCAAACAATATTTTATATTTTATAGATATATTTATATCACCTATAAATCCTAAAAAACAAAACAGAACATGGGGTTGGTATTAATGTCCCTACTTCATTGGTGAGCAAAGACACTGAGAAAGTTACAGCTCAACGGGCAGAACTATAGTAATGCAATGAAAATATCCAATGTTATCATGTCCATGACATTGCATAAGTTATTTCCTGTATTTGAAGAAGTTTCTAATTAACTTAGTTAACGAATTCTAGCCTTGATGAAATATAATCCTCTGAAATGCCTACAGTGATCATTCCCTTACATTTCCCCATTTTCAACTTGGTGAGGATCTCTCATTCCTAGCTGTATTAGTGGATATTCTTCTCTATTCCCCTAATACACTTATACAACATATAATATCACATACCTGTTGCTTTCCGCCACTGAATTTATAAAACTCCCTAATAAGAGAAATCGGTTCTTTCACCTTTTTATTCTTAGCAGAAAGGACAGTGCTTAGAACTTAATAAATGTTTAATATTTAATAATAAGAGGCAATTGAATGGAACTTACTTTTCCTAGCAACATATTCATGGTTGATTTTTTTTCTTAACTTTATATAGCTCACTTCACAAAGATTAAAAATCCCCAAATAGAGGGAAAAAACAAAAATAGCTATGGGAAAGCAATGTTCTTCAAGATCGCCAAGAACCTCCACAACATTCTGGTAGAATATGTCAAAAATACACACTTTTGCTCTATAAATAGGACGTTATATAAATTCAGCATAAGAAGCTAGAAATGGATCTGACATAAGAATCTGATGTATTTTTAGAAGTCTGGAATATGTACCTGAAATACGAGACATCCTTGTAGAAAAGTAACATTGCTCTAAGTCTTCAAAATGAGCAGTGAGTCGTTTTCTTCTTGATGCTAATGTGCTGTTATACCAAGGCTGTTTCTTTGTCTAAAGTAGTAACAAGAAAAGATACTTGTAACTTAGGACAAATGATAGTCTTTTTCTGCACAGAATATCTAAATGATTGCATATTCAAAATATCAACATATTAAAATAACTACAAATGGTAAATATTCATAGTTCTTACCATATTTTTCCATTTTTATTTTAAAATGCAAATAGGCTAAGGGTTTGAAGGAGCTGGGGGCCAGCTCTAGTCCCAGAGCCCAAGGCTCCTGGGGAAGCCTGGTTGTAATGTAAGGGAAGGCGGAAATCTATCAACATACATCAGGTTATACGGAGGTGCACAGGTAGGGGAGGATGAGATGGACCAAAGGCCAGAGGGGAGAGGCTTCTGGGGATAGTGAAATGCCTGAGAATGGGGCCCCATCAGGGAGAAGGAAGAAGCAGCCCAGTGGGGGCAAGTGCTGAGTCCTAGCTGGGCTAGGCCCCTGGTTGGTACAATATAGTTTGCTCTAAAACGCTAATCTTCCAGCAAAATAAATAAATAAATAAATAAATATGCAAATAGGCTCTCAAGGCCAATTTTATAAGAATGAAATAAGAAGCTTCTTTCAATTCTCTAAATTAAATTCAGATAGAATCTGTTATAACTACCATGCTAAATTTTAGAATTTTGAGAATTTTAATGATGTTCACAAGAAAACTAAGGACTTTGACATCATCCTTATATTGCAGCCCTGTATTCTGAATAACAGAAATAGTCCTTGATTGTCAGAATATATATTTAAGTTAATACTGATTATTAAATTAAGGGGCAATAATATGTAATACACATGTACTGATCTAAAATATACATTAGAAAATCAGAATAACTAAATCCGATATATATAAAGCCAGCAAACCTGAAAAATACTGGCATAGAAATCTATAAAAAAAGAATCTATGATCCTCAATATTGCCTACACCATGTTAAACGAAAGGATAAGACAATTCTTTCCACAAATGGCTATTGTCTATGATGCTTGAGGCCCACAAACAGACACAGAGGAGACACATGATGAGAGCTTGAGAGACACAAGTTCACCATAACTATACAACAACTGCAAATGTATCTAAGTAAGAAATATCAAGGCACTACCTTGAACAAAACACTCTAAAGTGAACCCCTGCTGAAACTGGATGGTAGGTAAAAATCTTATTTTAAAGCAGTGCTTGGATTACAAGAAATTAAGTAAGACAACTTCCAAAGATGTAACAGATACACAACCAAACAAGAAGCTGAACTCAGAGAAGTGGTATCAAAGAAAATATAATGGTGCAGAGGAGGGGAAAGACAACGAGGGCAATACTTAGAGACAAATAACAAATAAAAAAACTAAAACTGAGAGAGACTGAAAAGAGAATTTGTGAACTGAAAGATAAATCTAAAGGAGTTAACCAGAACTATTAGGATAAAAGATTAAAAGAGAGAAAATTTGAAACAGAGGTTAAGAAGCATAAAAGTATAAGGTTGAAAATATGGGCACTTAGAGACCTAGAAAATTTTAACAGACTGAAGAAGAAATACTTGAAGAATTCATGTTGACAATTTGTCAGAACTGAAAACAGACATAAATACAAAGAAATTATTCTTATCAAGTAGGATATTATAAGAGAAATCAATAATTAGACACAACGAAGCAAACTGTTTCTATCCAAAAACAAAATGATTTCAAAATCAGATAAATTAGGGCACCTGGGTGGCTCATTCGGTTAAGCAAGCCCCTGACTCTTGATTTTGTTTTGGCTGAGGTCATGACCTTGGGGTCATGAGATGGAGCCCCCAGTCAGGGTCCCCACTCAATGGGAGGTTAGCCTGAGATGCTCGTTCCCCTCCTTCTGCCCCTCCCCCAATTCATCGACAATCTTCCTTTCTCCCTCTGTCTCTATCTCTCTCATAAGTATATAATTTTTTTTTTTCCAAAGACCCCATCTATTTATTTAAGAGAAAGAGAGAAAGAGCAAGAGCACACTCAAGCACAAGCAGGGGGAGATCCAGAGGGAGAGAGAAAAGGAGAAGGAGACTCTCTGCATAGCAGGGAACCCAACGTGGAACTCAATTCCAGGCCCCTGGGATCATGACCCGAGCTGGAGGCAGATGCCTAACCAACTGAGCTACCCAGGCACCCCTAAATAAATAAATCTTGAAAAAAAAAAAAAATAACTCATCTGACAGGACCAACAATTAACAAAGAAAATACTGAAGAGCAATAAAAGAAGCTAAGGGAGCAAACCTTGGTTACCCTCAAAAAGTCGAAAGAAAACAATTCCAATCTAAAATTCAGATCCTGGGACACCTGGGTAGCTCAGTGGGTTAAGCCTCTGCCTTCAGCTCAGGTCATGATCTCAGGGTCCTGGGATGGGCTCTCTGCTCAGCAGGGAGCCTGCTTCCCCCTCTCTCTCTGCCTGCTGCTCTGCCTACTTGTGATCTCTCTCTCTCTGTCAAATAAATAAATAAAATCTTTTTAAAAAATAAATAGATAAATAAATAAATAAGATAAAATTCAGATCCTAACAAAACTATCTTGCAACAAAGTGAGCTAATTATTTTTTCATGTGAATGAAAACAAAGACTATTGCCTAAAGCCATTTCTAAAGAAATGTGTGAAACTGTATGCTTGAAAAATTCAGTAAACAAACCAGAAGGCCTGAACATAAAATGAAAAGAAGAAAACCTATAACCATTAAGCAATTTTAAATACCGTTTGCAACATTAATTATAATATCTAAATTACGGTGCTTAAGAATAAGTCAGAATAAATACACCAAAAAACGGCATATAAATCAGAAGAGTGAAGAAAGTTTCAATTCTGGAGCACTTAATGTTGTTCAGGAGAGTAATTAAGATATTAAATTTAATGAAAAATTGCTCAATATCACTGATCAGGGAAATGCTAATCTCAAAACCACAATGGAGATATCACCTCATACCTGTCAAAATGGCTAAAGTCAAAAAAAAAAAAAAAGAAACAAGCAAACAAACAAGTGTTGACAAGGATATGGAGAAAAAGGAGCCCTTGTATGTACACTGTTGATGGGAATGAAAACTGGTTAAGCCACTGTGGAAAACAGAATGGAGATTCCTCAGAAAATTAAAAGCAGAACTACCATATGATCCAGTAATTCCACTCCTGGGTATTTACCCAAACAATGTGAAAATACTAATTCAAAAAGATGCAAGCACTCTATGTTTACTGCAGCATTATTTACAATAGCTAAAATATGGAAGCAGCCCAAGTGTCCACTGATAGATGAACAGATAAAGAAGATGTGGTGTATGGGTGGGCGGGGGGATATTACTCAGCCACGAAAAAGAAGGAAATTTGCTATTTGCAACAAACATGGATGGATCTGGAGGGTATAACAGGGTTATACTTAGTAAACTAAGTCAGAAATAGACAAGTATCATATCATTTCACTCACATGTGGAATTTAATAGAACAAAACAAATGAACAAAGAAAAAAAGAGACAAATCAAAAAACAGACTCTTCACAGAGAACAAACTGATGATTACTAGAGAGGAGGTAGGCGGGGAGATGTGTGAAATAGGTGAAGGGGATTAAGATTATACTTATCACAATGAGCACTGAGTAATATATAAAACTGTTGTATCATTATATTGCATATCTAAAACTAATACAGCATTGTATATCAACTAAAAAATTAAATTTCTTAAAAAGATGATAATAAGTTTAGATTCTGTTTAGGTGTTAAGTCTGGATCAATTTCAAAGATAACTACTGAAAGCATAGTAACAGAATAGGTAACATTTAAAACAGTAAAATGGTGGGAGAAGGGGGTAAAAATTTAAGAGAAAAACACAAAAAGTGAGACAAATAGCAAGCATTAAAGAGTAATAAATATAAATACTAATTAAATTAGTGATGGGAATTTTAAAACACAACTGTATGCTATCTGCCAACACTGAAAATATAAAGACACTAAAAATCTGGAAGTAATACCATGAAAAATAATATACTAGGCAAATTTAATCAAAGGAGGGAAAAAAAAAGAAGAAAAGCATTAATGGAAATGGAAATAGCCCCTGGAAATGCAAAACTTTCAACTTAATAATTGTATACCCAGTACACACATAACAGCACAGCATCAAAAATATATAAAGTGGGCACCTGGGTGGCTCGGTGGGTTAAAGCCTCTGCCTTCAGCTCAGGTAATGATCCCAGGGTCCTGGGATCGAGCCCCACCATCGGGCTCTTTGCTCAGCAGGGAGCCTGCTTCCTCCTCTCTCTCTCTGCCTGCCTCTCTGCCTACTTGCCTACTACTGTCTGTCAAATAAATAAATAAAATCTTTAAAATTAAAAAAAAAATATATATATATATATAAAGTAAAAATTCCTAAAGAAATTGACCAACCCAACAACATAGCAGATTAACCTCATCAACTCAACTAAGAAAATGATATGACCTAATTTAAAAGCTTAATTTAATGAATACATACAAAACACTGTATCCAATTAGAAACATATATTCCTCCTAAACATACATAGAACATTTCCCAAATTGGCCATGTGTTATATCACTGAATATGTTTATAATCTCAAAATGGCAGAATTTCTTAAATGAAACCCAAAGGGCACTAATTATAAAAGTTACAAATTCAGTAACTCAAATTTAGAACTTCTGTTCATCAAAATCTGTCATTAGAGACAAGAAGATACAAACTCCCAAGAAGATATTCACCATATGCACAACACCTAAGAAAAAAGTTATTACTACCTTGAACATATATTAAAGCTTTTATAAGTAAATCCAATATTTAAAAAATGGAAAAAGATATGAAATGCTGTTTCACAAAAAATAAAGACCAGTAAATATAACATGTTGACTTTAGAGTGTCAGAAAAATAAGAATTAAAACCAACAACTAATTTCTTTTCTTATCCACAAAAGTGGCAACCATTTACAGGTTCAATAGTACTAATTACTGACAAGGACGTGGAGAAACGAACTCCTATACTTCTGTGGTAGGAGCTTTATACTAATAAAAAGACTCTGAAAACAATTTGATATTATCGCAAAATATAAAAACTACTGATGTGTCTACCCTGTCACCCTCACTTCCTTTCCTAGGTACAAAATCTAGGGAAATTCTTGTACTAGTACATCAGGAGATATGAACAAAGATGCCCTTGATGGGGCGCCTGGGTGGCTCAGTGGGTTAAGCCGCTGCCTTCGGCTCAGGTCATGATCTCAGTGTCCTGGGATCGAGTCCCGCATCGGGCTCTCTGCTCAGCAGGGAGCCTGCTTCCCTCTCTCTCTCTCTGCCTGCCTCTCCGTCTACTTGTGATCTCTCTCTGTCAAATAAATAAATAAAATCTTAAAAAAAAAAAAAAAAAAGATGCCCTTGACAGCAAAAACAAAAACTCTACAAAAGCATAAAACGTATACAGGCTGGACAACTGATAAATTGTGGTACATTAACAAAATGGAAGATCAAGCAACTATATCCCTAGACATCAGGAACTAATCTTTGAAAAAACAGATCTCAAAAAACTACATATTTAATCATTTTTACAAAGTCTACATATAGCCAAACTAAATAATATAAGGATACACATATGTACAGTAAATCTATTTTAAAAATGTACGGTAAATCTATTTTAAGAAATCAACATACTGAAAAACAGAAATGTCAGAAAAAGTAATTAGTACTGGACATGAAGCAAGGTGACATAATTTGTTAGAAGCACAGGGGTAATTTGAACAGTTCTAGTAATTAACATTAAGAGCTCAGTTCATAGATTTTCTTTTATTGTAATTGTGCTTCTATTTACATATTCATGAAATATATTCATTTTTTTATGTACCAATATAATTTTATAAATTCTGAGGGGAAAAAAATCTGGATTTTTTAAGATTTTATTTTTGTCAGCCAGAGAGAGAGAGACAGCACACAAGCCGGGGGAGCAGCAGGCAGAGGAAGAAGCAGGTTCCCTGCCAAGCAAGGAGCCCAATGTGGGACTCTATCCTAGGACCCCAGTATCATGACCTGAGCCCAAAGAGATGCTTAATAAACTAAGCAACCCAGGCATCCCCAAGAATATGGATTTTTTTTTAAAAAGTGATCTGCTCAATGGAAACACAGAAAAAATTCTAGTCTGAAACATGAGAATGATTACAAAAACAAAAATCAAGAATATAATAAAGAAGCATTTAAAAACACTGTTGCCGGGGCACCTGGGTATCTCACTGGGTTAAAGCCTCTGCCTTCGGCTCAGGTCATGATCTCAGGGTCCTGGGATGGAGGCCTGCATCAGGCTCTCTGCTCAGTAGGGAGCCTGCTTCCCCCCCACCACCTGCCTTTCTGCCTACTTGTGATCTCTCTCTCTCTCTCTCTCTCTCTCTCTCTCTGTCAAATAAATAAATAAATAATTAAAAAACCAAAAACATGTTGCCTTCCAGGTTTTATAGCAACTTTTTTTTCACAATTATTGTGCTTTTTTTTTTTTTTAAAGATTTTCTTTATTTATTTGAGAGATAGAACGAGAGAGAGCATGAGAGGGGAAAAGGTCAGAGGAAGCAGCTGCCTCCCCATGGAGCTGGGAGCCCAATGTGGGACTCAATCCCGGGACTCCAGGATCATGACCTGAGCTGAAGGCAGTCGCTTAACCAACTGAGCCACCCAAGCGCCCATAATTACTTTGCTATTTACTCTTAGCTTTTCTTGAATTTATTTTTTTCAGTGCAATTCCTACCTTATCCATGCAAAATTAGGTTGTTTCACAATTCTTCGTAAAAATGCATTGCTTAGCTCATTGCCATAATAATTATTAAATTTACAAATAACATTAATACAAATGAACACGAATACACTAATTGCAAAGGGGAAGATGTTTGAGAATATGAACTGGTTATAGATAATCTACAAGGCCAATCATCAGAATGAACATATTCAGAATAAGGTCTAGATGTAGGATATAAATATGACTAAAAATCAAAAGGAAATATTTATCACTTGTGTTAATCTAGATTACGTCTAAATAAAAAACGGCCACATTTACCAAATGTCTGACTTATTTCACTTAACTTTTAAATCTATCCATGTTGTAGTAAATGCTAGGTTTTTTTGGGGGGAGCTGAATAATATACCATTGTATATATATATATATATACACATCTTCTCTATCCATTCATCCATTAAAGGAGAGATACCAAAATATAGACTTTTTTAATATGTATATGTTTTATACATATATGAAATATATGATTGTATAAATATTATGTATTATATACTGACCAGTATGGATTCATCTCAGCTAGTCTGGATTGCCCACATGGCTATCTCTAGACTCTTGCCTATATTATGGAATGTATTCACTAAAGAAAGATAAATTATATTCTATAACCAAAAGTGAGTTGCTTTGGAGCAAAACTGATTAGTCTGTTTAGTGATAATAAATGAATTTATGATATGTACATGGTTTCAGTGAAGTCCTACAGGCTGGCCATGTAAGTAGAATGTACCGCCTGTGTGATTAATTTAAGAGATCCCAACCACAAGCCAACTTTGGATTCTTATTACTGAGGTACTTGAAATACAAGCCAGTAGTAGCTCTAAACCTGGAGACAAAGATGTTCCAATATGACCCAGTGTAGAAGGACAAAGAAGCCTGGACCTGAAATCACCAGACCCCTTTCAATGAGTATCCTGGTTCCTGCTTGGTATCCACTGCCTTTAATCAAACTGTTCCAGAAGTATAAACTATTTGACTTCTGTGAATCCTTTCATTAATCAAACACTGAAGGTGATTATATGTAATTAATGCATATATATCTGTATAGATAACATATATTATATATACACATACATACGTCTCCTAGCTCTCTCTGTCCACTGAGAAGGCCTACAAGCACGGACACTTGAGGACCAATGAGCACACTTAAAACCCAGATTTTGGTTTTTAAATAACATAGAAAAGAAAATAGGGTTTCATGGATCCTTCGCTGATTGCAGGACTAGGCAAGGTGATGCTGGAACATCTTATAGTCTAAGAATCCAAAAAGGTACTTAAAAAATGATAGGAACATGTCAAAATAATGTGGAAATCTACTTCAAAGAGTTACAACCAGCCAAATATGGGACAATTTAAGTTAAAAATATTAACAGAATGAATTAGGAATCCAAGAATCCATAAGGATATAAACAAAGAGGAGGGAAAGGTCTTTCTTACAGTAGAAATGCTAATTAATAAATGTGTAAAAAGGGGCGCCTGGGTGGCTCAGTGGGTTAAGCCACTGCCTTCGGCTCAGGTCGTGATCTCAGGGTCCTGAGAGCGAGCCCCGCGTCGGGCTCTCTGTTCAGCAGGGAGCCTGCTTCTCCCTCTCTCTCTGCCTACTTGTGATCTCTCTGTCAAATAAGTAAATAAAATCTTTAAAAAAAAAAAATAAAATAAAATAAATGTGTAAAAAAGAATGAAAAATTATCATAATTACCATTTGGGCAATAACCATATCAATAACTATTTCAAGTAAGATTTATTAATAGCACAGATGAGACAAAATGGTAATTTTACAGCAGAGAAATCTGACAGGTACCACCTTAATAAAGTGATCAGAGTTAACATCATCAATATTGAGCAAAGAGGTATCTTATGCACCCAGATATGAGAAACTAACAAAGAGGGGTACAACATCACCTCTGTAGTACTTCTGGTTAAAATGGATAATCTGAATCAAGTCCTAAGAAAACATCTGACAAACTCAAAGTGAAGGATATTCTACAAAATAAATACCTCACACTCTTCAAAAATATCAGTTTAATGTAAGACTAAGGAATGATAAGAGATTTAAGATTAGAGAAGCATGACAACTAAGAGCAACAAGTGATTGTGGATTAATACTGAAAAAAGGAAGTTTTTTGTTTTTGCTAAAAAGGAGTATTTATTAATGGTATTAATGTCAAAACTGTTGAAATTTAAGTAAGTTATCTCAGGTAATTTTAATGTTAATTTCCTGATTTTGCTAATTATACTAAGGATATATAATAATTCCAAAGCAAAATCAAGAGGTACTTATAAAAATCCAGAAGTATAGGGGTGCCTGGGTGGCTCAGGGGGTTAAGCCTCTGCCTTCTGCTCAGGTCATGATCTCAGAGTCCTGGGATCGAGCCCCACATCGGGCTCTCTGCTCGGCAGGGAGCCTGCTTCCTCCCCTCTCTCTCTCTGCCTGCCTCTCTGCCTATTTATGATCTCTGTCAAATAAATAAATAACATCTTAAAAAAAAAAAAAATCCAGAAGTATAAAGTACTCATTTCTGGCTTCACTTACATTATATTGTTGACATATTTTTTCCAATTCAACTATAAACATTTTATTTAAGAGGGGCGCCTGGGTGGCTAAGCTGGTTATGCATCTGCCTTCAGCTCAGGTCATGACTCCCAAGATCCTGGGATCAAGCCCCGAGTCAGGGTCCTTGCTCAGTGGGAGCCTGCTTCTCTCTCTCTCCCTCTGCCTGCCATTCCCCCTGCTTGTGCACTCCCTCCCTCTCTGTCAAATAAATAAATAAAATTTTTTAAAAACATTTCATTAAGAGTAATAAAATCCTATAGCTGTGCCATAGTTTCTCTATGTATTCTATCTTGATTAAGAGTATTTTCCCAGAATTTTTACCTACATAAATAATACTGGCATATACTCTTTATTTCTTTTTATTAACATACAATGTATTATTTGTTTCAGGGCTTCAGTTATGTGATTCATCAGTGTTACACAATTCATAGCACTCACCATAGCACATACCCTCCCCCACGTTCATCACCCAGCCAACCTATTTCTCCTACACCTCTCCCCTCCAGCAACCCTCAGTTTGTTTCCTAAGATTAAGAGTCTCTTATGGTTTGTCTCCCTCTCTGGTTTCTTCTTGTTTCATTTCTTCCCTCTCTTCCCCTATGATCCTCTGTCTTGCTTCTCAAATTCCTCATATCAGTGAGATCATACGATAATTATCTTTCTTTGATTGACTTATTTCGCTTAGCATAATACTCTAGTACCTCTAGTTCTATCCACATCATTGCAAATGGCAAGATTTCATGGGGTTTTTGATGGCTGCATAATATTCCATTGTGTATATATACAACTTCTTTATTCATTCATCTGTTGATGAACAACTAGGCCCTTTCCTTAGTTTGGCTCTTGTGGACACTGCTGCTATAAACACTGGGGTGCATGTGGCATATAATCTTTAAACAATACTTTGAATCATTTCTTAAAATAAATTTCTATCCATATAATGATCACCTCACATTTTTAGCTTTCATCTTATGCATACATTGCCAAATGCTCTTCCTAGAAGACTACCAACACTCTTCCCTTCCCTTCCCTTTCCCTCTCCCAGACTCATCATGAACAACCACACACAGCAAAGGGTATTTCCAATTTTGAAAATTCCTGAGCCATATCTATTAGGTGACTCCTTTGGAACCTTATTATTACTTCATATCTTGCTTTTTATTATTTGGGAAGGTATTATTTCATATGTGACCTGGCCACTTGAATTTTCATTTTTTTTTTAAATTTTCACTTTTTTTTTCTTAACAATTTTTTTTTTCTTTTCCAATTTTTTATCCTTGGATCTTTCATCAAAAGGACTACATGAGGGGCGCCTGGATGGCTCAGTCGTTAAGGGTCTGCCTTCGGCTCAGGTCACAATCCCAGAGTCCTGGCATCAAGGCCCAAATCAGGCTCCCCGTTCAGTGGGAAGCCTGCTTCTCCCTCTCCCATACCCCCTGCTTGTATCCCCTCTCTAGCTGTCTCTCTTTGTCAAATAAATAAATAAAATCTTTAAAAAAAAAAAAAAGATGAAATGGATATAAAAAGCTTTCATTATTTTGAAGCAATGAAATTAATTATCCGTCATACTTAAAATAACTTTCCTAGTCTTAAAAAAAAAAAAAAAAACAAAAACCTTTCCTAGTTTTTTGAAATGTTGTTCATTGTTAAAATTCTGTTTCTGTAAGATACAGGCTTCTTTCTTAATTTTACAGGCCTATCATTATTTATATGATTATTTAGCTGATTTAGACTCTCACAGTAAGTGGTTTTTCCACAAATGGTTTCCTGGCTATCACAACACCATTTACTTAATCCCCACTTTCCCCACTGATCTGCATAACCACCTTTACCACAGGCTAATACATTCTTCAGTAACTTTCAGTTGGATTTTAAATTTTATTGTGCTCCTTTTGTTATAGCAGTCTTAGAATACATTTTAATAATTTATTGGGTAAATGCCCTTGTGATTACTACACCTCTGAATCATTCATCCTACTAATGAACTTAAAAGCCAATTGGTCGCACTCCCTGCACTCTTAAAAAACACACTGAGTTTTTTTATGGAATCACATTAAATTAATAGTTATGGCAACTGATATATCCAAATTGTTCTATAATTGCTTTAATCTCAACATTTTTAATTTTCCTTGAAAATTATATATTTCATTAAGACTTGTTCTAATAGTATGCATAAGAATTGTCTAAATTATTTTAATCTACTACATATTATAAGTCAATTTCAATTAAATATTGAAATATTTTATATGAGCTCTTTTTTTATTTGTCCCCCTAAACGCACTATCTTAAGATTTTCCCAGCTTAAGGGTACCTACGTGGCTCAGTCAGTTAAGTGTCCACTCTTGGTTTTGGCTGGGGTTATGATCTCAAGATTGTGCGACTGAGCCCCACATCAGCTCCACACACAGCGTGGATCTGCCTGAGATTCTCTCTCCCTTTCCCTCTGCCCCTTCTGCTTTTGCATTCTCTCCTCCCCACCCCTGCTTTCTACAATAAATGGATAAATCTTTTAAATATATATATATATATATCTTTGATGCAAAGAATTAAGTGAGACAAGTACTGATTCAACCAAGTTTCACTGACTTCACTCAAAAAAACACACAACACAAGGTCTTCATAATGGCCTAAGAAAGTCATGCACCAAGTGGCCTCTACTTTTCTCCACCTTGATTACTTATCCCCAGCCACTATAGACTTCTAAACTATGTTAGGCATGCTCCTACCCTGTCTTGTTTTAAAGAAAATACACATTAAAATATTTAGAGGTAAAGAATCATTATGTTTGTACCTAATTCAAACAATCCAAAAAAGAAAATTTGTATGTACATAAGCAAAAGAGAGAAAGAGAATGAACAAGCAAATGTGATCAAATGTTAACTTCTGGACAATCTAGATAAAGGATATAAAGGAATTCCTTTTACCATTTTGGTTACTTTTCTCTAAGTCTGAAATTATTTCAACGTAAAAAGTAAAACAAACAAACAAACAAAAAAGTCCAGCCTCAAAATTAGACTTGACAAATATCAGCATCCCCAAGTTAAAGATGGAAAAAGTGTCAAAACAATCAATTAATTAGAAAACAGGTGAAGCGGAAGTCTATTTTCTCAAATCTGTAGTTTACTTCCCACAGAAAAGGTTAACATTTCAACATAATGAGTATTTCATCAATAGACTATAAAGATCCCTGAGAAAAACAATGTGTGGTTATTCATAATCTGATCTTACTGTATTTCCTTCCTCACAAGGTCTGATGTTACTGGTATTTGAAAAATAAAATTTTTTTGACTCATCATTGATGAGCACATAAATAGTTGTTTATGCATCAGAAAAATCTAAGTCTAATCAATACCACAGCACTCAAATCAGTTATGTTTTTCACATTCCAGTAAACTAACCTATAATTTTTAAACTCAGGTGATTATATTCATTGTACCACGAAAATACACTGCTAAATATATCATTTACCTGAGAACTGCCACTGAAACCAGGAGGCTGGCTGTATTCTGTGGAATCAATAATACTACTGCAAAATGAAGAGAGAAAAATATGACATCAGTGTTTACATTACTCCAGCAACAGAAAAGGTAAACCTAAAAAATACACCATATCTAAGTCCAGTATTTCTAATTTCTAAGCAAAAAGAATATTTATTGCCAATAATTAGATATCAAATAAATGTATAACCCGTAAACAATCAGCCAGTATTTAAGCAATTTACAAACCCTTCACCCCACCACCTCAAACAAACAGACCATGAAAGAGTATCAATAGGGAATAATCACAAAACAGGTGTTACAGAAATGTATCTGCTCTAATTTCATTTTCAGATATGAACACTATTTAAGGAAAAAAGGACTCAAGAGTTATTAGGAAAAGAGCACAAGCAAGCAATCAAAGTTCAGTTAAGAAGAGATCCTGTTACGCCACTTAAGAGCTATATGTCCCCAGACACTTACTTTCTAAGCACTCCATTTCCTCATATTCAAAGTGAGATGAGTGGGGACTATCTCTACTGTATCTCTAGATTATCTCCAGGTCCAAAATGCTATGATAATAATCTCACATGAAGGAAAATTATCAAAGGAATGGAATAAAGGTAAAATACCAATAATCTTTTTTTTTTTCTTCACGAACCAAAACCTATATACTAGTTTTCTCTCCCTGATCAAAAACATAATCTGCGGGGCGCCTGGGTGGCTCAGTGGGTTAAAGCCTCTGCCTTCAACTCAGGTCATGATCCCAGGATCCTGGGATCGAGCCTCACATCGGGCTCTCTGCTCAGCATGGGGCCTGCTTCCTCCTCTCTCTGCCTGCCTCTCTGCTTACTTGTGATCTCTGTCTGTCAAATAAATAAATAAAATCTTTAAAAAACAAAACAAAACAAAAAAACATAATCTGCTTTCTGCATTGATTCTTTTTATTTGGTTGTAACTTCTGTGCATTTTCCTACCTAAGCCTAGAAAAATCTCTGAAACTATCTTTTTCTTCCTATTATTTCTATCTTCACCACTTCTATATTCTTCTCATCTTTAAATAAGTAAGCCTGTGAAGACCATTAACACCTGAAAACGGCAAAACATGTATCAACCATGATTAACCTTGTTATTTACTTTTTTTAAATTCTCCTTTCATATTACCACTATAAAAAACTATTTATATTGTCTACCCTAATGAAATTTAGACAAGTGAAGGTATTGATTGTGACAGTTGTCTATACACAAAATCATTCTTTACTTTAGTAATCAAATAACCTCAAAAGTTATAACATGAGAGGCTTTCTTAAGGGTACACAGAGTGGGTCTGAATTTTACCCCTGAGCAACTAAATGACTCTGGGCAAGTGATTAATCTTATTTGGCCTCAGTTTCTCCATCTATTAAATAAGGAAGAGACTTCAGAGAGGTGTAAAATTTAAATAAGTATGTTCCTAGTGGAACTCCAAAAAAGATGGTAAACATTCAATAAACTTTACTATTAATATAAAATTAGTCAATAACATACAACCTCCACATTTTAAAAAGTACAATAAATCAGATGGAACTGTTCTCACAATAGTCTTATAAAAGAAAAATGCAACACTTTTTTGTTTTAAGATTTTATTTATTTATTTGTTTATTTATTTATTTATTTGACAGAGAGAGAGACATAGTGAAAGAGGGAACACAAGCAGGGGGAGTAGGAGAGGGAGAAGCAGACTTTCCACAGAGCAAGGAGCCCGATGCAGGGCTCGATCCCAGGACCCTGGGATAATGACCTGAGCCAAAGGCAGATGCTCAACGACTGAGCCACCCAGGCACCCCAAAATGCAACAAATATTAAAAGAACCTAATTCCTTGTGTAACTGTTCCTTCAGTAAGGCTCAATTATATTAGAAAGAAACTTCAAAGCACTTACACTACAAATTAAAGAATTTTATAACAGGTTGCTTTTGATGAAATATAACCAGTGATCACTGTCCTTGCAGTGTCATGCACTGGCATGACTAGATTGTGTGCTACTTTTAGTGTACTCCATCTAGGGACTAACAGGGCTAAAAATGAAAAAACATGCATTCAACATCTCTGTTCGGGGTGCCTGTGTGTCTCAGTCAGTTAAGCGTCTGCCTTCAGCTCAGGTCATAATCCCAGGGTCCTGCAATCAAGCCCCAGGTCAAGCAGGGGCTCAGGCATCAGGCTCCTTGCTCGGAAGGAAGTCTGCTTCTCCCTCTCCCACTCCCTCTGCCCCTTTCTCTCAAATAAATAAATACATAATCGTTTAAAGAAACAAAATCTCTCTGTTCTTTTTACTAATGAAATGTAATCCGCTAGCATTTTTATAAACATTAACAAAATTGTGTAGCTGTGTATTTAGAGGTCAGGAGAACAGAGCATTTCTAGATATTATTTTTTATGGCGTTACTATTCAGATTTGACTGCAAACCTGAATAATGATATTGATACATCAGTGTCTACAGTAAGATTACATGTCAAATACATATTTTTTAAACACCCATCAATTTATAAAAGATGTTGAAATTACAGGTTCTAAATAGTATTTTGTTAATAGTGACTATAGAGTTTGAAATTTATGTTCTATCAGAATCTTACTCACTAGGAAAAATTTATTGATGCATACAAGGACTACAACAGAAGAAATCTGAAAAACAAACCTCTTTAATTCTTCTCTAAAAAATGTGTGTGTGTGTACAAAATAACATAAGTAGAAGAAAATATAAAAAGCACTGACGATCTAGGTCCTCTTGATTATGGCGTTATACCACTTCTTAACTCTAAGTCAGCCACAGTCACCAGATGGTAATGACGACAATGGCAGAAGCTCTATTATGTACTAGGCACTGCCCTCTTAACTCTAAGGTAGATACTATTATCATTCCCATTTCTCAAATCAGGCATAGAGAGATTATGTATTTAGCCCAAGGTAACAAAGTTAGCAAACAGCTGAGTTAGGATTCAAACCCATGCAGTTAGGCTCCAGAACCACCATACTCTATCTGTATTCCTTGGGCACATGATGTTCTCTAACTGAAGAGGGGGGATTTGTTCACCCCAACTCACAGACATAATGTTAGGAGAAAAGTGAAAGAATAGCACACTATGAATATGAAAGAGAGACAATTATTTAAAATATATATCATCAAAGAGAAACAGTTATTTAAAATAAATGTCATTACAAAACTTTAATAAAAACAAAAAAAAGGCAAGGTCAAGAAAAAAATTTCAGGGTAGTGACTAAAGCAGATTCAGGAATAATACACTTAAATCAAGACAGGGAAAATGAGTTGACAAAAAAAAAGAAATCCCAATGTTTTCACTGGGAAAATGAGAAGCTTAGCTAAAAACATAAATGAAAACTATGCAGCATTAACCCAAATTACAAGGGAAATTCAATTTCACATATAAGCTATATCCATAATGAACAGGTAGTCTAGAGCAAATAGTGGTTCATTCTTGGTAAAAAATACTAGATGACTACCTTTTGATTGGGCGTTTATTTGAAAAAGATGGTTCACATTTAAATTACCGACAGATACATTAGCTAATTAAATTATAGAGAATTTTTTATTCTGTGAGCAAACTATAGTATATTAAGATTGTTTAAGGCTGAACATTAGGGGCACCTGGGTGGCTCAGTCGATTAACCCTGAGCTTAATGCAAAACTTTGGCTCAGGTCCTGATCCCATGGAGCCCAGCATCAGGCTCCCTGCTCAGCGGGGAGTCTGTTTTCCCCTCTCCCTTTGCCACCCTCCACCTTGTGCTCTCTCTCTCTCTTTCAAATAAATAAACAAAATCTTTAAAAAATCATTTAAGGCTGAACATTAAAAAAATTAATGAGGGTTTTAAATAAATAAGGAAATTGAATGGTCAAAAAAATGCTATGCACACACATGAGATCAGACTAACCACTGTCATTCATTTGTTCTTTCATTATATAAACTTAGGATAGAGAAGAATAAACTTAATTTTAATAAATTTAATAAACTATATGGGGCTAGAGCCAAAACCTGTTCCCTTGCAGTATTATACATAAAATTATTAAATCAGTTACACAAAACAAAGCATGCTAAGCAACATGTTAACCTGAAAATAATTTGATTATAAATTTTAATAATGATTAATTAAAATCAAATATGGTTTTAATTTCTTAAAACAATAAAGTATGTTACTATTTTATTTCCTTTCTACCATGGCAGTACTCCATAATATTATAAACACATAAGAACCAAATCACTTGTTCTTCTCATAATCTTTTCTGTTATTTAACAAAGGTTTTCCTCTGCTACATCAGAGTGATCACATCATTTCTTATATAAGAACTGAAGTATTACACTCCAAATTAATGGTAAATCTCATTTACTAAACAGCGAAAACTCTTGTGGGCCCCACTTACGCAGACACCTCAAGAGACACTGGTAATCAGTCTTCATGTTTGTTTTTCCTTTCTGATTTTACCAAACCCTTTAACATTTGATACAACTATTCAAACAAATTGTCCAGTATCAATGTGACTCATCTGTCCACTAACAGCAGCAGCAGCTAACATCTATGGAGTGCTTACTGTGTGCCAGGCATTATTCTCATTTCTTAAAAAAAATATGTATTATCACATTTAATCAGTGAAGACAGGTATTATCCTTATTATACAAATGAGAAAACTGAGGTATACAAAAGTTAATAAACTTGCCTAAGATCAAAATGCTGATAAGTTGTAGAGGTGAAATTTGAACCCAGGCAGTGTAATTCCAGAATTTTTAAGGAAGACTTCCAAAATTACATACATTTTCTCTTCTCAAATATCACTGCCCTCCCATTTTTGAACCAAAAGTTTCTCTCTTCTTTTCAATGTTTCATTTTCAACTCTGTGATGACTTCCAAAACTCTTTCACTTCCCAATGCTTAATGAGTTCCAAAGTAAGGATGCCTCCATTATAATACTGGTTATGCCACTAATCGTGTGATACTGGGCAAACTGCTTCATCTCTAGAATAAAAGTCCCTCAGATGTACAATGAAGAGGATAAAAAAACCGTACTGCACAGCATTTTTCTGAGGGTTATATGAGATAGCACGTGTGTATTACAAAACCACACCTCATACATAGATATCACTATGACAGTTACAACTTTTATGAATAAATACAGTTCTCTAAGACAGTAATAACGTCTTGATTTTGATGCAAAATCTAATTGAAAATTACCAGGAAATCTTTTCTAATACACTCTCAGACTCTTTACAAAGAGATAGTACTATTACTCATCTTCGTATTTGAAAGAACTTCATCATGATATTTTACAACAAACTTCGTGAAAATAAACACTGCTGACTCCAAAGGCCTTTTTAGCAACACATAGTTCGGCTTTTAAAAATATTGGGCTCAAAAAGATTACATAAAACTTCAATTCCTAAAACCTAAAACTCTAAAAATCACATACTTTTGTGACTTATTTGAAAGTAAAACTTGCCCTGCACAGATCTGTTATCATTTCACTATGAACATCATGTTTCAATGCTAAAATATTAATGTGCCTGATTATGTGTAACGGTCTCTTATTCTTCCATCAGTAACATATAATAACTATGGAGCAGGGGGTGGGAGACAGAGAGAACACTAAATACTCAAACACTTCGGACTCCAAAGGTTTCAAAAAATGTTATAGGAACCTATATATTTTACAGCTTGGATTTACTTGAGAAATGCAACTTCAGTAGTAAAAATACTGGGTTCCAGATTACATATCTATGGCCTCTAGGAAAAAGAAGAAATTCAGTTTGTTTTTAAAAAAACAGATGTTACTACAGTATTTCAGAACTCCAGAAAAATGCTCCCCAATACCCTTATTAATTGTCCTTTTTTAATTATACATGGTTAGGGAGGGTTGTAGTTACACAGTGCATATGGGGACTATATGAACCTAATATTTATACTGCCTTTTAAAATGTCTGTAACTCCAAAATTATTCCTAAAGTTGAAAAGGAAAAGCAAAAGAGCAACCTATTTTAAAGTTTTCTTTATAACAATAGTTTACTTACTGCTGGCAGATACAAAAAGCAAGTATGACGAAAAATGTCTGAAAGACAGAATAGGTCTAAATCTATTGCTTGCTGCCTCTGGAATTCTCCTTGGCAGAATTTAAAAAAACAAAAGATTAAGCTCTAAAGAATAAGACTGATGAGACTGATCCGCCTCCAAAACTAGTGAAAGTCGCAGTTTGTTAGGCTAAGTGCAATGTTTAAACACTTTATATTCTACTACCATTTTCTAGTAAGGGAAAATAGTTCAGAATTTAGTTTTAATTCACCGAGGAGAAATTTTTAATTATCAAATGATACAGAAAACACAAATGTTAGTGTTACAAAAGCCCAGTTATCTGAAATAACCTTAGAAAAGGTTTTTAAGGCAAAGAAAGCAGGAAAAAGCACTCCAAAAACTTACGATTCAAAGGTAGAGGAGCTGAAGAACAGGGAAAATATGCTAGAACTTGCATATGTGAAAGACCGTAAACAGCAGAAACAAAAAATGGTACTAGCACTTAAAATTTTATGCTTTAGGGCGCCTGGGTGGCTCAGTTGGTTAAGCCGCTGCCTTCGGCTCAGGTCATGATCCTGGAGTCCTGGGATCGAGTCCCGCATCGGGCTGGGCAGGGAGCCAGCTTCTCTCACTGCCTCTGCCTGCCTCTCTGCCTACTTCTGTGTACTCTCTCTCTCTCTCTCTGACAAATAAATAAATAAAATCTTAAAAAAAAAAATTTATGCTTTATTCAGTTACCCTTATAACTAAAACAGGGTTACCAGGTATTCTGACTGTTTTCCCAACCTCCCCCATCCCAGACCTCCCACAATCAAGGTATACCTAAAATAATCAAAGAGGTGAAAAGTTTCCTCTGTGACTAATCTGACAAGACAAAAAGAGGATCTAATCACAGTCTATCAATAAAATCAACAAGAAATGGTTGGTATACATCAATCAATACTCAGCTTCCCACCCAAAGCTTTATTTCAACTTCCCTGACTCTCTCAAGTCCAGAAATTTGATTTCAGGTATTTTGTTTTGTTTTGTTTTCAGGTGTTTTTAAGACATTATAGAAAAATACATAACTTCACATAATTGAGAGTAAAACAGAAATCTTTATTTTATCCTCTCTAAAAGGTGAAATAAGCTAAAAATATAAAACATTAGTATTAAATATTTGAGCTTTCTTTAATGAAAAAAATTATATCTGATTTAAAGGTTTATTTAGACACATCTCAGTAATACAGACATATTCACTACCTACTAAACCAATGTTTACATATTTTTAAAGTATGATTCCCCCAAACTTGCATTTAAATCTCTGGGATCCACCACCAACCTTATGATGAGATTTGGAGGAAGGATTCAAAAATCTTCATTACAAACAAGAGTCTTAGTTAAAACTTATACACACTGGAATTTGGCCTATTCACACCTCAGATTTCAGAACTGAAATATACTGTTATCACCATTAAGTGATGACAAATTATACTTTATAACAAGAACTCAAAGGTGCTTTTAAAAAAAATCCTGAAATGCCTACAAATCAAATATAAATACCACAGCTTCAGAGTTAAAAGCCTTTTGATTATTTTAATTTTTGGAATCAAAGTCTTATTCACATATTCTAAGCAGAAAAATTCATTTGCCAGCATAACGTATTTTTCATCCTAAAGCTATGTAACCATGAGAGTAGGGTTCTAGGGGCTATCATATTCACAACTGTATATCCAGTCCCTATAAGAAGGGACTGTTAAACATGTCTTATATGCCCTCCAAAGCTGGCTGAGTTACTGAAGAATAAACTCTTCAGACATTCTTTTTTTTTTTTTAAGATTTTATTTATTTATTTGACAGAGATCAGAAGTAGGCAAAGAGGCAGGCAGAGAGAGGGGGGAAACAGGCCCCCTGCTGAGATCATGACCTGAGCAGAAGGCGGAGGCTTAACCTACTGAGCCACCCAGGCACCCACTCTTCAGACATTCTAAATAAAGAAACTGCACAGTTTCAGAAAAGGTTTTCACAACTTGCTAATTTTCTACTACCTATCAATTTAATGAGAGATTGCAGATGTAGGACACCTAGGTGGCTCAGTCTGTTAAGCATCTGCCTTTGGCTTGGGTCGTGATCCCAGAATCCTGGGATCGAGCCCCACATCAGGCTTCTTACTCAGTAGGGAGACTGTTTCTCCCTCTGCCACTCCCCTGCTTATGAGCTAGGTCTCTCTCTCTCTCTCTCTCAGAAAAATAAATGAATAAAATCTTTAAAAAAAGAAAGAAAGAAAGAAACTGCAGGTGTATGAAGAGTATGTGCTATATTAATTGACAAGGAAGTTTTTCTGCATTTTGTTTCTTTTTGTTTTGGCTCAAGTTGAAAATTCTGTAAGATTTTCAATTTCCTCCATCTCTTATGACTTTAATTTCAACTCCTTTGCACAATAGGGCAAGTAACTTACACAAAGGCAAGTAACTCCTCAGTACTCCCAACAATTAAACAGTCAACTACTGGTTTTACTATGGCTCCCACACCATATATAAACGTCATTAAAACATAGCAACACATCATTTATGTTCAAAAGTCCTTGATGCAAGTATAGCAGAGATTTGTTAAGATTCACCTAATCTGGGGCGCCTGGGTAGCTCAGTGGGTTAAGCCTCTGCCTTCAGCTCAGGGCATGATCTCCTGGGATCGAGCCCCACATCGGGCTCTCTGCTCAGTGGGGAGCCTGCTTCCCCCTCTCTCTCTGCCTGCCTCTCTGCCTACTTGTGATGTCTCTCTCTCTCTCTCTCTCTCTCTGTCACATAAATAAATAAAATCTTTAAAAAAAGAAAAAAGATCCACCTAATCTTGGAGATATGGAAAAAAGTGTCAGCCTGTGTGTGGAGAATTTCCTGTATTGTTACAATTTCCCTCTTGAATAAAGGAAATAAAGAATAAATAAAAACTCTTTAGGTTTATGTAGGAAGATTTGTTTAAAATATATAATTACAGACATACTTGTAAGGATTAGAGTTAGACTTGACCACAAAAACATTTCAATTCCTGGGGTGCCTAGGTGGCTCAGTTGATTAAGCATCTGGGTCTTGGGATCAAGCCCTGTGTTAAGCTCTGCGCTCAGAACAGAGTCTCCTTAAGATTCCCTCCCTCTACCTTTCCCTCTGCCCCTGCCCCCACTAGTCAGCTTTCTAAATAAATAAATAAAATCTTTTTAAAATTTTCAATCCTGGGGCATCTGGGTGGCTCAGTCGTTAAGCCTCTGCCTTCAGCTCAGGTCATGATTCCAAGATTCTGGGATCAAGCCCTGCATCAGGCTCCCTGCTCTACCGGAAACCTGCTCCTCCCTCTCCTACTCCCCCTGGTTGTGTTCCCTCTGTCGCTGTCTCTCTGTCAAATAAATAAATAAAATATTAAAAAAAAAAAAAAAAAAGAAAGAAAATTTCAATTCCTATTTTTTTTTTTTTTTAGATTTTATTCATTTATTTGTCAGAGATAGAGGGAGAGAGAGCGAGCACAGGCAGACAGAATGGCAAGCAGAGGCAGAGGGAGAAGTAGGCTCCCTGCCGAGCAAGGAGCCCGATGTGGGACTCGATCCCAGGATGCTGGGATCATGACCTGAGCCGAAGGCAGCTGCTCAACCAACTGAGCCACCCAGGCGTCCCTCAATTCCTATATTTTAAAAAAATTTTCTCCCCAAGTAAAATAAAGCAACTGAACTAATAATAAATGCCAAAAGTACCAAGAACTTAAGCATTAATATCTCAAGAAAGATCCATTAACACAGGGTCATAATCCAGCCAAAGACATAGTATACAAGAATTAGGACCGGGGCAGGGGGAGCACCTGAGTGGCACAGTCAGTTAAGCATTTGACTCTTGGTTTTGATTGAGGTCCTGATTTCAGAGCCATCCAAAACCACCACCCACCACCACACATTTTTTTTCTTTTTATGATTGCAGGTAAATATAATTGCATAAGTAAACATAATCGTTCACTGACACAATTGAGCTAAAGAAGAATTTCATAATCTAGTCCACACCCATTATGAAATATCAAATTCCTTGAATTTCATTAGTTTACTCAAATTATAAAATACACAAATTCACAAAGTATTAACTCACAACGCTATGTATATATCCTTTTTTTTTTTTTAAGATTTTATTTATTTATTTGTCAGAGAGAGAGAGAGCACACAAGCAGGCAGAGTGGCAGGCAGAGGCAGAGAGAGAAGCTGGCTCCCCGCCGAGCAAGGAGTCCTATGCAGGACTCGATCCCAGCACCCTGGGATCATGACCTAAGCCGAAGGCAGCGGCTTAACCGACTGAGCCACCCAGGCGTCACTGTATATATTCTTAATAATAAATAATTCTAACATTGATAAATTGACCCTTTGCTTTTCCTTCCTATTATGACTACATTTTGATTCAACTGGACCTTTGTCAATAGAAACACAAATTAAAGGTAAGTCTCAAAAACATCTGTTAAAAGTAATTAAATAAAAGCAAAAGTGTCTTCCATAAAGTTTTACCTCCTTTTTATTTATAAACCTCCCTCTTCTACACCACAGACAACCTTAATAATTCAGATTTTAAACTCATAAATATGTCTTTCAAAAAAATTAATTAAATTCATGATCAACTAAAGTTTCTTATGGGAAATGCCTGGGTGGTTCAGTCAGTTAAGCATCTGCCTTCAGCTCGGGTCATGATCCCAGGGTCCTGGGATCTAGTCCCACACCAAGCTCCGCGCTCAGTGGGGACCCTGCCTCACTCTGCCTGCTGCTCCTCCTGCTTGTGCGTGTGTGTGCGCTAACAAATAAATAAATAAAATCTTAAAAAAAAAAAAAAAAGGGAATTCTCTTATGGGTAAAAAGATTTTAAGGATTGGAGAGTCTAAGTCAGAAAATTTTATTTACTGTATTTCCATTGTATTTATTTATTATTTTATCATAGGAAGGCAAAAGTTATTCTGTAAATTTAATTCCAGTAACTACCTGGATCACATTAAAGCATATCTACCTTAAGCATATAGAGAAGTTTAAACTAATACATTATCTCCAAATAAGTTATTTGAAGTTCTGAAAACACAGAGGTGAGAGACTGAAAATTGATGATTCTGAAATACTTGCTTAAAGACAAAGAATTTTAACACAATCATTTCTAAGATAGAAAACACATCAATAAGAAGCATTTAAAAATTTACAAGCATAATTACTGATCATGGTTTTAAAGAAGAATTAAAATCTAAATTTTAGATATTAAATTTTTTGGTCCAAGAATGTTTTAACCTAAAAATCATCAACTATCTTTATCAAGAAGAAATCTGAACAAAAATGTTTCATTTTAATACTTAAAGTTTGAGTTAAAGTTAAAAATTAATATCCTCTGTGCATATTAATAATATGTTAATATCATATATTAATAATCCTCTGAAAGAGTATATTAAGATAGATATGCTGATAGCTGTACTACCAGATAAAAGGACCAATCCCATTTGGCAAAAAGTAAAAAAGACCTGCTTGCCTACTATTCTCTAACTCACTCATAATTTGACACATATAGTTATGCAACAGCAAAGTACAAATTACAGCTCACTATGAATTGTGGAGACTTCCTCCCTCATAATCTAAAGCAGAATGAAAAAGGCCCCGAAAACAGCAATCTTCAGCTTAAATTAATTCTGATAAGAGAAATCTGTAATGGATGAAGGTTTCAAAGTGTTAAAAAAAAAAAAAATTCAACTGATTTTATGAAGGAAAAATCACACACCAACTCCCTCCCCCTCAACCACACTCCAATGAAGCCTGGCTGACAGCTTCTGTTCTGTTGTTTTTTAAAGATTGCATAAGTTTAATTATTAAGTATACTAAAGGTCATGCTTCCGTCAAAATCTAACAAACTAACAAAAATTAAATAAAATTCTTCTAATCAAAAACATATTTTAGGGTGCCTGGGTGGCTCAGTGGGTTAAAGCCTCTGCCTTTGGCTCGGGTCATAATCCCGGGGTCCTGGGATTGAGCTCCATGTCGGGCTCTCTACTCAGTGGGGAGCCTGCTTCCCCTTCTCTCTCTGCCTGCCTCTCTGCCTACTTGTGATCTCTGTCTGTCAAATAAATAAATAAAATCTTAAAAAGTAAAAAAAAAAAAAAAAAAAAAAAATTTAAGTCCTAATCTGTATAAATGCTCATATAAAAATAAAGGAGTATAAGAAAAACTAAATAGTCACAGAATTACAGTACACTATGGGAAATATACAAAACTAGTACACACCAACAGAAGCAGGAACAAAATAAATACATTTTGTTTTAAGTGTTTAATTCTATCGCCTCCTTCCTTTCTCCCCTTCAGTCTTTAGGGAAATGGTATATCAAAAAAGAACAGAGAAGAGTTTCCCCTTGGTTGGATTCTTGGGCAGTGGGGGGAGGGAAGGGTCACTTTGGGAAGGGAGAACTATGTAAGAGATGAATCCAGAAATTTCCAGGCAAAAGGAACAAGGTATAAGTAAAGGTATTTTAACATCCTGTTTCAGGAGTTAAATTTAATTCCAAAGCACAAAAAAAGATATGGAAGGCCATGCAAAAGAGCTGAATCTAAACCAACTTACATGCAGTGGAAAGCCACTGAAGGATTTTAAGCAGGAAAGAAACATGATCAGATTTCTTGCAATACACTGCAAAAGGATAGTTAAAAAGTCATTGCTAGGGCACCTGGGTGGCTCAGTGGGTTAAGCCGCTGCCTTCGGCTCAGGTCATGATCTCAGGGTCCTGGTGATCGAGTCCCGCATCAGGCTCTCTGCTCAGCAGGGAGCCTACTTCTCTCTCTCTCTCTCTCTCTCTCTGCCTGCCTCTCCGTCTACTTGTGATCTCTCTCTGTCAAATAAATAAATAAAATCTTTAAAAAAAAAAAAAAGCCATGTAATACGGAGGGTCTAAACAGCAGGAAGAGAATACATACTATATGAAAATTAGAGCTAATCATGGTATACAGAAGATAGAATCCTAGGGAGAGTAGAGTTAGAGAAAACAGTTACATGTCTTTTGTTTTTCTTCTCATTTCAATACATGATCTAATCATTAACTTAGAATCTACGTAAGGAATTCAATGACCAGACATATAAAAAGAGGTCCTCATTACAGAATAACTGAAATAACAAAAAGCAAAACTGTCTTACATTTAAATAATCAAGTTAATAATTATGGGGGAACAAAGTTACTATGACTGGAACTACATACTATTTCTTAAAAATAAAGAAAAATAGGGGCGCCTGGGTGGCTCAGTGGGTTAAAGCCTCTGCCTTCGGCTCAGGTCATGATCCCAGGGTCCTGGGATCGAGCCCCGCATCGGGCTCTCTGCTTGGCGGGGAGCCTGCTTCCTCCTCTCTCTCTGCCTGCCTGTCTGCCTACTTGTGATCTGTCTGTCAAATAAATAAATAAAATATTTTTTAAAAAAAAGAAAGAAAAATAAAATACTGATAGTATAACATAACATGTTTAATTTCACATCTTAATCTTAAGGGTCATTTCCTAAGAGTCCTTTAGGGCTACATTGTTTTTCCCAAGTGTCTCTCTTAAACCTTGATATTCAAATTACTTGTTCCACAAAAATATCAAAATACTCTTTAAGTCCTATGTTTGCCTGTTTTCATTTCTTCAACTATTAACTAAGTTAACTCAGCCAGAACCTTATCTGACAACAGCTTTGTATAGGATTTTAGCAGTTCTCTGACAAAGTTTTCATAGACTTTATGAAATCCTGAATCTTTTGTAAGATCTGCTACTTTTTTTTTTTTTTAAAAGAATTTATTTGACAGAGAGAGAAAGAGGGAGAGAGCAGACAGAGCACTCACTGAGCAGGGAGCCCAATGAGAGACTCGATATCAGGACCCTGGGATTATGACCTGAGCCAAAGGCAGACCCTTAACCAATTGAGCCACCCAGATACCCCTGCTTATTTTATTTTATAATCAACCATTTCTCATCTCTTCCTTCAATAAAATCCTAATCTAAGACATGATCTCCTCTCTTCCAGACTGTATTTGCTTCCAAACTTTTACCACACTTCCAGCGGCAGAGGGTTGGGACAGAGTCTCTTCTCTATCCCCCACATGGGTACCCCAATAAACATTTTAAAATCTAAATCAGATCCTGCTCAAAACTTTCCCATGATTTTTCTTTTTTAAAGATTTACTTAGTTTTGGGGGAATGGGGCAGAAGGAGAGGGAGAAAGAGTCTTAAACCGACTCTGCCCTCAGGGCAGTCTGACTAGGGGCTCACTCTAATGACCCTGAGATTACAACCTGAGCAGAACCCAAGAGTGGGACACTCAACTGACTATAGATCCTGGGGGCCCTGACTTTCTATGATATTTACACTTCATTCATCTGTCAGCTTAAATATCAACTCCCAGAGAAGCCTGAGTATGCAAACTGACTGGAACTACATGCTATTTCCAGTCTTAATATGCCCTGATCTTTTTAGCAAACCCCTAATATGTTTAATTTTTCTTCCTAATGTACTACTTACGTACTTTATAGTACTACTACTACATCATATATTTATTTGTTTAGTATCTCCCCAAGCCTCACACAGACACCTCCTAAACGGTAAGCTCCATTAAGGGCAGGGACTATGCCAGCTATATTCCAACAAATACAATAGTGCCTAGCCCATATCAGAGCCATTCAATAAATAGAGCCAGTTAAATTAATATAATACTATATTGTCACATGTTACTAAAACCCACCAGTGAGAGACTGAATAACAAACCTGGACAAACAGAAAGAAATGCCACCATTAAACAAGAGAGAGGACAATGGGAACTGTCAGTGAATATTTTGTGAGATGACAATTTTTGCTTACCTGCATACACTCACATAGTATTCCACTGACAAAGATCCCATGTATTTCAGAAAGGGAGCATCATTAACTTAAAGGTAACAATATCCCACAGACTGAGTCATTCCCAGGTGTTTTAAAGAAAACAAAATATAAAGGAAAAAAGTTGAATTACACGGCTAATATGACTCTAGAATCCACTAGAACTCACAAGGATTCTCCAAAAATGGTTAATGAGGAAAATATCAAACACCCAGGAACCTTCATTAACTAGAAGGTCCCCTGTGCCCCTCTCTCCACAGATCAAACCAAGCTAGATCCACCAGAGCCTTCCTAAACTGACACAGGTTTTGAAGGCTGCTGTAATCACTTGTAGTGGCACTGAACTGCCTAACAATTCACATCTTATTCTAAAACTAGTTGTTTGAAAAGAGTCCACTGAGCCATTATCTTAAATGGATTAAGAAGATAAAAACATGTAAAACTGCTCTTACTTTGAACACTTCAAGCAGAAAGTTCAAATTCCAATTTTAGGTAGAATATATTTCATGAACTAGAACTTCAGAGCTAGAAGAACCATGGACATTTACTGTACTTCACAAATACTTAATGAACAAGGCCAGTCGTTACTGCTACTCTAAAACCCAGGGAAACAATCACAAGCAAGACAAATACAATCCCTGTTCTAACAGAGCATATAGAAGAGAACACAAATTAAGAGCACAGAGTAATGAAGAAAATACCCAAGTTTTTAGGGGAAAAGCCCAAGGATTTACTTCATCAAATTTCTCCCTAATATTACCTACCATTTTTCATCTTCTCAAATTATAGACTTTTAAGGTCATTTGCTTTTAACTCACAAGATATTTAAAGCTACTATTATTTCAAGAAATTCACCAAACTTTTAATCCAACAGTGAATTCATAATATTACAATATTCTGCTGTTCATGGCATGAAAATTCAAAGCATTAAGGAAACAGATGGGCCATCTGAATCTCATTTCTAGATAATGACCAAAAGCAATTTCTCAGGGGTTTTGTACATTACATGGAAAAGTTCCCAAGGACTAGTACCATATGTGCATTTTGCAACATAAATCCTAAGTAATTACAAGTTTGAAGCTTTGTACCTGTGTGATGGAGAAGGAGCTTCAAATTGAGGTACTGTGCTATCCTCACTGACAGGAGAGTACAAGCCGCTCATTTCCTGAAAACACAATTATTTGAGTTATAGTGGACACTCCAAACAGAAAATATGTAAGTCAGATAAGTGAGATATATTACGTTCCCTTCCAATCCTAGATTTTTATCAGTCACATTTTTCTCAACATCCCTATTTCTCAAGGGTTCCTCTCCTCAGAGCACAAAAGCAAGATATCTAAAAGTTGAAAGACAACTTTTTCTATGGTACACATTCTTAAAAAACTAGAAACTCTTTAATAAATATTGTTAAGCACTAAGGAAGCCACCAAATGCAGAAAAAGACAATGTAAATATTTCAAATGAGATATACTATATTGTACAATAAGCTAATCATTAATCCAAGAGAGAACCCATTGATAAATATAACTATGAAAGTATGGTACGTGAAGCATTAGGTTCAGCTCTTTGAAGTCCAAACAGGGTATTTTGTTTACTTTAAAAACATCCTCTGAAAGCATTAAGTAACAGTCATCCTGATTCAAATATTACCATTTTAAAATAATGACTTAGGGCTCTCTGCTCAGCAGGGAGCCTGCTTCCTCCTCTCTCTCTGCCTGCCTCTCTGCCTACTTGTGATCTCTGTCTGTCAAATAAATAAATGAAATCTTTAAATAAAATAATGACTTAAAGTCTAACGCATTACCTCAGAGGGAGAAGTCTCTTAATCAACCATTATTGCATAAATTATGCACCTCCGAATCAAACCAACAACCTGTCCTTTTTTATGTGCTATTCTGATCAATGGGAAAGCAGAAATTTTAAAATCCCACTAAAGATACATAATCAGGTAGAATTACGTCTGTGTAATCCAAGCTCAGTTCAGTAACACAGCCAAGATGGGACATAAGCATAGTAGTAACAAGTTAAGAATGCCACATGGGATAATGAATTTCCACAAAATATTAAACTCGAGATCATTTTACATGTCTACATATCAGCAAAAGAAAGTTACAACATGTGAACAATTTAAAACACACACTAAATTTAAATGAAGCTCAGAAAATAATATCACAACATAATAGCCTATGAGCCTCCAAGAGATCTTCCTATTGATTTCCGTAAATTATATTATACTATAAATGCCTAGAGTATTATTCACGTGTTTTCATAACTCTTTGTAAATTAACCTTAGCAGAGTAGATACATAAAAAATTATTTACTTAGTAAAAGTAAAAAAAAAAAAATTCATTAAAATTACAATGTCTTTTACTACAAAACAAAAAGACATCGTAATTTTAATGATAATTGAGGGTTTTGTGGAAGTTAAGTTACTATGATACCATACCAAGAAAACTAAATGATTTTTTCAATCTACCCAAGAATAATTATGGCAATAAAGCAGTGAAAACAAATTTAGAATACATTTAATCATAAAGTGTTCAGAATGCTTTTTCTACAGAAATGCACTCTGAATTAAAATTTAAGTAACATCTGTTACATTTTATATAGTGGAAACAAATCCCATAAATTCAATGCAGTAATTTAAAGGGAAAGTGACAATTTCACGAAACTGAAAATTGCTAGAGATGTGAGAAATTCCTGATTTCTTACTTCCACTCTTTTAATATCCTCTTCCAAAACACTCAGCTCCTTCTGGATCTGTTCCAGTTGCTGTAGACAAAATAGAGAGGGGGGATAAAAAGCTTAAACCAAATCACACTGGCATCACCGTGATCATAAAATAACTTTACACTTGGAAAATAATTTCTAGAAAATTGGACAGTAACAACAGACTGCAGGGATGAAAAACTGCAGACAAAAAGAGCTGCAAGTTCTATGTTAAAAAATACTGAGAAACTTAATGACTTTATTCATTATTCAGATAAAAATGATCAACAAAACTGACAGTGTGACTTAAAAAAAAAAAGGAAACATACAACGACTTTCCAATTACCTCATTTGGTTGCAATTAATGTCAGCACGTGACCTATTAACTCCATTTTAAAATAAAAATTAGTTTCACAGAGGTTATAGCCAAAAACAATCACAAGTTAGCATCTTAACATTTGTCTCTTAAGCATTTTTTAAGACATGTTTAAAGATAATGCTTCATCTGGGTGCCTGAGTGGCTCAGTCAGTTAAGCATCTGCCTTCCGCTCAGGTCATGATCCTAAGATCCCAGGTTCAAACCATATCCCCCATATCTGGCTCCCTACACAGCAGGGAGTCTGCTTCTCACCCTCCCTTTACCCCTCTCTCTGCTTATGCACACACTCTCCTTCGAGCAAGCTTGCTCTCTCTGTCAAATAAATAAAATCTTGGGACGCCTGGGTGGCTCAGTTGGTTAAGCAGCTGCCTTCGGCTCAGGTCATGATCCCAGTGTCCTGGGATCGAGTCCCACA